>NW_026068087.1:60978-81094 GCF_014885135.2 Alexandromys fortis
ACTCTTTCGACCCCTTTGCTGATGCAAGTAAGGGTGATGACCTGCTTCCTGCTGGCACTGAGGATTATATCCATATAAGAATTCAACAGAGAAACGGCAGGAAGACCCTTACCACTGTCCAAGGGATCGCTGATGATTACGATAAAAAGAAACTAGTGAAGGCGTTTAAGAAGAAATTTGCCTGCAATGGTACTGTAATTGAGCATCCAGAATATGGAGAAGTAATTCAGCTACAGGGTGACCAGCGCAAGAACATATGCCAGTTCCTAATAGAGATTGGACTGGCTAAGGACGATCAGCTGAAGGTTCATGGGTTTTAAGTGCTTGTGACTCTGAAGCTTAAGTGAGGATTTCCTTGCAATGAGTAGAATTTCCCTCCTGTCCCTTGTCACAAGTTTAAAAACCTCACAGCTTGTATAATGTAACCATTTGGGGTCCGCTTTTAACTTGGACTAGTGTAACTCCTTCATGCAATAAACTGAAAAGAGCCATGCTGTCTAGTCTGGAAGTCCCTCATTTAAACAGGTCAAGCAGTAGCCCCGGCAGTGTCCAGCCTGAAACAAAGCAATAACTATGTTTCAGCCAAGCCCAGAGCCCCCAAGTTCATAGGCTATGTCTGCCCAGAAGCTCCTTGGCTCTCCCCCTGCAGAATCCCCTGTCCTAGGAGAATGTCACCACTTGAACAGCCCAGGTGAACAAGAGAATGGGTAACACCACAGTAGCTATGCCACTAGAGGGAGTCTCTAGTAAGAGCCCCTGGTGTCTGGCCAGGTAGGCAGAATTCAGAAATGGCCATCTTTCCCCAGGGGTCAGGGACATGTGGCTTGCCACCAGGGTAATCTTTTTAGCCAGGCATATAGCAAGGGATGTTGGAAGAACTGAAGGGTGGGGCCAGCCTTGTATCAATTAAACTTATGACAAGGGAACAAATACCAAACTGATGCCATCGGTCATGTGGCTAGCTGTATGTTTCAACTCAATGGTAGCAGCTACCCAGTGCCATGTGAAGGAACAAACTGGTTTTTTTTGTTTTGTTTTCTTTTCCCTTACAGTTTTAATGTTCTGTAATGTATTTAAACCCTTATTTAAATAAAACTTGTTTTCAGAAATAAAAAAAAAAAAAAAAATAAAGAAAGCTACTAAGAACAACCCATGATCAAGGAGAGAATTAATCCTCACCTGAAAAAAAGAGATGTTTAAATATACTAACTGGAATATTCCTATGAAGGTTATTTCTTGTCCTTAGTATTTAATTCTTCCATTGTTTCAGGTGAATTCCATAAATTCTGCCTTTTTGATTTAGCTATATGCAATAACCTTACCTCTCTGGTTCAACTGTATATAATATGCAGGATGAACTTGGTTACGTGTAAAGTAGGGTGGGGTACTGCAGTTTCCCTGTTGGAAAACCCAAAGACACTCAATCCAAGCTTTTCCTTGTGTCCATGTGTCTATGTTCTTTTTTTCTTCATTCCCTTGATACCCTGGTCAGGTCCCTGAAGCTGCAGTTGATACAGTGGTCTTACTGGATGGTAGAATTTAGAAAGTAAGATCTGATGACTAGATATGCTCATTGCAACTCAGCTCTCAGTGGACATAGAAAAATATGTGTATGCATACTCAAACTAATCTATCCATATGTTGTAATAGGAGTGGCCCGGCTGCATCCCGGCACCCGGCCACTCCCACCACCCGGCTAGCTTTATCCAAGATAATTACATGGAAACTGTATTCTTTTAAACACTGCATGGCCCATTAGTTCCAGCCTCTTATTGGCTAGCTCTCACATCTTTGATTAACCCATTTCTAATAATCTGTGTAGCACCACGAGCTGGTGGCTTATGAGGGAGGATCTTAACCGGCGTCTGTTTGGAGTGGGAGAATCATGGCAACTGACCAACTCGGCTTCCTTCTCTCAGCATTCTGTTCTGTCTACTCCGCCTACCTAATTTTCTGTCCTATCAGGCCAAGCAGTTTTCTTTATTAGTTAACCAATGAAAGCAACAGATAAGATACAAGACCCACCTCCATCATTTCCCCTTTTTCTGTTAAACAAAAAAGAAAGGCTTTAACTTTAACAAAGTAAAATTATATATAACAAAACAGTTATCAAGTAAGAATTACAGTTACAATATTTATATCTACTTTATCTTTTATCATAACTAAGAAAAACTATAACTACCATTCTTCAACTCCATCAAAGACTCCAGAAGGATATAATATTACTTAAGCAAACAAGAAGTAAGAAATTTCCAAACTCTAGAAATGAGAGAGACATCTCGCTGTATGTTCTAAAGGTGTCATGATTTCAGAATTTGGGTCTAAGGATATGATCCTTTGGAGAGCGTCTTCTTTTGTTTTCACAGAGGATGAGACCCTGTGGATTGTGTCTATCCCAATATGGTATGATAGACCATGCCCTCCTGAAAGGTTGCTGTGAACACCCTCAAAAAATTACTTCACTCAACTGCCAACTAAGGTGACCCTGGCACACAGGTTATACCATGAAAGACCTAATTAACGACGCCCCCATTCAGCAGGAAGCAGTTTGGAGAGAAATAACTGCGCCCATGTTCCCAAATATTGTTTATAAATGTTCTTTTACATTTAAAGGGGGAAATGATATAGATATGAATAATTTGCATTAGTATAGATTTTGCTTTACTTATAGAGATTTAAGGTCAATTTTATTATATGTATATGTATTTCTGATCTTGATTAAGGTATTGTGATTGTGTAGTTCATTTAAAAATGTAATGTAAAATTAGGAAATATAGGTTGTTAATGGATAACCATTGCTAATAGTTAAGCTTGTAGTCATGTTGGTTAGATTTTTCTAGATATATAGAGATATATTTCAGTTAGATAGGCATTCTTCATATCTTTCAAAGACTACAGAATATGGCATTTTAAATGTTTTAATAATTTAGGGTTTTTCATGGCAATGAGACATGTCTGCCCCTGGCAGCACCAGCTACTTCAAGAGGAAGATGGGCATCGAAGAGGCTCCTTATGGAGTTTGATAGCCATTTGGGCAAGAAACTGTTCTTGCCTGGACTGATGCATAAACTGGACACAGAGAATCCACAGAGAGAGGACTGCTGAATTTGCCTAAAGGTGAGATGGTCTTTCAGGGTTCCTGACTCATGAAAGAGTCTGTGAGACATTCTGCAGGACACAGCAGAAAATGACTGAACTGTCTTTGAAATTTCCTGCTTCATGGAAAAGTCTGCTGGATACTATGGGCCTGAAGGCTGAAGATGGATGCCCCATCGGTACAGAGGAACTTTGGGTGACTATCCAGGCAGCGAGATGTCTCTGTCATTTCTAGAGTTTTCTTATTTCTTGTTTACTTAGGTAGTATTATATCCTTCTGGAGTCTTTGGTGGGGTTGAAGAATGGATAGTTATAGTTTTCCTTAGTTATGATAAAAGATAAAGTAGATATAAATATTGTAACTGTAATTCTTACTTGATAACTGTTTTGTTATATGTAATTTTATTATGTTAAAGTTAAAGCCTTTCTGTTTTGTTTAAACAGAAAAAGGGGAAATGATGTAGGTGGGCCTTGTATCTATCTTATCTGTTGCTTTCATTGGTTAACTAATAAAGAAAACTGCTTGGCCTTATAGGACAGAAAATTAGGTAGGCGGAGTAGACAGAACAGAATGCTGAGAGAAGGAAGCCGAGTCAGTCAGTTGCCATGATTCTCCCACTCCAAACAGACGCCGGTTAAGATCTTTCCTGGTAAGCCACCAGCTCGTGGTGCTACACAGATTATTAGAAATGGGTTAGATCAATATGTAAGAGCTAGCCAATAAGAGGCTGGAACTAACGGGCCAGGCAGTGTTCAAAAGAATACAGTTTCCATGTAATTATTTCAGATAAAGCTAGCCATGCAGGTGGCTGGGTGCCAGGGATGCAACCCTGCCACTCCTATTACTACATCCATACAAACCGTGATTCCATTTATTTGTACACCTTGAATCAAAGCAAATTTTCGAATTATAATCCATTTAAACAAGGTTCATGTTGCCTTTTCTTTTTCACTTACAAATCCTCTCTGACTAAGAAGTATGTTCTCCTTTTATCATCTCTGTATTCACTTATCTAGTCTTGGTACACACGCACAATTGGTAAACCAATGAGAGATATTAGAAAAGTGCTGGAGGAGAACATATTTGGTGGTTTATTAAATGTTTTATAAAACCTTAAAATGGTACTTGTTTATGTGAAACAACATTCATTGGAACCATAAAAGTTTCATTAAGCTATGAAATTTGACATTGTTTACATAGATTTTGATCATTATTTCCTTTCAAAACAGGTTCTGGAAGAAAAAAGTTACCAACCCTATTTGATTTTTTTAAACAGTCATGGTTATTAAAATAGGATATAAATGCTTTATGTTCATAAAAATATCTTCATGTAATGAACATCACAGTCTTTTTACTGTTAATTCCTATGGGCTTCTTTTTCTCAATAGCCTTTACTATGTTATTTTCCAACCTTATCACAAAGGTTGGTAGATTTTGTCAAAGGCCTTTTCTGTGTCTATTGAGATGATCATAAGATTTCTATCCTCAAGGCTATTTATTTGATGAATTACATATATTGAGTTAAATATATTTAACTGTTCCTGTATGTCTGGAGTAAAGCCATCTTGATCATTCTTAGGTACTATTGGATTTCATTTTCAACTTTTTGTAAATTAGTCTTTTATTGTGTATCTATGCATGAAGGGAGGTACATGTTTGCAGAGTTCAGAGGACAAGTTGAAGGAGTAGGGTCTCTCCTTCCACCATTAGGGTCAAAGGGATTGAACTCAGGTCTTTGAGATTTTACCTTCTGAGCCATCTCACCTGCACTGGGTTGCAACTATTATCAAGAAGTTTTGTGTCTGTATTTATCAGGGAGATTCAGTCTGTAATTTTCTTATTTGTTGTGTCTTTACCTAGTTTTGGTAGCAGGGTAATACTGGCTTTATTAAAAGAGTTTGGACGTGTTCCTTCCTTTTCTATTTTGCAGGATAAGATGAGAAGTACTAATGTTAGTTCTTTGAAGGTCTGATCGAATTCTGTGATGAATCCATCTAGATATGGGCTTTTTTTATACAGAAGTTTCATTTTCATTTATTCTTTTGTAATTTCACACATCTATACAATGTATTTAGATTACATTCATCCCACACCTTCCTCCAACTCCTCACAAGTCCTTCCACACATCCCTCCCAACATCGTGCCGTCTTCTTTTTAAGAAATAACGCACCAAGTTCAATTAGTGACACCTATGTATGGATGGGTGTTGGGCTACCCACTAGAACATGGGTGCCTACCATGGTCCATATCCTAGAAAAAAACTTATTCAATAGATTTAAAATTACTATTTCAATCTTGTTGTTTGTTCATAACTGTTTAAATTATTTGTTTCCTCTTGATTTAACTTTGATATGTCATATGCATCTAGAAATTCATCAATTTCCTTTAAGAACTTCAAGTTTTGAGAAAATCAGTTAAAGTATATTTGTATCATTTCCTTCTTCCCTTTCCTCCCTCCAATGTCTCCTGTTTCCTCCTACTCCAATCCCTCCCATGCTTTCTTTAATTACTCTTAAATTCATAGCCTCTTTTCCAGTGATTAATATATTACACACAACCTGCTAAGTCCATTTAATGTTGCTTGTGTGTATATGATTTCAGGGCTGACAATTTACTATTGGCTAACTGTTGTGAAATATTATTTTAAGATGTGTTACATTTGTTTATGCTGTGGAACATTTGTTTAATGGTGCAAATTTTTGTTACATTTGTTTAACTCTATGAAGCTGTGTTACTGTGCCTGTCTAAAATACTTAATTGGTCTAATAAAAAGTAAACTGGCCAATAGCAAGGCAGGAAAAAGGATAGGATGGGCTGGCAGGCAGTGAGAAGAAATAGAAGGACAAAAAGAGAGGTTGGGGAACAAGAACAAGGAGAGGAGGACACTAGGGGCCTGTCACCCAGACTCACAACCAGCCATGGAGTAAGAATGAAATTAAGATATGCTGAAGCAAGAAAAAGAAAAAGACCAGAGACAGAAAGTAGAATGGATAATTTAAGAAAAGTTGGATAGCAACAATTTAAATTAAGGCTGGACATTTATAAGTAAAAATAAGCTTCTGTGTGACTTGTTTTGGAGCAGCCCCACCCCCAAAAAGCCAAAGAATAAAGAATAGTGAATCAACCAACAACAGCTAATCATTTAGGGTGCTCATCCCTGAGGAAGACTATTGCTCCCATTCTCTGCACTATTTAGCTGCCTATTAGTTCTTTGTCAAGAGGTAGAACCCCATGAGATTTTCTCCTGCCTGTTAGCATGTCTATTGATGTTACCAATATTCAGGTCTTATTTAGGTAGTAACATTGTTGCAGTATCGTGCATGTAGCTTTCCTGTAATTTTTAGGAGAGACAATATCACAGCAGACTTCCTGGTCCTCTGGACTTTACAATCTTTTTACACCTTCTTGACAATGTTCCCTGAGCCTGAGGTATGGGAGTTGTGTTGTAAATGTATCTGCTGGGACTGGGCACTCCATGATCAACTGTTCTCTGTATTTTAAACAGTTGTGGCTTGCTGTGATGGTCTATGTCTACTTCAAAGAGAAGCTTATTTGAAAATGAATGAGAGATACTTACTTGTGGGTATAAGGATAAGTATTTTGAATGCAGCTAGGAATTATGCTGGTCTAGTACAACAACAGTAGTAGGTACTACTCTGAGATCCATGATCTCACTAGCCCTAGGTAGGTGATGAGGTTTCCAGTACCAACCATTAGCTCTCTTCTATTAAAGGATCTTAAGTACAATTAGAAAGATCTTGGTTAATACCAAGAATTGAGTACCACTATTGCATCTCTAGGAGTATATTACAGGGCTGGTCATTGCTGTGGTTCATAAGCTTCACTCTTGGCTAGGACTGTGGATTGCTTTCCCTTTGGCAGCTTGCCTAGTATTATGATAGCTAGTTTTCTGGGAGGAGGTCAGATATATCTCAAATTCTCTGAATCTTGAGTATGAAATACTAATTCTAAAATTGCTGAACATTTCGTTAAGTGTTTCTCAGCCATTTGAGTTTCCTCTTTTGAGAATTATGTTTAGACCTGCACCCTATTTTTTAATTGAGTTATTTGTTTTCTTGATATCTGTCCTTCCTTCCTTCCTTCCTTCCTTCCTTCCTTCCTTCCTTCCTTCCTTCCTTCCATTTTCTGGAGTTCTTTTGTATATTTTAGATTTTAGCCTTCTATTAGATGTGTAATTGGTTAAAAAAATTCCCATTCAGTAGGATGCTGCTTTGTCTGAATGTGTCCTTTGCAATGCAGAATTTTCTCAGTTTCATAAGGTCCTATTTATTGATTGTTGATCTTAGTGCCTCTGCTAATAGTGTTCTGTTCAGAAAGTCTTTTCCTTTGCCAATGAGTTCAAGGCTATTCCCCACTATTCTCATCTATCATGTTCAGGGTATCTGGCCTTATGTTGAGGTCTTTGATCCATTTGAAGTTAAATTTTGTTTCTGGTGACAAGTATGGATCTATTTGGATTCTTCTACATTCAGCTGTCCAGTGTGACCAGCACCATTATTTGAAGATGCTATATTTTTTCCAGAGTGTATTTCTGACTTCTTTTAAAATCATATAAAGAAACTGAAAGACAAAAAATTCAGGATCTTTTCATTAGATGCAGAAAAGACTTTTGACAAAAGCCAACATGGTACAAAGTCCTGGAGAGATTAGAAATTCAAGGAACACACCTCAACATAATAAAGGCAGTTTACAGCATATCCATATGATGTGGAATTCCCCCTCTGTATGCTGTGATTACCATTAATAAATAAAAAAACTGTCTTGAGCCCGTGAATGGGCAGAACCTAGGCAGGTGGGGAAAACTAAACTGAATGCTGGGAGAAAGAAGGGTGGAGTCAGAGAGAAGCCATGTAGCCCTACGGGAGCCAGACAGAACTTTACCTGGTAAGTCACAGCCTTGTGGCAATACACAGATTAATGGAGATGGCTTAAATTAATATGTAAGAGTTAGCCAATAAGAAACTATAGCTAATGGGCCAAGCAGTGATTTAAATAATATAGTTTCTGTGTAATTAGTTTGGTTCTGAGCAGCCAGGACCCAATGAGCGGCCCAAACAACCAAGCAGCCTCCCACAACACCCATAGCCAATATCAACTTAGAGAAACTCAAAACAATTACACTAAAATCAGAAAAAAGAGAAGATTGTCCTACCATCCTTACTCAGCATAGTACTGTAAGTCTTAGCTAGAGCAATAAGACAACTGCAGGAGATCAAGGGCATACAAGTTGGAAAAGAAGAAGTCAAAGTATCTTTATTTGCAGATGATATGATAGTTATATAAGTGACCCTAAAAATTCCACCAAGAAATTCCTACAGCAGATAAACATTTTCAGCAAAATGACTGGACATAAAATGAACTCACAAAATTCAGTAACCCTCTGTACACAAATTACAAATGGACTGAGAAAGAAATCAGGGAAATAACACCCTTTAAAATAGACTCAAGTAATATAAAATATCTTGGGGTAACTATAACAAAGCACCTATAATGACTCATATGATAAAACCTTCTAAATGTTGAAGAAACTGAAGATGATATTAGAAGATGGAAAGCCCTCTCAGGATCACAAATTGGTAGGATTAATACAGTTTAAAATGGTCATCCTACAAAAGCAATCTACAGATTCAATACAATTCCCAACAAAATTATTCACACATACACTGAAAGTACAATATTTAGCTTTTTATAGAAACACCCCCCCCCCATACAAAACCAGGATAGCTAAAACCATCCCAAATAATAAAAGGAGAGAAGAATGTAAAGGTTGAACTGGGCCTGAAAGTTTGGTATGAAGTCAAATGGACACAGGGGCTGGGCTGGTATGCAGAATGTACATCTTAGTCCAAGCCTGGAGTTTAGAGGAGCTTGTATGGGGCTTGTCAGAGTATTCCAGGAGACTGGAATTAGACCTATGTCAGATCTGGGTATTGAGAGGGTACACAGAGGGAAGAATCTAGTTTATTCACTGGGCTGGATAGGCACAAAAGGTGTGTGGGTAGGCAGGGGTCTGGTTGTTAGATGTGGTAGGGTTAGTTAGGTGGTAGGACAGATCCTGAACTGTTGCAAAGGATGAGGGTCCTAGCCAAAGCCTGAAGATTGGAGGCAGCCCATGTTCTGGACAAAGCTTGGTCTTTGAGGATGACATGAGCAGGGCTGGCCAGACTGGGACAGGTCTGAATGTAGGACCTGGGGAAGGTCTGTGGAGATTGAGGATGGTACATGGAGGTGAGTATCAGAATGCTCATCTGGATGGGCCCTGGCATAGGCTGTGTAGGAGCTGGTTTCATAATGAAGTTCACTATGGCAAACAAGGGATGAAGTCGGGTGGTGGGGGTCTTGTTTGTAGTCTTGAAAATTGCTATTCTTATTGGGGTGGAATGAAGTATCAATATAATTTCAATTTATTTTTTTTGGTTAAAGTTATCAAACATTTTTAGTGTATATTGGCTATTTGTGCCTCTACACTTTTGAAAAGTTTTCCCATTGATTTGCCCAGCTATTTCTAAATTAGAATATAGGTTCTTTGGGGTTTTTATTCTTTTAGTTTTTTGTATGGTCTGGATATTAATTCATTCTTGGATTAGTATCTGGCAGAGATTTTCTTCCATTCTGTAGACTGTTTCTTCACACTCGTAATTGCTTCCTCTGCTGTATGAAAGCTTAACTTGATGAAATCCCAACTGTGTGTTTTTGCTATTATTTTCACAGAGGTAGGTATCATATTCAGAAAGTCATTACCTCTATTTTTATTTTTGGAGTAAATCTCTTACACCACCCTCTAGCAGTTTCAAAAGTTCAAGTCTTAAATTAAGGATTTTGGTCCATTGTTAGCTGACATTTTTACAGGCTCGAGAGTAGTGTTCTAGTTCAGTCTTCTGCATGTGGATATACAGTTTTACCAACACTGAAGCGTCTACCTCTTCTCTAACACCTGGTTTTTGGCATCTTTGTCAAGAACCACAGGTGTGTAGTTGGGAAGGCTTATTTCTGGTCCCTCTGTTTCTTGTCAGTATGCCTGTTTTTTGTCAGTATAATGCTTACTATGGTTTTATACTGTAGTTTGTTATCAGATATTTCAATTACTCCAGAATTTCTCTTTTTGTCAGGATTTCTAAGGCTATTTAGTATCTTTTATGATTTAATATCAACTTTTTAATTGATTTTTTGGTTTTGTGGGGATTTTCATTGGAATTTTGATAGAGATTTTTCTGAGTCATAATATTAGTATATATTTCTCACAGTATCACTGTTTTTACAGTTTTAATTCTGCTGCTCCATGAACACAGAGAGAGGACTTTCCCATCTTCTACAGTCTTCTTCAATATCTTTCTTCTGTTTTATAGTTTCCACTATAAATTTTACCCACTTTTCAGTGGTTTATTCTTAGATGTTTTGAGGAGACTATTATAGATGGAATTATTATCCTGTCGAGGAGACTATTATAGATGGAATTATTATCCTGATTTCTTCCTCAGCATGTTATTTAGTGATGTACAGGAAGATTAATGAATTTTTATGCTTGCTTTATGTCCCATGAATTTCCAGAAGTTATTTATCACCTGACATATTTATCTTCTGGCATATTCACTAGCATATACAGATCTGTGTTTCTACCTTCAGCCTTAATCACAGAAACTTCTCTTTACAATGAAGGGCAATGAAAATAGAGACATTTAGTTGCTCAAAGTGTTGATAATGATTAAATACTCATCCTTAAACAGAACATTTATATCACCTTCTCTAGGGCTCAGGAAATATCACATAAAGGGATCAGAAAGAATGTAAGAACTGGAAGATAGGTAGAAGGGTTGTAAAATACTTTCTTCTGGGCATGATAAGTCATTGCAATTATGAACTTACAGTAACTATAGATGACTGCACTGAACCTACCCAAGACTGAACCTGTCAACATCCAATCATAGAAGGGAGAGGATCTCATGGGCCCCTACCTTTCCCTTACAAACTATTGGTTAGTGATGCATTCTGAGCAAGAGAAGTCATATTCAAATGTATACTCAATGGTGAACACAGCATGCTCCATTGGATAGTTCTATAGCCATGGTCATACTGATATCCCCGGTTAAACTCAGTAGTTGATAAAACAAAAAGTCATGAACATTGAAAAAAGACTTGTATAGAGAAGAATGGTGAAGAGAGTTAAGAGAGAGAAAAGGTGAGAATAATCAATGCATTATATATACATATGAAATTGTTAAAGAAAAATAGCAAATTTTTAAAAGAGTACTGAGAGTGGACACTTCCCCTTTTCCTGACCTCAGAGGAAATTCTTTCAGATTTCCCCATTAAGTATATTGATATCTATTGATTTGTCACATACAACCATTATTACATTAGGTATAGTTCTTCTATTTTTAGTTTCTTCAGGGACTCTTTCATAAAATGATAGGACTTTTGCTACATATTTATTATGCATCTATTGTGATAAGAACTCGATTTGAATCCTTAATTTTTACTTATGTTTATGATGTTGAACTGGAAGGAAACCAACTTGATTATGGTGTGTGATCTTTATAATGTGTTGTTGAATTCAAGTTGAAATACATTGATTGAGGATTTTGCATCTTGGTATATCAAAGAAACTCTTCTATAATATTCATCTTCTCATGTACTTGTTTTTCATATCATGGTAATGTTGACTTACAGAATAACCTTCAAATCATTCCTTTCCTTTCTAGTTCATAGAAGAGTTTTAAAAAAGTTGTGATTATTCTTGAATTGGGAGTTGGAGAGTTAGTCATTTAATAACATTTCTGATATTGGAGAGTGCCCAATTTTGGTTCCTAGTATCCATATAAGGACACACAACCATCGGTAACTCTAGGTCCAAAACATCCAATGTTATCTTCTGTTTTTTTTTTTTAGTTTTTTTTTAAAATGGTTTTTGTTGAGTTATATATCTTTTGTCAACTCTCTCCTTTCCTCCCCCTTTCCTTTTACCCTCTACCATAATCCCCACACTCCCAATTTAGGAGATTTTTTTCTTCTTCTACTTCCCAAGTAGATTAGATCCATATATGTCTCTCTTAGGGGCCTCTTTGTTATCTAGGTTCTCTAGGATTTTGAATTGTAGGCTGATTTTTCTTTACTTTATATCTAAAAGCCACTTATGAGTGAGTACATATTACATATTGTCTTTCTAAATCTGGGTAACCTCAATCAATAGGATGCTTTCTAGATCCATTCATTTGCCGCAAATTTCAAGATGTTATTATTTTTTCCACTGTGTAGTACTCCATTGTGTAAATGTACCACATCTTCTTTATCAGTTCTTCGGCAAAGGGATAGTTGGGTTGCTTCCAGGTTCTGACTATGACAAATAATGCTGCTATGAATATAGTTGAGAACATGTCCTTGTGGTATGACTGAGCATCCTTTGGGTATATACCAAAAGTGATATTGCTGGTTCTTGAAGTAGGCTGTTTTCTAATTTTCTGAGAAATGCCATACAGATTTCCAAAGGGGCTGTACCAGTTTGTACTCCCACCAGTAGTGGAGGAGTGTTCCCTTTACCCCACATCCTCTCCAGCATAAATGGTCATTAGTGTCCTTGATCTTGGACATTCTTACAGGTGTAAGAAGGAATCTCAGAGATGTTTTGATTTGCATTTCTCTGATGGCTAAGGATGCTGAGCATTTCCTTAAGTGTCTTTCAGTCATTTTAAATTCATCTGTTGAGAGTTCTCTGTTTAAGTCTGTATCCCAGTTTTTATTGGATTATTTGTTCTTTTGATGACCAATTTCTTGAGTTCTTTGTATATTTTGGAGATTAGCCCTCTGTCCCATGTGGAGTTGATGAAGATCTTTTCCCGTTCTGTAGGCTGTTGTTTTGTCTTATTGACCATGTCCTTTGCTTTACAGAAGCTTCTCAGTTTCAGGAGGTCCCATTTATTAATTGTTTCTCTCAGAGTCTATGCTATTAGAGTTATATTTAGGAAGTGGTCTCTAGTATCCATGTGTTCAAGTATACTTCCAACTTTCTCTTCTACGAGGTTCAGTATGGTTGGTTTTATGTTGAAGTCTTTGATCCATTTGGACTTGAGTTTTGTGCATGGTAATCAATATGGATCTATTTTGATTCTTCTACATGTTGATATCCAGTTATGCCCTCAGCATTTGTTGAATATGCTTTCTTTTTTTCATTTAATATTTTTTGCTTCTTTGTCAAAATTCAGGTGTTTGTAGGTGTGCAGATTGATATCTGGGTCTTCAATTCAGTTTCACTGGTCCTCTGTTTTTATGCCAAAGCTCTTTTCAGTACTATAGCTATGTAGTAGAGTTTGAAATCAGGAATTTGATGCTTCCAGAAGATTTTTTATTGTACAAGATTGTTTTGGTTATCTTGGAGGTTTTTTTTTTTTTTTTTTGCTTTTCCATATGAAGTTGAATATTGCTCTTTTGAGGTCTGAGAAGAAGCAAGGATAGACAGGGCTAGCAGTCAAAGACTGTAAATAGGAGAATTGAGAAAATAAGATAATGAAGAGCCATAGAACAAGGAGAGGAGGATACCAAGGGCCAGCCACCCAACTACAGAGCAAGTCAAGGAGAAAGAAGTAAGGAAAGGTATAGAGAAATAGAGAAAGATAAAAGTCCAGAAGCAAAAGGTAGTTGGGATAATTTAAGTTAAGAAAAACTGGCAAGAAACAAGCCAAGCTAAGGCAGGACATTCATAAGTAAAACTAAGCCTCTGTGTGTGATTTAGTTGGGAGCTGGGTGGTGTGCCTCTCCCCTCCCCCAAAAGTCAAAAGAGTAACTGTCACACAACACTCTGGTTCTGAACTTAAACCTAAACTGTCAGGAGTTCAAAGATAGAATTTGAGTGGCAATGGAATTTCTTTATTTTTATTCCTAATGTGGCCATATAGCATAAAACTCCCTTTTCTGATTTTCACTGGTTTTTTGGCTCTTTTAATAAAATTATTGAGCATGAGAGGCCAAGCATGGCTTGTTAAGGATGCCAGGGCACAAGTGCTAACCCTAATTTCAACAACACCCTTTTAGTTTTATGCTTTCTGTCTCCATTAATTTTAAGCATGATGGAAAACACTGATGCTTTCATTTATGATAATAATCAGTTTTATTCATTTTGTTACAAATTACAAAAGTTCACTGTTCTTGAATAAAACTACATTGTATATATCAACTACATTTTGTTTACTCATACATTTATTCTTGAACACCAAAGAGATTCTATATTTCAACTAATATGAATACCAATAAAGATGGTAGTGCAGGTATATCCATAGTAAGCACACAAATTTTTCCTATGCTTGTTTTCACTGATTTAATACTTTCATCCATCCTGTTTAGGTTCTTTTGTCCACTTTACACAAGTCAGGATCATCTGGGAAGAAAGACTTCAACTGATAATCATAAGTAAGTTTGGGGGACATTTTCCTGATTAATTATTAATATGGAGGGATCAGTTTCTATCTCCAGGTTCCTCTTTTAAGTTCCTGTCCTGACTTCCTCTCCACATTGTTGTTCATCATCAAAGGAAGTCAGGACAGAAACTCCACAGGGCAGAAACCTGGAGGTAGGGGATGATGCAGAGGCTATGGAGGAGTGCTGCTTACTGGCTTGCTCCTCATGACTTTTTCAGTTTGTTTATTTATAGAACAAGGACCACAAGCCCAGGGATCATACCATCCACTATTATCTACCTGGACATCACCCATGAAACACTAATTAAGAAAATGCTTTACAGGTTTGCCTACAGCCCGATCTGATGGAGACATTTTCTCAACTGAAGCTCCCTCCTCTCCAATGATTCTAGTTTATGTCAAATTGACATAAACTAGCCAGCATACCTGACACTTTGTCAACTTGACACAAAACATGTCTGTATTAAGTCACCTTTTTTCTTAATCATTCCTAAGATCTCACTTTGATACAAGCATAACAATATAAACTATTCCAAGTTTTAAAAGTTCCACAGACTTTAAAAATTCAGTTTCCTTAAAATAACCAGTCTCTTATAAAATCCAAACACTTTTAAAATTCAAAGTCTCTCAACTTTGGGCTCCCACCAAATTAAAAACAAATTAAATACTTTCTTACTTCAAGATGGAAGAAAGAGGACACAGTCATCATCCGAACAAAGAAAAAACAAACTCCAACTGTGCAAATAACTCAATATCCAGTGTCTGGGACTCACACATGATCTTCTGAGCTCTTCCAAAGGTCTTGGGCCACTTCTTGAACTCTGCCCTCTGTAGCACTCACAGTTTGTCTTAGATCTTCAGCTGGATCCATTCTATCACTGCTGCTTTTTCTTGGGGGTCATCCCATGGTACTGCAATCTCCCAAAATGCAGGGGCTCCATGATGCAACTGGGCTGCACTTTCACCAATAGCTTCTCCTGAGCTCTTTTCAGGGACTCCAGCCCTGCCGCACAGTGCCACGCCTCAGCTGCTCTTCATGGCACCTTCCTTCTTGTTTCTGAAACAAGTATCACCTTGGTGACTCTTACACTACTACTACTTTCAGGTGCCAACATAAGGTACAAACATGACCATTTCTGAAACACAGCTTCTGTGTGCTGACCCTGAGAAAACACTTCCCAGAGGATTTCACATCAATAATGCTGCTTTCTTTTTAATAACAACTGATTCTTCAGTTGACCAGCATCCATTGTCCCACGAAAGCAAAGTTTTACTTTAATGTTTCTGGTTCCTTGTTAATCACAGCTGATTCTTCAGCTCCAGCTGACCAAATACCACAAATTCTTTGCACAAAAGTTCTGGTAGAGTTTTTGCTTCATTCTGGAATTTCACAAACCAGGCCTCTATCATCTGCACTGCTTTCAATATTCTTATCTCCCAAGCTCCTACAGAACAGGTCATTGAGCTCTCAATCCTAATTAACTTTTTCTGGCTCAAAATTCCAAAGTCCTTTGGAAACCCTTCCCTAAATAACATGGTCAGATTTGTCACAGCAATACCTTGGTACCAACTTCTATTTTAGTTAGGGTTTCTACTGCTGTGATGAAACATCATTACCAAAACGCAAGCTGGGGAGGAAAGATTTATTGGAGTTATACTTCATAGCACTGTTCATCATCAAAGGAAATCAGGACAAAAACTCAAATAGGGCAGGAACCTGGAGTCAGGAGCTAATGCAGAGGCCATGAAGGAATGCTGCCTATTGGCTTGCTCCCCATGGCTTGCTCAGCCTGCTTTCTTATAGAACCCATGACCACCCACCCAGGGGCACCGGCCTGGGCCCTCCCCTATCAAACCCTAATTAAGAAAATGTTCTGCATAGTTTCTCACAACTCAATCTCATGGCGACTTTCTCAATTGAGGCTCCTTCTCCAATGACTCTTTGTGTCAAGTTAACATAAACTAACCAACACATATATTTGGGTTGTTTCCATTTTCTTGCCATTGTGAATAAAGCAGGAACAAACATGTGGGAGCAAATATCTGTAGAGTAGGATACCAAGTACTTTGAGCATATGCCAAGTTATAGTATAACTGGATCATATGGTAGATTTACTTTTTTTAGCTTTTTGAGAGTTATCCACACTGATTTCCATAGTTGCTGCACCAATGTGTAATCTAACCAGAAGTGAATGAGGCTTCTCTTTTCCTCCAACATTTGTTGTCAGTTGTTCAATTGATCTTTGCCACTCTGATTTGGGTAAGATAAAAATCTCAATGTTGTTTTGATTTACATTTCCTAATTGCTATGAATGATGAATCAATCTTTCTTTCTTTCTTTCTTTCTTTCTTTCTTTCTTTCTTTCTTTCTTTCTTTCTTTCTTTCTTTCTTTTGAGACAAGGTTTCTCTGTAGCTTTGGAGCCTGCCCTGGAACTAACTGTTGTAGACCAGGCTGGCCTTGAACTCACAGAGATCTGCCTCCCTCTGCCTCCAAAGTGCTGGGATTAAGTGTATGCACCACCACTGCTCAGCTGATAAACTTTTAAAAATATTTCTTAGCCATTTTTTCCTTCTTCTGAGAAGTCTCTCTTTATTCAGATCTCAGGTTCATATTTCAAATGGATCATTTATTTTTTAACTCTGATTTTCCAGTTATTGGTAGATTCTAGATATTAATTTCCTGTCAGCTGTATAGTTGGCAAAAATTTCTCTTCATTCTGTGGGCTTCCCCTAGGTTGTTATTCCTTCAGTTGTACAGAAGATTTTAGTTTCATGAAGTCTCACTTGGCAATTGTTGGCCTTATTTCTTGGGTCAATGAAGTCCTACTTAGAAAGTCCCTTCCTACACCTAAATTTTATAGGGCACTTCCTGTGCTGTCTTTTAGCAATTTCAGTATTTGAGGATTTAGGCTTAGGTAATTGATAGATTTTGAGTCAGTTTTTGTGCAAGATGATCGATACAAGTCTAATTTCATTCTCTTGCATGTAGGCATCCAGTTTTTTCAGACATTTTTGGAGATTCTTTTTTTCTCCAACATAGGTTTTAGGCACTGTTGTCAAATATTAAGTGACTAGAGGTATTGTGCTCATGTTTCGGTCTTTGATTTTGTTTCATTGACCTACATGTCTGTTTTTGTGCCAGCACCTCTTGTGTTTATTCCCATGGGTCTCAAATATCTTAAGATCTGAAATTGTATCTATTTCTCTTTCCCAGGGTGATCCATGCATCTCTCTTATGGTCCTCCTTGTTACCTACCTTCTCTGGAGCTATGACTTGTTGTCTGGTTATCCTTTGCTTTACATCTGCTATCCAGCTTATAAGTGGATATATAGCATGTTTGTCTTTCTGAGTCTGGATTACCTCACTCAGAATGATTTTTTTTTCTAGTGCCATCCATTTGTCTGCAAATTTCATGATGTCGTTGTTTTTTTTTTTCAGCTCAATAATACTCCTTTGTGTATATGTACCACACCTTCTGTATCCATTCTTTGGGTGAAGGACATCTAGATTGTTTCCAGGTTCTGATTATTATGAATAATGCTGCTATGAGAATAGTTGAGCAAATGCCTTGTGGTATGATTGAGCATCCTTTGGGTATATACCCAAGAGTGATATTGCTGGGTCTTGAGGTAGGTTGATTCCCAATTTTCTGAGAAACTGCCATACTGATTTCCAAAGTAGCAGTACAAGTTTGCACTTCCACCAGTAGTGGAGGAGTGCTCCCTTTACTCCACATCCTCTCAAACATAAGTTGTCCTCAGTGTTTTTTATGTTGGCTATTTTGACAGATGTAAGATGGTGTCTCAGAGTTATTTTTGATTTGCATTTCCCTGATGACTGTTTGGTTGGGGGGGGGGCTTCATCCCAGTCCTCTGCCATCCATTGGGGGGAATGTTCCATTTCAATGCTCCCTCCCCTGGGAGTTGCCCTAGTCTGAGCTCCACATCCAAGAAAGGCCACCAAATTTTGACCCCTCCCCAGGGAAGGTCAAGACCACTCCTACTGGCTATTTAAACTGCCCCCCAGAGAATGAACATGTGGTCTCCCCTTTTCCCTCTCTGGTGGCCATTCCAGGTCTCCTTTCTCTTTTCCCTGTTTCCCGTGTGGGGGCTCCCAAGAACACTGGCAGCCATTAAACCTAGGCATCTTCTAATTTGGTGATTGGGATTATTGTGTTGGCGAAGAGGTTTGTTGGTAGAAAATACTTATCATTTGAAAGTCCCATGGGGGGCTGTTTTTCCCATTGGCCCAGGGCTACTTGTTGGAAAATGTTCTTCTTTCCCATGCTCTCCACCAAGCTAAGATTAGCGTCATCTCGGTGAGTTCCCCTTTCTCAAGTACATGCTGCTAGGGTCCGGGACCCATATGATTTTCAGGCTGTCTTGTTGAAGCCATGGTCGTGACAGGTACTCAACCCCACAAGTAGCAAAGCAGTCCTTGCTGAGGTGGTAGGATTGCATGGGTGGATATATCTGCTCACACAATTCTCACAACCCTCTGTTTTTGACTCAAGAGTCTTATTATGCTGGATGTATTGTGATAGGCATTGAATCCCAAGACTTGGCATACACTTGTAAATATGGGTACTTAAAATTCAAAGCCAGATCTCCAAATGCCATTGGGCTGCCTTTTACAAAAATCCTTTTAAATTGGGGCTATCTAACACCTAACATAAAACAAACAAGGCTCCAAAAGCTCATGGTTTCTGGATCTGTGCTCCTGCTCCCACTCTCTTCCCCCTCTCCCCTCCCCGCTTCTCTAGCTGTTTATTGTTTGTCTCCATTCCCGGCATTAATCTTGTCACACTGGGACTCTCTACAATGGATCTGGATCCTCCCCCCCCCACTCTGTCCTTCCATTCTAAAGCTATATAGGTATTCCATCCTTTGTTCCTGTTCCCTCTTGCAGTGTCTGCTAATCTGATCCTAATGGGACCACGTGATGTGGGATTCCCCTTTGGATGCTGTGATTACCATTGATTAATAACGAAACTGGCTTGGTCTATAGTTCTACCTTAGAACTTAGTTAGGCAGGGAAAATTAAACTGAATGCTGGGAGTGAGGAGGTGGAGTCAGAGAGGGGCCATGAAGCTGCCGCTGGAGACAAATGCTGGAACCTTGCCAGTAGGCCACAAGCATCATGGTAAAATATAAAATAATGGAAATGGGTTAAATTAAGATGTAAAAGCTAGCCAATAAGAAGTTAGAGCTAATAGGCCAAGCAGTGATTTAATTAATACAGTTTCTGTGTGGTTATTTTGGGAGTCTGGGCAGCTGGGAAACAAACAAGTGGCCTCCTCACAACAACCACCTATGTGCTTCCCTGGCTTCTGATGCCTGACTACACCAGGATTTTTAAGTTGGTCAGCTGACACAGGTTCCTGTTCCCTCTTACAGCATCTGCTAGTCCGGTCCTTAAAGGGACCACCTATATACTTCCCTGGCTACCGACACCTGCCTACCCCAGAATTTTTAAGGTGGTCAGCTGACACAGGTTCTTATTTATTTATTTATTTATTTATTTATTTATTTATTTAAGATTTCTGTCTCTTCTTCACCACCGCTTCCCCTTTCCCTCCCCCTCCCCCCATA
>NW_026068087.1:89424-97556 GCF_014885135.2 Alexandromys fortis
TTAGTTTGGATAGGGGTTTGTCGATCTTGTTGATTTTCTCCAAGAACCAACTTTTTGTTTCATTGATTCTTTGAATTGTTTTCTGTGTTTCTATTTTATTGATTTCCGCCCTCAGTTTGATTATTTCCTGTCTTCTACTCCTTCTGGGCAGATCTGCTTCTTTTTTTTCTATAGCTTTCAGGTGTGCTGTTAAGTCCCCAATGTATGCTTTCTCCGTTTTCTTTAAGTGGGCACTTAGTGCTATGAACTTTCCTCTTAGCACTGCTTTCATCATGTCTCATAGGTTTGAGTATGTTGTCTCTTTATTTTCATTAAATTCAAGGAAGACTTTAATTTCTTTCTTAATTTCTTCCTTGACCCAGGTGTGGTCCAGTAGTTGATTGTTCAGTTTCCATGAGTTTGTCGGCTTTCTGGGGGTAGCACTGTCATTGCCTTCTAACTTTAATCTGTGGTGATCTGATAAGACACAGGTGGACTCTGATATTCTTTTTTATCTGTGGAGGTTTCCTTTGTTTTCGACTATATGGTCAATTTTTGAGAAGGTTCTATGAGCTGCAGAGAAGAGGGTATATTCTTTCCTATTTGGGTGGAGTGTTCTATAGATGTCTGTTAAGTCCATTTGTTTCATTACCTCCAATAATTCTCTTAATTCTCTATTAGGTTTCTGTCTGATTGACCTGTCCATTGGAAAGAGAGGTGTGTTGAAGTCTCCTACTACTAGTGTGTGTGTGTGGTTTGATGTCTGCCTTGAGTTCCAGTAATATTTCTTTTATATAAGTGCGTGCTTTTATATTAGGGGCATAGATATTCAGGATTGAGATGTCATCCTGATAAATTGCTCCTGTTATGAGTATAAAGTGACACAGGTTCTTAAAAAAGTTTTGTTTGTCTGCCTGTTAAAGTAATGTGGCCACAGTAGGCTTGTTTTAAGTCTGTGTGACTAAGGACGTTGAGCAATTCCTTAAATGCCATTCAGCCATTTGAGATTTTTCTTTTGAGAATTCTCTGTTTAGATCTGTACCCCATTTTTATTTGGATTATTTGGTATTTTGATGTCTAGTTTCTTGATTTCTCTATATATTTTGGAGGTCAGCCCTCTGTCAGATGTGGGGTTGGTAAAGGTCTTTTTCCATTCTGTAGGCTGTCATTTTTCTTATTTACCATATCTTTTGCCTTACAGAAGCTTCTCAGTTTCAGAAGGTCCCATTTATTGATTGCAGCGCTCAGTGTCTGTGCCACTGGTATTATATTTAGAAAGTGGTCTCCTTTGCCGATTCATTCAAGGCTACTTGCCACTTTCTCTTCTGTCAGGTTCAGTGTAACTGTATTTAGGTTGAGGTCTTTGATACATTTTAGTGCATGGTGATAGATAAGGATCTATTTGCAATCTTCTACATGTTGACATCCAGTTATGCCAGCACCATTTGTTGAAGATGCTCTTTTTTCATTGTAAAACTTCAGCTTCTTTGTCAAAAATCAGGTGTTCATAGATGTGTAGATTAATGTCAGGGTCTTTAATTTGATTCCATTGGTTAGTCTGTTTGATTTTATTCTAATATCAAGTTGTTTTCATTACTACAGTTCATAGTAGAGCTTGAAGTCAGGGATGGTGAGGCCTCCAGAAGTCCATTTATTGTACAGGATTGTTTTAGATATCCTGGGTTTTTTGTTTGTCCATATGATGTTGAGTATTGTTCTTTCAAGGTCTGTGGAGAATTGTGTTGGGATTTAAATGGAGATTGCATTCAATCTGTAGATTGTTTTTGGCAAGACCACCATTTTTATTATGTTGATCCTACCTATTCAAGAACATGGGTGATCTTTCCATTTTCTGATATCTTTTCCAATTTCTATCCTCAAAGACTTAAAGTCCTCCGCAGTAAACTGGGTCGGGGGCAGTAAAGGGAAGGGGATGGGGGATGAGAACATGAAGAAACAGGATGGTTGCATTGGGGGAGGGGTGGAGTGGGAGAACAATGAAAGAGATATCTTGATATATGGAGCCATTATGGGGTTCAGGAGAAACCTGATGCTAGAGAGATTCCCGGGAATCCGCAAGAATGACCCCAGCTAAGACTCCTAGCAATAGTGGAGAGGGTATCTGAACTGACCTTTCCCTATAATCATATTGGTGAATACCCTATCTGTCATCATAGAGACTTCATCCAGTAACTGATGGAAGCAGATGTAGAGATCTACAGCCAAGCACCAGGCCAAGCTCTAGGAGTCCAGTTGAAGAGAGGGAGGTGTTCTGAGCAAGGAGGGCAGATCAAGATCATAATGAGAAATCTACAGAGACAGCTGAACCAAGCTTGTGCGAACTCATGAACTCTAGACTGACAGCTGTGGGGTCTGCATGGAACTGAACTAGGCACTCTGCATGTGAGGGGCCCCTGGCAATGGGACCAGGACATATCCCCAGTGCATGACTGGCTTTTTGGTGTCCATTCCCTCTGGAGGGATACCTTGCTCAAACTTGATGCAGCGGGGAGGGGCTTGGTCTTGCCTCTACTAAACATGCCAGTCTTTGTTAACTTCCCATAGGAGGAGGCCTTACCCTTTTGGAGGAGTGAATGGGGGATTGGAAGGAGGAGGGGTGGGAGGAGGAACTGTGGTGGGTATGCAAAAGGAATATTTTTTTTTAAAACAAAAGATCTGAAATTCAATCCCTCCAGCATTGTGTTTACTTTCCTTCAGGATTGTTTTGACTATATGTTTTTTTTTTGTGGTTCCATATGAATTTTAGGAGTTTTTTTCTATTTGATGAAGAACGAGATGGGAGATTTTTATTGAAATTGCACTGAATCAGTAAATAGCTTTTGGTAGAGTTGTCATTTTCACAATATTAATTCTACTAATCCATTATCATGGAATGTCTTTCCATTTTCTACTATCTTTCTCTATCTCTTTTTCAGAGGTTTAAAATTTTCATTGTAAAGGTCCTTCACTTCCTTGGTTAGGTTTATTTGTAGATATTTAATTTTCTTTGCACTATTTGAATGGGGATGTTCCCATGATCTCCTTTTCTGTATGTTTGTTGGTAGTATATAGAAAGCTGTTGATTTTTTTTGTAAGTTGATTCTGTATCCTGCCACATTGTTGATTTTGTTTCTAGATTTTTTTCTGGCATCTTTTTTGAATTTCTAATGTATAGTATCTTGTCCTTTGCAAATAGAGATAGTTTGCGTTGTTTTCTTATTTGCCTCCCTTCAGTTTCCTTCTCTTGCTTTATTGCTTCAGCTAGTAATTTGGGCACAATGTGCAAAAGGATCTGGCATAGTGGGCATCCCTGTCTCATTTCTAACTTCAGCTGGATTGCTTCAAGCATCTCCCCATTTAAGATGATGTGGGCTCTGGGTTCTTCTAGGTAATTCTCATTGGCAAGCATTTCTACAGGACTAGTAAGTTTTGGAGGTAAGATTCTGGCTTGATCTTGATTTCATGTTCTTTTTCCCATGATGAAATCTGGACATGTGGATTTCCTTTGTTAGTCTTAAATTTGATGTGGATAGAGCAGGTTGGGAGAGAAGAGAAGATATGGGGGCAGGTTGAATCTCGAGGTTGGAAATGTTTTGGGTAGAATGAAGTCAAGTTGCCAGAGAGGCCTGGGCTGGTATTGAGGATGTGCTTCCTATTCCAAGCTGGGAGTATGGGACTAAAGAGGTCTGAGTTGGATATGATGTGGGGGAGTCCTATGATTTGTTGGGTAGGTAGGCAGGATAGTAACCCAAGCCTAGATTTCTTCTGCAGTGCAGGCAGGGAAGGCCAGACTAGGCTGGTGCAATGGTTGTCAGACCCAGGCTTAATCTATCTGGTAGACTGCAGAAAACATGGATGAGGAGGTCAAGGTTACCCACCAGGCTAGACCTTAGAGGAGGACATGGAAAGTCTGAGTGTGAAGTGGGGTGGTCGAAGTGGCACAAAGGATCTTGTGGATACATGCACGTAGGATGGGTCCTGGCAGAAGCATAGATGATGGCTGTGGCACAGGAAGAAGTGATGGGACTAGGCCAGGACTTAGTGGAAGTCTAGAGGTTGGCTGCTGCAAGGCACGGGTGGACAGACTAGATTTGGGCACTGCCTATAGAGCCCAGACTATAGCTGATGGGTTTTAGAGAAACAAGTATTGGGTGGTGGGGGTTGTTCACCAGGATAGACATTGGAGTAAGAAGAGGAAGAGCAGGAAGAGGAGGTGATGGAAAGTCTTGGTATGGAGTCGGGCAGTGGAAATTGCACAAAACTGCCTATGGGTGGATGCAGGCCAAATTTTTAGTTTTTGATGACCCTCCATACTATTTGTTGAAATATCTGTACAATTTTCCATTTCCAACAACACTTTGTAAGTGTTCTCTTTCAGTCACATCCTCACTATTTTTTTCCTTGTTGAAATAGGAGCGGAAGGGCTGCGTCCCCAGCACCCCGCCGCCCGCATGGCTAGGTTATGCCCGAAATAATTACACGGAAACTGTATTCTTTCAAACACTGCCTGGCCCGGCTAGTTCCAGTTTCTTATTGGTTAGCTCTTACATATTGTTCTAACCCATTTCTAATATTCTGTGTAGCCCATGAGCTGGCTTACCAGAGAGGATCTTAACCTGCATCTGTCTGGAGTGGGAGCATCATGGCGACTCCTCCTCTAACCTTCTTTCTCCCAGAATTCTCTTCTGTATACTCCGCCTACCTAATTTTCTATCCAATAAAATGGGCCAAGGCAGTTTCTTTATTAGTAAGAAATCATTCCCACATCATTTCCCCTTTTTCCGTTTAAACAAAAAAGAAAGGCTTTAACTTTAGCATAGTAAAATTACATATAACAAAACAGTTATCAAGTAAGAATTACAGTTACAATATTTATATCTATTTTATCTCTTATCATAACTAAGGAAAACTATAACTATTTATTCTTCAACTCCATCAAAGACTCCAGAAGGATATAATATTATCTAAGTAAACAAGAAATAAGAAAACTCTAGAAATGACAGAGACATCTCGCTGCCTGGACAGTCACCCAAAGTTCCTCTGTACCGTTGGGGCATCCATCTTCGGCCTACAGGCCCATGGTATCCAGAGACATTTCCATGAAGCAGGAAATTTCAAAGACAGTTCAGTCATTTTCTGCTGTGTCCTGCAGAATGTCTCGCAGACTCTTTCATGAATCAGGAACCCCGAAAGACCATCTCACCTTTAGGCAAGTTCAGCAGTCCTCTCTCTGAGGGTTCTCTGTGTCCAGTTTATGCAACAGTCCAGGCAAGAGCAGTTTCTTGCCCAAATGACTATCCAACTCCATAAGGATCCTCTTCGATGCCCATCTTCCTCTTGAAGTAGCTGGTGCTGCCAGGAGCAGACGTGTCTCCTTGTCATGAAAAGTCCTAAGTTATTAAAATATTTTAAATGCCATATTCTGCAGTCTTTGAAAGATATGAAGAATGCCTATCTAACTGAAATATATCTCTATATATCTAGAAAATCTAATTAACATGACTACAAGCTTAACTATTAGCGATGATTATCCATTAACAACCTATATTTCCTAATTATACATTACATTTTTAAATGAACTACACAATCACAATACCTTAATCAAGATCAAAAATACATATACATATAACAAAATTGACCTTAAAATCCATACCAATGCAAATTATTCATATCTATATCATATCCCCCTTTAAATGTAAAAGAACATTTATAAACAATATTTGGGAACATGGGCGTAGTTTTTTCTCTCCAAACTGCTTCCTGCTGAATAGGGGCGTCGTTAATTAGGTTGTTCATGATATAACCTGTATGCTAGTTTCATCTCAGTTGGCAATTGAGCGAAGCAATTTTTTGAGGGTGTTCACAGCAACCTTTCAGGAGGGCGTGGTCTATCATACCAAATCGGAATAGATGCAATCCACAGGGTCTCATCCTCTGCAAAAACAAAAGAAGACCCTCTCCAAAGCATCATATCCTTAGACCCAAATTCTGAAATCATAATACCCTCATGAAATCCATTTTGGTTTAGCTTGGCAGCCCATATAATGAAATGTCTCTCTGTACTTAGCTCCTTCACAGTCAAAAATTTTAAAGAAAACACAATGTACATAATCCAGACTCTCTGTGAATTTTCCATTTTTACGTGGCTTATTTTTCTTTATTTCTCTTAATCTATAACTATCTGTACTTCTGTACTCTGTCTCTTTAAAGACTTTACCCTTTTTCTTTTTAAGACATTAACTTTATTCTTTATATTCTTTTTCTTCTCTTTCCCAAGCCTACGTACATTTATCCAACAGTGTCTGAATCTGTTTTATTGTGAATCTGTAACTTTTTTACTATCCAGGAGCACTTTGTTTTGCGCCTTTAAATCACTAAGCGCTTAAGAATCTAAGCTGTGACATTCCTAGGTCAAAAACAGGTACTGTATGCTGGCCCCGCCCAGTCCAACATGGCGGAGCTGATCGTGCCTCTGATCCTTGCACATTGCACCATTAGCATGGCGGAGCTGCTTGTGCCTCTGAGCTGCAGCACACAATGTCCCCCTTTTAGGCACACAGCAGTCTAGTTGCCATCAAACAAATCGTAGCACTTTAACCCAAATGCTCCATTCATAAGCTCTGTCTCCCGCCGGAGCCAGACAGAGATCACAATGGCGGCACAGCCCAGAAAGCCGGCATTTTAAAACAGCCAGTTTTTTCCTGCTGCCGAGTCACGACAATTTCTTTGCAGCACACAACCCAGAAACAGCAAAAAGCTGTCTTAAATTCTCTCTCTCTCCTTTTTAAGCCCTCTCAGGTTTTTAAGTGGATTTAGCCCATCACGTCTGGGCGCCATCTGTTGAAATTGGAGCGGCAGGGCTGCGTCCCCAGCACCCCGCCGCCCGCATGGCTAGGTTATGCCCGAAATAATTACACGGAAACTGTATTCTTTCAAACACTGCCTGGCCCGGCTAGTTCCAGTTTCTTATTGGTTAGCTCTTACATATTGTTCTAACCCATTTCTAATATTCTGTGTAGCCCATGAGCTGGCTTACCAGAGAGGATCTTAACGTGCGTCTGTCTGGAGTGGGAGCATCATGGCGACTCACTCACTCAGCTTCTTTTCCCCAGCATTCTCCTCTGTCTACTCCGCCTACCTAATTTTCTGTCCTATGAGGGCCGAGGCAGTTTCTTTATTATTAACCAATGAAATCAACAGATAAGATACAAGACCCACCTCCATCATTTCCTTTTACTTTCAATCTAGGCATTCTAGCATGCAAGAGAAGACACCTCATTGTGGTTTCAGCTTATATTTCAGTGATGTTGATGATTAGTTATGTTGAATACCTTTTCATGTACTTGTTGAACATTTATATGGATAGCTTCCTTGGAAAATGCCTACTTTAATATTTTGTTCATTTTAACTAAGCTCTTTTTTGGATTTTAGTTGCATTGTTTCTTCATATATTTTGGATATTAACCCATTATTGGATATATAATTGTGAATATTATCTTTCATTCTGATATTTTTTATTTTTTTATTTGCTATGAAGAAATATTTTCCTTTCTCATAATCCTAGCTGTTTATTTTGTTTTTGTTGTCATTTCTTTGGTACCATAGTCATTAAAACATTGCTAATATCAATAGAATGAAGTTTTCCTTCTGCTTGTTTTTCTTGGAGTTTTATGAACTCAAGTTACATGTTTAGATTATCGTCCATTTTGACAAGTTTGTTGAGGTTTGTGTTTGAAATGATGTAAAGATAAGCTGGGAGAGGTAGTATTTGGATATCTGGTATTCCCAATATCATTTTTGGATAAAACGATCATTTCTCTATTGTGTATTCTTGTAATTTTGTTGCAGATCATTTGGCTGCATATTGAGTTTGTTTCTAGTATATCTATTCTGTCCCACTGATACATGTTTTAAATTATTTTACTATGCAAAATAATTGGTTTCATTATGTCATTTTTATACATATATCATTAAACTTTGTTCAAACTCATATCTCTACTGTAAGTGCCTGTAGTTTTTCTGTGGGAGGGGACGTTATAATTTAATTACATTTCTCCTTTCCTTTACCTCCCTCCAAACACTCCCACATATACTCTCTTCTCTCTGACAAATTTATGGCTTCTATTTTTAACAATTGCTTACATGTATATATA
>NW_026068087.1:105579-157228 GCF_014885135.2 Alexandromys fortis
ATATATATATATATATACATATAATATATATATTTCTACATATAACCTGTTGAATCCATATAACATTACTTGTATATATGTTTCCAGAGTTAACCATTTGGCACTGAACACCTGATTGGTGTCTCTTCCCTAAAGATGACCACTCTACTGCTTCCAACTTTTCTCAGTTGTCTATAGTTCTTTGTGTAGAGTTGTGTAGGATTGAGTTCTTGTGGTCATGTTCATTGGTGTCATCCTTGTTAGCTCAAGTTTGGGCGGTCTAAGTGCCTGTTTTTAATGATGCTACATTACTGCTTTGATTACGTTAGCTTTCAATGACATAATCTCTTATTTATAAAATACCAGAATCAGAATACAAGAAAAATATAGACTATAAGACCAATATATAAAAATATATTCCATTTCTATGCAATATCAATAAGCTACTCAAGGAAAAGTAGGGAATAAATTCTATTTATAATACCATCATAAAGAGGTACAGTTAAGAAATTTAACATAATAAATGTAAAAATTAACTGATCTCATTCTCAGTACATTAAGGTTATTTTGTTTGTATATATGAAATGGATTGTTTGTGGAGCAAATAAAAGTTAAGGCAATATCTGTACTAGTAGTCAACATGGATCTTTAAATTTTTTTTGAGACCCCACTGTCTAGCTATGGATACAGACTGACCTTAAACTCAGGATTCTCCTGTTTTAGATCACAGTTGTGCAACATCAGACCTGGCTTAACATGAATCCTTTGTGTCATACTAATAGATACTCATCTTCATGAATGAGAAGTTATTTCTTAACTTCTCATAGGTTGGGCTAAATAAATGATACAACAGATTTTTTTAATATGAAATTTACAACAGCAATCTATAACCTACCAAAAAATCTTAAAACAAAAAAAACTTCTCATATTTCATGCCAAAATTGTCAAAGTTGTCTTGACCTGCAAGGAGAGTCTACATAAAAGTATTAGAAGGCATAAATTAGTCATCCCCATCAAGGCAGACTTTGTTTCATTTGCATTACAGTTTGTAGAAACATTTCAAGTAGTTTATTAAACATAGTATTTTTGCTTCTTTCTAATCAACATTCCTGACAATTATCTTGATTTTTAAGTGCCACTCCACAGCCAGGATGAGGAAAACAACTGTTAAATGATTTTCCTATTACAAGAGAGGAGGGGCAATGCAACCACAAAACAATTAGCTAGAGCTATGAAACTAATAGAGCAGTGAACGTGGAAATCTATTTTAAGAGTCAAAATAAGGAAACTCAAACAAAACCCCACTTATTTCTATACACTTATGGTTATGAATGCTTGGAAATTCTCATAGAGATATAGAAAAAGCCTGTAGAAATACAAAAATGAAGTTTTCCCTCTGCCTTTTGATGTGTTAGAGCAGTGGCTCTCCACCTTCCTAATGCTTCAATCCTTTAATACAGTTCCTCATTTGTGGTGACCCTCAACCATATTTTATTGCTACTTCATAACCATAATTTTGCTACTGTTATAAATTGTAAGGCAAATACTTTTTTGTAGATAGAGGATAGCCAAGGGGGTCACAAGCCACAAGTTGAGAACCACTGTGCTAGATCTTCAATTTTAAATGAAATCTTATGAGGAAAAGTTTATTATGAGGCATTTATTTTACAAAGCCTGGAGAAGCAGATTGAACAATTGAAGGAACCAAGGTGAATTGTGTTATACATACGCTCCAGCATTACTCCAGGTGTAACTTTCTAAGTAAAAAGCTTAACAGGTGCAAAATAGTTGATACTCTATCACTTGGTCTGAAATGCATTTGGAAGGGAGAAAAAAATGACTGATCATGGAATTGTTCTGTACAGAAAAAATATTTTCACATGCCCTTAGATGAGTTGTAGAATGACTGTTTGTCACTGTGATGAAACTTTTAACTGAAAAGTATGAGCATATTCAGTGATTTAAAAGATGATGATTCTTAAAAAAGTTATGGTGAAAATCACCTTCATTGAAACAATGCTGCTTATATTATAAATAAATTGTCAGACATCTAATAACTTTTGTTTTCAAGGAGCAGTATTCAGAAATATAGGGTATTTCCCTTTTATATGAAAATTTTAAATATGTATTTCCAATCATAATTATGTATAGTCAATATAAAACAAATACCAAAAATATATAAAAACACAAAAGTTTCAACTTTTTAAAAGATAACCAAATAAAAGAACACATAGATGATTCTAAATGGATATCAGGGACACTCAGGCCTGGACCTGACTAAGGAGGTAAACTTACTATCATTAAGAAGAGCCATTAAACGGTGAACTTTTCTTGGCAAAGAAAGAAGTAACACACATATTTTAATATTTGAATTTCTTCTACGCATTTGCTGAGAAAATAATTGTGAATGTCACTGAAGTTGATGTACAATAATGTATAGCTAAAATGTACATAAACAAAAAACAGATATAAACGTAAGTATATATTCATATTTACGACTCTACCTCTACATACATATTTAACACATTAGCCAAGACACAAATTAAGTACTAGTAGCCAAAGAAAATATTTTAAAAGTATCTTTAATGACAGGAAATGAAGCTCAGCAAACTGTGTGCATATGCACACATACACACATGTGAAAGCAGATATAAAACAATATGTACATTATAATATACGTATACGACAATGCATAACAACAATACTAGAACAACAAAGAGAAATGACTCAGCTAGTTCTTGAAAAACACCGGGCACGTACATATCAGCACATTTCAAGAAGGCATGGGATTCATTAGCATTGATAGCTGAGAGCGTTCAGTTTCTTCTGTTAAATGGTCTGCTTAGTGAATTTATTTTCCTGTAACGTAGCTGATTTATTTTTTCTGGCAATAAGGAAAAGGAAAGGAAGCAGGAATGCAGAAAAGGGCGATTAACAGCTTTCAGTTCCAGTGAAATAACGACAGTGAAATACCATTTGCAGCAGCTCATGATGCTGCACGCGCGCCTGCAAGCGCGCAAGCACACACACACACACACACACACACACACACACACACACACACACACAGTTACAGTGGACCATGAGACTGTGCAGGGGAGATGGGCATACTCTTTTTTTTTTCTAGCTGCACTGGCTGGCTGGCACAAATACAAACTGGTACAATGCTTATGAAAGGGAGCCTTTTGGCAAAACACAGGGAAAGTCATTGAAACGTCTATATGTGAATCCTGCAAGTCCACAGTTAAGGAGAGGCCATCCAGGATGCTAGCCTAGATTTGGCTTGACAAGGAAGGAGTCACTCATCAGGGCACGCAGTGTTGGTTTTTAAACACAGGGAAAGAACTAGGCACCTGAATGTCCAACAGTGCGGGAATGATTACAGAAATGTTAAGGTCCATGGATAGGTACACAGGAGCACTCTGCAGGCACTGAAGATGATATTCCATAAGCCTGTTGAATAGCATGGAAAGAAGTTCAATGCGTTGATTTGTTTGGTTTTCATCGCTGAAGAAAGCAGGTTAAGAAACACCACATACATGAACCACTCTACAAGAATATGTTAAAGGGGAAGGTGGGTCTGGGGTGAGAGGGGGAGAAAGGGGTAGCAGAGAGCCTGGAAAAAGGGCACACCAAAGAAGGTAAAAGAGGTTCTCTCTGAGTATTAGGATGATGGGAAGCAATTGCACTCTTGGTTCTTTCTCCCACATCAGACTTCCTTCTCCTTCCAGATATTTCTACCAGGAAATTGCATCACCTGTGCAGTAAACAAAGAGACAGAAAACGCTTTTAAGAATCAGACCGACCACGGGGAGAAGAGGCAGCCTTTACCCTCTCAAATGGCACAGATTAGTGGGATTATTGGCGGGGGCGGGGGGAAGGGGGGAGTTGACTGGGGGTGGAGAGAAAGGAGGGAAGGAGAGGATAGAAGAGGGAAGGGGGGGCTGAGAGCAGAGAGGGGATGGGGAAGCTAGCTTGCACTGGCTGGCGGGGGGGGGGGGAGAAGGGAGGGAGAGAAGGCAAGAGAGGGGAGGAAGGAAAGAGGAAATGGGGAGGGGAAGGGGAGCGGGGAGGGGTGAGGAGGGAGGGAGGGAGAGGGAGAGAGAAACCTGCACTCCCAATACAATACACTGCTGGTGGGTTGGGGGATTGGGGGGTGGGGGCTGTAAACGGGGTGGGAGCCAAGCTTTGGCTCTACTGGCTGGGTCCTGGGATGTCTTCATCGTAAGGTGGCCTCTTCATCGGAGTCATCGTCGAAATCCTTGAAGTCGGCGCTGGTGGACTGGCGGGCCCAGGCTCCCCTCTCGGCCTCTCTCTCCTTGTGGGACTTGAATCTCCCCACGAAAATCTTGCGGTAGTTCAGGAACATGCCATTCAGCGCATCTATGGCGCGCTCGGCTGACTCCTCCTTCTGGAAGTGCACGAACCCGTAGCCCTTGGGCCCCTTTTCGTCACAGGCCACCTTGCAGGACAGGATGTTGCCAAAGGCCGAGAAGATGTTGTACAGCGCCTTGTTGTCGATGGTCTTGCCCAGGTTCTTGATGAAGACGTTGCCCACCCCGCTCTTGCGGAGCGACGGGTCCCTCTGGGACCACATGATGCGCACCGGCCTGCCATTGATAACGTCAAAGTTCATGGTTTCCAGGGCCCGCTTGGCGTCCAGCGGTTGCTGGTAGTTGACATATGCGTAGCCCAGAGAGCGTCGGGTGACCTTGTCCCTGCAAAGGCGGATGGACAGGATGGGCCCAGCTGGGCTGAACTTCTCATACAGCATCGACTCGGTCACCTCGGGGTGCAGGTCGCCCACGTAGAGCGAGGCATTGGGATAGTCAGGGTTCCCATCGGAGGAGCCCCCGGCCGCCGCCTCTTCCTCTTCTGCAGCCAAGGCCGCCGCCAGCTCTTCATCCATGTCCACCCTCCCGTAGGAAGGCGACGCAGCGGCCCCCGTGGCCTCCGCCAGGCTGGCCTCCTCCAGGCTGGCCTCGGTGGCTGCCACCGCCGCGGCCGCGCCGGCCGCCCCCGCCTCCTCCCCGGCCAGGACCGCCGCCTCCACCAGGCTGGCCTCCAACTCGGCCTCCAACTCGGCCTCCATCTCTGCTTCCACCTCCGCCACGGAGGCCTCCGCCACCGCCTCCGCCACGGTCGCCGCCGCAGCCTCGGCCGCCGCCGCCGCCGCTGCGGCGACCTCCGCCGCCACTGCCGCCGCGGTCGCCAGGGTCACCGCTGCCGCCGGGTCGCTGCCGCGACCTCCCTTCCCGCGAACTGAGGGGACGGAGAGGCGGCGAAAGCCGGTGGGCGCCGGAACCCGGGCCGGGGGCTCGCGCGGGCGCTGCGGACGGGGACCCCGGTCTGGCCGAGCAGGCGGGACCCGGTCACCCGGGGTGGCGAGCGCTGGCCGCTAGTGCGCACAGCCCGCTCTCCGCAGCCTGCAGCCGCCGCCGCTGCCGCTCGCTCTGGGCTGGCTGCCGTGCGGGGCGCGGGCGGGAGGGCGGCGTGTGGTGGGGGGCGGGGGGGGGTGTTGGCGTCTGTGGTCCGGGCAGCTGGGAAGGCTTCTGTCTCTTTGGTTCCCCCTGTGGCTGCTGCGGGGCTGCGGGGCTGCGGGGGGCGGGGTGAGCTTGGGGTGGGGGTGCCAGTGCGCAGCCTCTGGGGCGCCCACGCGTTGGGGAAGAGGATGACAGGGACCGGACTGCGCTCTGGACCAGAGGAATTCGGGTTCCATGTCTACAGCTGGCGCGGGGTGGGGGGGGGGGACGGGGGTTGCCCCTTCCCCCATAAAGGAAGGTTGCCATGATTCAAGCAAGAACCTTGCAAGGGTGGGTGGAGTGGTCTTGAAGCCAGGCTAGCCCTGCCTGATGAAGCCTAGAAGCAGTGTCTCAACATCCAGGGGGTCTCCAGCCCAGCAAAAAGAGGCAGGCACACACTAATGCACACACACACACACACACACACACACACACACACACACACACGTGGGGGAGGGAGGGAGAAAGGGAGAAAAGCGACAGCATTTCTCTCTCACACACACTCACACATACACAGAACACACACACAGAGCTAGAGAGAAGCAACAGCATTTCTCTCACACACTCACACATCCACAGCACACATGCGCAGACACACAGAGGCAACAGCATTTCTCTCTCACACACACTCACATACACAGCACACACACACAACAGCAACAGCATTCTCTCTATCTCGTGTAGTGTGTATTTCTCTGTGTGTCTCTCTCTCCCTCTCACAACACACACACACACATACACACACACACAGGCACTACCTAATGTCACAGCCACCCCTGACACCCAGGAAAGCTTGAGTCTTCCCAGCTCCCCACGCAGCCTGCTGAGCCATTTTCTGAGTCGGCTCCCCCTTCCCACTCCCCACCCCCACTCTGCAACATTTCCAAAAGAGAGAATAAAGAATGTGTGCTCATTCATAACGCCCTGCCACAAATACTCTACATGGAGCCTGTGCCAGTCCCTGGGGATGCAGAGGTCTGGAAGACAGAGGAATAGGCGCTGCCTTCGAGCTTCTCCTGGGGAGCACAGAACCTGAACTGGAAATTGCTCCCCACTCCACCCTCAGCCTCTCCATGTCTCTGCCCCAGCCCCTGGACTACTGTGGACCTGGGGTTCTGCAGAGCCTCAGCTCCCCCTGCCATGTGGGGAGTGAAAATCAAGAGCACCTAGTCTCTAGGGGAGCCTTCAATGGTAAGTTAAAGCCAACTGGAGGGGGGGGCACTGGGCGGGGTGTGCTGGGAAATGGGGGGCGGGGGTGCTGAGAAGGGCCTGGCCCAGAGACAGGTGCTCCTTCACTCTTGCTATGCCTTTGAGGTGCTGAGGTCCCTGACCAGAACCAGGAAGTGCTCATCCCTGCCCAAGAAGGCATATGAATGAGACCTGAAACATCTCTTTAGGGTGAGATGCTGAGTCCCCAGTCAGCAGCTAGTCCTTCTGGCACTGGGGGCTGGGACTGTGGAAAGGCAGTAGTGACTGCTGGTATGTTAATGTGTGGAGAGAGCAATGAGGGCACACAGAGCTAAATGCTGAGGGAGCAGGCAAGCTGGCAGCCTGCAGAGTGTGGACCAAAACAGGGACTGGAGTCCCAAGTCCAGAAAGGAGGACCAGATGTTGAGAGTTCTGGTAGGACTCAAGGGCAGCTATGCTCAAGAGGGAATGCACAACTGGGTTGTGAAAGGAACTGGAACTGCTCCATGCCTAGGCAGGAGGGAAGGAATCCAAGCAGAGGAATCACTGCCTGTCCCAGGGTCAGTGGTGCAACAGCACCCACATGGTCATTGGTGCTCATACCACATGACCTAGCTTGGATAGTCTCCAGGGCTATGCATAGAGTGGAAGGTAGCTGGGAGATTGTATCAGTGGGCTTGCTCCCAACTCAGCCCGTGCAATAAAGGGGTGAAGAGATCAAAACGGCAGAGTGATTTGAACATCAGTGCAAATACAAGTGTGGGTTCCCCCCCACAAATCTGTGGCACAACATGAAGAAAATGGTCAGACGGAACTAGCTCCAAGAGAGTCAGAACCAACTTGCCCTCTGACTGCACTGCCATTTCAGACATGTGGTCTCGTGTTTACCACAAACCAGTGGCATCATGTGGATATGTTTTAAAAATTGAAATGCCCAAACCATGGTGCCTTTCCTTGAGACTTCTAGACTTCCCTACAGTGACTCAAGGTGCTTCTTTACATTGTACAATTGCCCCCCAGAAGACTGCGTGTTTTCAGGGTTTTTTTTTAAGTGAAATTTGAAGGAAAAACAAAATGTAATAAGTTTGATGTTGACTTCTTCATACAGGATTCCTTTTGCCTTGTTCTCCATCATCACCCCTGCCATCTGCCATGCCCAGCACTGCTCCAGCTTATTCCCTTCATTCTCCAGTTAGCCCTTCCCTTTGCTTTGTATTCCTCTAGTCTAGTTCCTGGCTACATTAAGATCTCTTCTTTGCACTCATGACCCTCCTGTTAAGTCTGATCTTCGTTCCCTCCTTCCTCCCCTCCTTCCTTCCTCCTCCCTCACTCACTCTCTCTCCCTCTCCCACCCCCAGACACACACATACATGCATGTGCACACATATACACATATATGCTCTTGCAGGAACACTAGCCCCCGCTCCCTTCTATATCTTGGCTGCATGCTTGCTGAAATATGGGTGTTTTTCTGAGTCTGGGTCTCCAGTTGCATCCATTTTCTTGTAAGTATTATGATGTCAATCCTCTTTAGAGCTTCTTTAAATTGCATCCCATGTGTGTGCACACTGCTCTGTTCATGTGCGCATCCCCAGAGGTTCATCTAGCTTTTTCCACGTGTTGGCTCTTGTGCATAGCACAGCCATACCCAAGGATGCAGAAATATCTCTGTGGTGTGTAGATTTAGAGTCGTTGGTGTTTATGACCATGAGTGACAAAGATAGGTCTAATTTGTGAGGAGTCACCATAATCAGTCACATGGTGGTTTTCCAGGTTCACACTCGGCCAGGCAGTGAATAAGTGTTCCCTTTTCCCCATATCCTCATGGCCACTTGTCCTCTTTTTCCTTCACAGTGTCCATTCTGACTTGGGTTAGATGGACTATGGGAGGTTTTGTATGTGATTTCCCCCAGGTGAGATTGAACACTGCCTCAAGTATTTATGCGCCATTTGTGCTCAGCATCTCATCAGGTCTGTGTGACCAGACTATGGTGACCACGGGATTTCGCATGCCAGCACAGGGTCCTGCCACCGCAACCCAGTCCACCTTGTGTATACAAGGCTTTCTGTGTGGCTTTCTCTATTGGCAGAAGCTACTCAGGATAGGAGAACATGAACTTGAGAATGGGACCTCGTCCCTGTGGGGCGAGGCAGGACTTTCCATCTCCTCCTGAGAAGCGGGTTTGGAGATAGGATTCTTGCCTTATGGAAAAGCCCAATTCTCTACACCTAGACAGAACTTGAACCAGTAGAAGCAAAAAGCAGAGAGAGACCTAGGACTTGGGAGTCAGGTGCCATCCCTTCCTTGCCCTCTGGATATGCCCAGCTCTCTGCACCTAGACAGAGCTTGTCCCAACAGAGCGCGGGGTAGGGACCTAGGGCTTGACTGAGCTTGTCCCAACAGAGGCAAGGGGCAGGGAGCCACGGCTTAGGAGTCAGGGGCCATCACCTACTGGTCTGGGGTGGGATGCTTGCAGGCAGAGGGGACAGACAGATGAGCTGCGCCTCAAGTTTTCAGGTGTCTATCCACGATGGCCAGCATAGGTAAAGCCATGATTGTTGTGTGGGGCTGGATGATATGATGGCGCCTTGTGACCATAGCAGAGGATCTGCTCTTCATGGGAGCAGGAGACCTATGAGAAGGGAAATGAACTCCAGACAATACAGGACCAGGGTTCCACAGGATCCTACTCGGCCTTTGTAGATATGAACACTGACCCAAAGACGTCAGTGGCATAGATGGAGAAATGGGTACAGGGAAGTGCCGCCAAAGTCTGCACCCTGGTCCCAGAGACAGTCCTTAAAATCCCCAACCGCAGTAATAGAGTGACCAGTACAGTAACCAGGACAGCAGCTGGAGACTGTCCAGGTCCTTTCTCTGCAGGCTTCATGATGTCCCACGTTCAGTTCTGCACATCTTCTGTGGGGAGTTTATCCCACCTGTAATCAGTAGTGTTCAGAATACTAAGCACTGTGATGGGGTAAAGAAAAGAGCCTTGTGGAGTGTTCCTAGAGGGAGGAGGGGGCCTTTCAATGGGACAAAGTGCCAGTGATGCCCCTCATTTTATCATTCACGGGTATTCCTGAGGGGTCAGACTAGATACCATGTCCCCCTTTCCTGGCTAGGCTGTCGTCCCTGTACTCAGGGAGCTTATTTCCTACTGAAAATGTGACAATATGGACTTGTCAGAAAACATGGAAAATGATAAGGAAGAGGTAAAACTCTCAGGGCCATCAAGGAGATGCTTGCTTGCACACTTTTCTAAGATCCAGGAGGCTGTAAAGGAGCACCATGGAGCCCAGGGAAGGCTTCTTTCAAGTCAGTGACCTGCCAGTCTTGCATGGAAAGCCTGCCTAGCAGACAAAGCTATAATGTGCCCAGTCACTGGGGCAGGAGCGCCAAGTGGTAATGGAACTTACAGGGTATCTGGAGCTTAGTGTAACAGAGGGGAGAAGGAAGGAACTAGGGAGGAGGCCACAGGGGTGGGCAGCTGCCCAGGTCAAGGTCTGGGCTTGTTCAGATGGTGTGGGGAATCAGGAAGATCCCCAAGTCTGGGCAGTGCCCAGAGCCACACTGACTCATTTCTCTCCCTCTGGCTGCTGTGTGTGGGAGGTATTGCTGACGAGAAGGGCAGGAAGATACGCAGATAGAGAAGTTGCTAGGCTCCTGCCACCTGACAGTCTTTCACCCATGAGACTGCAGTATGTTGTTCCAGACTGACGCATGAGTCTGTGCATGCTAGTGCATGGCTTCCCAAGGAAATTTCCAATTAAGGAGACAGCTTTCTCTAGTGCCTTAAAGGGAGTCACTGACCAAACCTCTGAAATGCCAGACAGAATGAGTGAGGCGTGGGTCAACAAACAACACTGCCCCTTCCTCTTCTTTGAGTGTCCTCCGGAAGTCTTCTCCAAAGGATAACGATAGCTAGCATCCATCCAGGAAGATGAGGAAACAGTGGCGGAGAGACCTCACTATGTCCTCCTCCCTCTCCACATGAACCTGGAGACACCATCCAGAGTCTAGGCGGTTTCTGCGGCCACCGACTATCAAATGCCAGTGGACGTTCTTAAACTCCACTGCCATCATGGTCCCTCCATTGCCGCTATAGTCTTCTAACTGGTCACTCCTTTCCTCCAAATTCCCAGCTCGAGTCAGTGGCGGGACTCATCCGTAAAGGTGAGTTATTACATCCTTGGCTTGTCCTAAATGACAGAATGGCGGCCTGTTTCACTTTGACTCAAGGGTAAACTTCTTGGCATGGCTGAAATATGATGGGCCCTTGCCAAAAGACCTGCCTCTGTCTTCTCTGGCCAAGTGGAGCTCTCTGAGAATCCCATTATGCTGCTCTGAGCTGTGAGCCCTGCACTTCCTGAGGGCTCCCACCTTCTTGAAATAGTAGACACTTTGTTTAAAGCTACATTGTTACAGCTGGTCTCAGAACACATGCTCAGACACCTGTCATTCAGAACAGAGCAACAACAACAAAACTGTGTTTTTAAGTCCAGAAATTTTGGTCTTTTGAGACGACAAAAGTATAATAGATACATAATCAAATAACTCCCCCTTTGTGATTCTTTGCAATTCATTCTCAGATGCTGTTTTTCACAGAGTGGACCCTGGGTCTCTTCTAGGTGTGTCTATAACGAGAAGTAAGATCTTGGCTTATCACTATCTAATCATTCTAATTCTCTCCCCCTTTCTCACCCCCCTCTCTTACTTTCTGTCTGTGCTCCCCGCTCTACCCCCTCCCTGAAGTTGGGAACCCCTTTGGCTCTTTGCTCTCTGTCCTGCCTGAGTAGTCAGGTCTCAGGAGGGTTGGCCTTTGATCTCAGCATGGGCCAGAGATATTGAGAAGCAGTTCTTGCAGCTCTGATGCACCGCTGGCCACCTGCTCCCTCAGGCATGTAGAAGGTGGACCTGGGAACAAAGCTGACTTGGAAGCAGAACTTAGAGCTAAGACTTAAGCCTCTGCACTTTCGTTCCTTCCTGAAGTTGGTATGTTTGAAGCTCTCTAGAAGGGTTCTGGCAGTTTCCTTCAGGGTGGTCCCTTTGCCCTAATCCCACTTTGAAACCAACAGCCAAGAGGGATCGGGACTCAGGGTTGGGTCAAGCCTCTCTGTATGCTTTTTTCTCTGGTGACACCCTTTTATCTGGTAACCAATTCACCTTCCATCACGTTTCAAGTTTTCACGGGGCCTGTCTGTCCTAACCATGCGCACTCCACAGGAGTGTCACATAACTGTGCCTGAGATGCAGCAGTGGCTTAGGAGAGGGGCTCACCTTGGACACGTTACTGTATTCTCTTTTCTTTTCCTTCCCTTTGGAGTCCTAGGCTGTACAAAGAGGTATTTATGAGCGTGAAAATTGGTCATGCACGACCCATGTTTTTCCCCAGCACCTGGCATGCATTCAATGCCCAGTATAATAGACTGTTTCTTAATCTCTTCACCCCCTGTCCTGAGGATGTCTTATTCATCTGATTTTCCTTTTTGTACCCCTGGATGTCTGGACATTTCTCTCTGACCAGGATCACAGTATCAGTACGGAGGGAGTCTGACCTCCTGGCTTTAGTCATTGGTAAAAGCAACATTTCACTCCAGGCCACTGCCTGATTCTCTGACATGAACTCACATAGCTAACCCCCTCTGTAGACCGTCTCCCAACTAGAGCAACTTTAGGATCTACTGATTTTTGTCAAGGGGGTCCAAGGGTTTTGCAAATGAGCATATGAAAGCCTGGTGCTTCTGTCCCCAAGAAAAGGACCCCAGATGTGTGAAGCTACCTACCTGCCCAACAAAATGTTGAGTCAGGAATGTTTTCCGTCTTCTCTTTCAGAATCTTCCTGGGACACATCTGGACACACTTCACAAAAGGTAATGCAAATGTACTGGGTTCCTTTGGATGCTGCCGTGCTATCGTTGGAACAATATTACCGGTGTCTAATAAGTCTATGAAGTGACAGTTCGTGGGTTTCTAAAGTGTGAGTTCTATAGGTTGTTGCCAGTTCAGGTTCTGCTCTGCCTAACAGACAGACCATTGACTCCCCCTCAGTGTGGTAAGTAAGGTCTCAGTCAGTCAAGATGAGGAGCCTTCCCACCTCCTCAACACCTATATTGTCCAGAAGGCATAAAGGAGGTGAACCCTCTTGGGGGTTTGTTTCTTATCCTTTTCGTTGTCCCAGGATCTTCAGACAGCGCTGTACATGTGAGTTCAACTTGGACTCAGTGCATCAGTCACCAAATACATTCTGTTTGTCGGTGCCCTACACATGCACGTCCTCAAAGGGCAGTCAGACAAATGATCATTAAATATTCAGCCTGTAATCGTCTATGGGTTCACACCGTCTCCATTTTACCCTTGACAAAATGTTGGTACAGTGCTATTCCACCGAGTGTCCGGAGTGCAGAATCTGGGCTGTGACTTAACACAAGGCAGTCCTGTCGCACCGTTGATCGTGAAAAGCACCATGTGTGCTGAGAGCAAACCTGTGCTGTCACTACAGAGGCCACGGCTGCACGGGTGGTTAATGATTAACAGTCCCCGCAGAACCCACATATTCTGGTCACAGAGAACACAGGGATCCGTAGTGTTGAGCTGCTTTTCCTGCCCACACAAATCCCCAGTTGGCCCTTCCCGTGCCTCTTGCTAATGGATCAAGATCTTAGCTCCCAGCTACTGCTCCACCACCATGCCTTCCTGCCGCTGCCATGCTCCCGACCATTGTAGTTATGGATTAATTCTCTGAAACTGCAAGCAAGCTCTAGGGAACTCTTCCATAAGTTGCCTTGGTCATGGTGTTTTGTCACAGAAGTAGAAAAGTATCCAAGACACACGCCTTTTAGTAGCAGTCTGTCGTTTGGAAGCCGCTTTCTCTTTGTCAGCCTTTTGTATAGGTTTGCTTGGCCGTTCGTTCACTTCCCGGAGCTGTGCTTTCCTCATCTTGCCCCACGTTTGTGCCGTTTCTATCATTGTTTCTTCTGGTGGTGTTTCAACACTGAATCCCTCTTTCTTTGTATCAGAGACGACAATGGCTAACAAGTTTAGCGACTTCCTGTTTCCAGGCAGTTTAAATGATTTTCTAGGTGATTTTTCTTCCCTTGGCTTTTTGAGGCTGTATTGAGATAGATTTCTGGTCCACAGCAAAATGTTCATATTTCAAGTATGCAACTGGGTAGGTTTGACACGTGACGGGTAGAATATTCACCACAACTAAGAACATGTTCTCAAGCCCTTGGCAACACTTCCCTCTCCCTCACCCTGACACTCTCCTCCCTGTCTCTAGGCAAACACAGATATGCCTTCGGGAAATGAGAGCTCCTTTGTATTTTCTGGAATTGTGCACAAATGCTGACTGTCCAGTCCCCACAGAGACACACATGCCATGGTATGGGCCTTTTGAAGCGGCTGGCTACTTTCAATCCTAATAGTGATTACTTTTGAGATTTTGCTGGCTTATTACTCTTATCTTGCTGCCTTGATTAAGGTTCTGTCTGCTTTCTTTGCTGTCTAGTGCTTTCCTGCTTAGTTACATAGCAGCTTGTTCATGCTCTCAGCTTCTGATGGACATTTGGAAGTTCCTAATCTATGGCTACTTTAAATCAAGCTTTTCTGGGTATCTGTCTACAAGGTTTCTGAATGTATGCTTTAACCGGGCCTTGGAAGACACTTATACATAGAATGATCTAATTTTATTGTAGGTTTAAGTGTTTAAGTCCTTAATAAAATTTCATAATATTTTCCAACATGGTTTGTAAACTAAGCATTGCTAACTGGATTTCTACCCAAGTGTTCATTTAGCTCACCTGACTGTCTTTATTCACAATAATTAGAGGAATGTATTTGCTTTTATAACTACCAATTTGATGACTAGCAATCAGAGCTCAGGGCTGCCATCCTGTAGTTATGTATGTCTTGACCACTTTGGGTGTCAAAGGATCCTCTCACGAGGACCATCTAAGACCATCAGAAAACACAAGATAAGTACGTTATGATTCATAACAGTAGCAAAAGATAATTTTATGATCAGTAGTCACTGCAAAATGAGGGACTGTATTAAAGGGTCAGAGTGGTAGGAAGGGTGAAAAGCACTGCCCTGCCTGTTGTTTTTGTAATCTGGTACAAGCTGCACTTACGGATACAAGTCAGTAAGAAGAATAAACTTAGGAAGTAATAATCTTTGTTCTTGAAATTTGCTGAACTGGAAAACATCTTGTGCTTAGGAGAGCATGTCATTTTTCCAGAATATTTCACTGGTCTGTGATGATCCATGTCATAAAGTATCCTGAATCAAGGTGTCTATGGTCGCTTTCTTCAGCAGAGATAGCTCATACTAATGATGTCTCTTTTTGTACTACCACCTTACCTCTGGGCCAACTTGTTTCTGTCATCCAATGGCAAGACTGATGAAGTGTATGATTCCAAATTAGAGAGCCATCCAGGAACCTAGAGCTCTTCCTGGGGTTAGCTATCCCAAATTGGCTATCTTTTTTGATAAACCTGTAGCATCTTCCAAGGCAAGCTGCCAAAGGCAGCCAAAATAGGATGTGCATGAAAAGGGTAATGGAGGGAAGTGCTGAAGAAGGGAGAGAATGGCAACTTCAAATGCCATTAGCATATGACTGAGTTTTAATTCTAAGTGATATAATTTCTAACCATGGTCCTGTCTTTTTCAATTGAGGCACATGTTAGAAGCTCTAATTCGGTTTAGGTGTCCACAGTGGACACCTGATAATCTGAATATAGAAATGAATTTTAGTCGGATGGTGATGGCACACACCTGTAATCCTAGCACTTGGGAGGCAGAGGCAGTCGGATCTCTGTGAGTTTGAGACCAGCCTGGTCTACAAGAGCGAGTTCCAGGACAGGCTCCAAAGCTACAGAGAAACCCTGTCTCGAAAAACCACAAAAAAAAAAAAATAGGATAAAGGGGACGATGAGCACTGGAAGCTCTCTTTATTAATTATGAAACTATATACTGTTAACTTTGTGGTCAGCTAATGATCATTCAGATTGTGGTGCGTGCGTGCGTGCATGTGTGTGTGGTATTGGAGATTTTTTAAATCCAGGGCTTCACCTGTGCTAGCCTAGTGCTTGTCCTATTTACTATTGTATTGCTGTGATAAGGCAGTATGACCAATGTCATAAATAAATTAAAGCATTTAATTGAGAGGTTTCCTCCAGTTTTAGAGTGAGTCCATGACCACCGTGGTGGGGAACATGGCACAAGGCAGGCAGGCAGGGTGCTGGAGCAGTAGCTAAGAGTTTACATCTGATCCAGTACACGGCAAAGAGAAGACTGGGCCTGGCATGGGCTTTTGAAACCTCAAAGCCAATCCCCACTGACATACCCTTCATCAACAAGGCCACACCTCCTAATCCTTCTGTATTGGTTGGGGGAGTCTCTTTAGAGGAACAGAATGTGTGTGTGTATGTGTGTGTGTGTGTGTGTGTGTGTGTGTGTGTGTGTGTATGTATATATGTAGAGAGAGAGAGTTTATTAGAATTGCTCACAGGCTGCGGTCCAGCTAGTTCAACAGTGGCTATCTACCAACAGAAGGTTCATGAATCCAGTAGTTGTTCAGTCCATGAGGCTGGATACCTTGGTTGTATATGCCAGAATCCCAAAGAAGTCGTCTCTAATGCAGTGTTAGGAATGGACTTGCTGGTGAGAGCAAGAACAAGGAGGCAAGTTTCCTTTTTCAATGTCCTTTATGTGGTCTATCCACAGAACGTGTGGCCCAGATTAAAGGTGGATCTTCCCACTCCAAAGATCCACATTAGAAGTGTATCTTCCCACTTCAATTGATTTAATTCAGAAAAAAAATCCCTCACAGGTGTTCCCAGCCATTTGGGTTTTAGTTAATTCCTGATGTAGTCAAGTTGACAACCAAACCATCACACATTCCTAAACAGTTCTACCAAATGGGAATCTATGGGGCCATTCTCACTCAAACCACCTCAGTACTCTATCACTGAGTTAGGCTTAGACCAGAAACATGCATTTCCTTATACCCATGGAACCAAAGAAAACCTTTCAGAGCTTGCAAAAGGACTCATATTCAAGACTACTTGCACTCTTCCCCAATCTTCAGAGCTTATGGGTCAATCCTCTGAGAAAGCTTCGGGCTTCTGCAGCTCTTCGTATTCTTCTAGACTCTGTGCCGTCATCTTCCAGAAAATTTTCATTTGGTTTCTCTTTAAGATTAGCTTTGATTTCTGTTCCAGGCACTAGTGACTAATACTAATTAATGTCTTTGTCTTTAGGTGGGATGGTACTCAAGCCTGCATTCCAGTTCTCTGAACACCCGCAAGCATCACAACCAGCTGCAATTTTTTGTGTCAAGGTTTGTGCTCTCACTTCTGATTCTGTAGCTGTTGTAGGTATTTGGTCTGTTGTCTGCCTGCTACCATCAGTTTAATATCCTCTTTTTTTCCGTGAGCTTTTAATTAATTTCTGAAGCTCCAAAACAGTTGACTAACATTTTGGTTGTTTCTCATCTGCTTTTGGAGCTCCTTTCTTTGCCATTTTTCTGCTATTCATTAATGGCTTTTGCTAAATTTTAAACTGACTTGACTAAAAATCATGGACCTCCATTAGGTTCCCATATATGGGAAGGAAAATGGTAGTGAAAGAGAGTAGATCCAAAATTGGCATTAAGTGTGCACTCAGTTAGTTGGACAGTTATCTACCTTGAGTCTCCATTGTTGATAGTGGAACATCCAAGGCTACAAGCTCAATCTATGACTCTCATTCTGTTATCAGAGAACTAGGAAGGAAAACTTTATCATGTTGTATTAGTTTTTATGATTTTATGTATTAGTCTTGATGATCCCCAATCCCGTCTGAGGCACAGCAGGAGGGACTAGAACCAAAGAGAGGTTTTCAAGACCATAGATGCTAATTGGGCCACCTGATTTCTAATGGTCCCCCACCTTAACAAGTGTCTAACCCTGCTGCCCTCTCTTTTCCTAAGCTTTGTATTTGGGACACTCCTGGGTATCTACTGCACGATATTGCTGACAGGAAGTTACTCCACTGTATTCTGATTCCTCATACTGATCTCTTAGCCCCAGAGCTGCCATCTTTGTACCCCAAGATCAGGTATTAGTGTTGCCCAAACAGTTTCCCCTCTATATATTCCAGCTGTAGATTTGATTGAGGAAATTTGCTGAAAGTAGTTGTGGCTTATGTTGGTTAGTTTTTGTCAACTTGAAACAAGCTGGAGTCACCTGGGAAAGAACTGAAATTGAGGATTTACCTCCACCAGACTAATATGTGGAAATGTCTGTAGGCTATTTTCTTCATTAATGACTTATGTAGAATAGCCCAGACTACTGTTGGTGATGTTGTGCCTGGACAGGTGGGTCTGGGATGTATAAGAAAGCAAGTGGAGGAAGCCAGGGGAAGTTAGCCTTATTTGAATATCGCCTTATTTTATGAGATTGGAAAAAGTTTTGAAAGATCAGATGGATGATGCCTCTGCAAAATATGATGTTTAGTTGAATTTCTGTTTAGTAGGACGTTTGCAGACAGAGCATTTCAGAGTGTCTGCTCTATGGCTGAGGGCAGTTCCTCCCAGGAATGGTTTCACGTCATTGTTCATCCTACCACCCCCTTTCTCCCTGGCATAGTGTTTTGGACTAATATCAGATGAATCAACAAATGGAAAATTATCTCATTGCCAGGAGGGACCCAAATACAATGCCGCAAAAATTATGGACCCTGTGGTTCTCCAGTTGTCCACTAAAAAGGGGTGTAGGCACTTAGGTTGAGAATACAGATGTGGACAAGAACACTGCTAACAGCATGGAGCCTGTGATCAGTTGAAATACTACATGCAGTTCCTGTACCTGGAACCAGACTCCTTCCCAGTTCTTAGTCCTGTTCGTTTTCCTCTGTAACCCCCCAGATTCCTCCCCAGGATTTTCCTGTGGCTCAGAGCCCATTATCATATAATGATATTATACTCTGAATGTCCCATCTTGGCAATGCCATATGTATTTGCACAGCCCTATGATTCTGGGATACTATGGAAGGCTCCCAATCTGCCTATTCCCTTTGTTCCTGTGCGATTTACCAAGGCAGCTTACCTAGCCTGAACCCTTCATGTCCTGACCCTTTACTCTGCACACACAGACCACAGTATATGTGCTGAGGCTTCTGGAGCTTATCTTGCAATGGGGATGGGGCTGATGTCCCTCTACGGCTTCTGAACAAACGGTTTCTCTTTTCAATGGGAAAGTGAGTCATAATTTTTCAGTCAAATAACTCTTTGCAATAGCTGATTTATTTTTAAATGTCTGCCAATGTTTCCATTGCACCTAGACTCTAAACCCCCCCCCCCCCTTGAAGTGTGCTCATGAGGCTTTAGCGGATATTGCATCTTTTGGGGCCAGAGACCTATCCTCAGAGCTCTGTACTGGAGAGATCACCATGGCAACCATATCCAGTCTTTGGGCAGTGTGGCAGATGGGGAAGAGGATGACTCAGACACTGCAGAACAACACTTAGCGTGGTTAAGGCCAGGAATATGGCTTTATTCAATGCGTCAGGAAGGCCCCTCGTGAGGAAAAGCCTAGTAAAACAGTCCCAGAGTCATGGATCTGGGTCCCAGGATACAGAAAATAAGGTAATGGGAGCCCACACTATATATGAGGAAGCCGTGTCTGGGCTCATAGTATGTGTCTGTATGGAGGGTGAAGATTTCCTGTAGACATTCTCCCACCTCACTTGGGTCATGGTACATATGGAAAAGTCAGGGCCAGTGCCTGGCTAGAGTGGTGGTTTTGATGGCTGGGGTATGCATTAGATTATAAGAATACTCAATATTGTCATCAGAGATATTCAGACTGCTGGCCTGGAAATCTGTGAGGTTGTCACTGCCATGCTTAAGCCTAATACTTGGAATTGTCAGCTGACTTCCCTCTATACTCATGAAAGGGGTTTCCCAGAACAACAATAATCTTTGTTTTCTCCATTTTCATAGAAATTTCTCCTTACAAAATGTTTGATTATGGGCCTCAACCAGCAGAGGTCCTCTACTACAAAGCCTTAACACACGATTCAACTAGTTTCTAATAAAAGGTGAACAGATGAGACAGCTGACTTAGATTGTTGAAAGGAAGAGGGAATGTCTCTTCATTAATTTTTAAATATTTGGTTAGTGCTGGGAACCAAACCCAGAAGCCATCCACAGGCTAGGCAAGTACTCTAATGTTACTAAACCATATACCCAGCCATCTTTTTAATTTTCTTTGGGCAGAGCCTCACTGAACAGGCTGGCCTTGAACTCAGTTTATAGCAAAGACAGGCTGTGAACTTGTGACCCTCCTGCCTCAGCCTCCCAGATAGTTGGAATTGCAGTCCTATATGACCAAGATCTCTTCATATTTTGAACAAAAGCAAAAACAAAGATTCTCTAATTAATTAAACTTTATCCAGGCTCCCGAACCTCTCTTAAACTCACCTACGAGTTTTAGAAGATCCAGGGATAACAAAGAACTCTTGCTAAGTCAATTTATCAACCATTCTCTACTCTGCAGTGTCTAATGTTCCTCAATTTCAGATGAAGTTCTTCTTCCTCTACATAACTTCAATGATAACTGAGAATCCTGACCTGTTTTCAGTAAGAATCCTCTTAGATAGGTTTAGCCATATCGCCTTTATTGCCCGTTTCTTCTTAGTCATTTTCCATCTATTGACATGTATCAATATGCTTCTCGGGTATGAATTCCATTTTGCCCAAGCTGTGTTTGGGGTGGAACCCAATGTCCCTTTCAGATGTCCCTTCCCAACTTTAATAATCTCTTGCAAAGCAAATTTGGTTATGTTTTAATAAATAAAGTTGAATAATTACTTCTCTAAAACTATTCCAAGGAGCACCAAATACTGTTTGCAACATTTGTGGACAGGTGGCTCAGTAGTTCAGAGTAGTTAATAGTTGGGTGCTATTCCCAGCACCCAATCAGTAGCTCACAATCATCTATAATTCTAGTTCCAGGTGATTTGACTATCTCTTTGGTCCCTGTAGGCACCAGGTATGCAAGTTATGCAAAGATATAGTGTAGGCAAAAGACCCCTACACACAAAAGTAAAATAATAAGAAAAAAATTAAAATAAGTAGATAAAATTTCAACTAAAGAAAAGCCAGGAACTGGAGAAAACAAGAAAAGATTCTCCTAAGCAACTTTCAGGGGAAGCATGGCCTTACTGATGTCTTGATTTTAGAATTCTAGTGTTCAGACCTATTTGATAAAGAATATCTTGAACTGTATGATTTATGGCATTCGTGACAGTAGCCCTAGGAAATAAATACATAGCCTGTCTCTTTAGTAAAGATATCATTTATTTATTCTACTTCATCACTTTTCTTATCACATCAAGAGGACTAGGAGATTATTCTAAATTTGAAGATACAGACTTTAATCAAGGAAGAAGACTAAGGAAATCGAAAATGGCTTTGGGGAAGAAGATTCGAAAAATCACAGTGGTGCATGGCCTCAGACCAAGTCAGAGATAGGTGTACAGCTAGTAGTTGTGAAGCTAGTAGATGTGTAGCTAGGAAGGAAACTGACTTGATTTTGAACAACTATCCTCCCTATGCTGCCTCTCCTTTTTTCTGAGTCTGCTTCCCATATTATCATGCTCTGAGATCATTTCAGGCTGACAGTCTTGTGTCATCAGAGAAGTGATCCATGTCCAAGATTCAGGAATGAACTCTTATTCTACAGGCAGAAAACAATGACCCCCAAATATTGAGGCCATTTGTCCTCTTCTTTGTACATTTCTGTTCAACTTTTTCCTGTAAGGAAAACTTCAGCACATTTTCATCCTGTTCTACTGGAGTATGAAAGGGAGATCTGATTAAACCCTATGCCAGGAGCACAAGAAAAGGACTGTAGTAGTAGGGGTTGAAGACTTCTCTGTAGGACTGTAGCCATGATGTCTCTGCCCTCCTGAGCTGGGCTGGGTCCTGACAGAGAATTATGGATTTTAGTAATGGGCAAGCTGTAATGCTAGTTCTTTTTATGTTCTTTCTTAAAGAGGACTGTTTTGTTTTGTTCTTAGATTGTGTTTCTTTGTACCATGATTAATAAAAGCCCAGTAACAGATATTGGGGTTCAGCCTGAAGACCAGAAAAGCAAAGCAGTCATCCACTGGCTCTTACCTCTACCTCAGTCTAAAATTGTGATCCTACCTCCAGGAATCTCAGAATGAGATTGACTGAGAGCTGTCTCCTCCCATCTTATATTCTGCTCTAGTGCTAGGATTAAAGGTGTGCACCACTACTGCCCAGTTTCTATGGCAAACTAGTGTGGCTATTGGGATTAAAGGTGTGTATCACCACTGCCTGGTCTGTAAAGGCTGACCAATGGGGCTGTTTTACTCTCTGATCTTCAATACTCCAGGCAGGACTTGACCATAATCCTAAATTTTCTTTGGGTCCTCATAAGATTATTAGTACCCCCAATCAGCAGGAAGTAACCTAGAAAACTATGCCCACATTCCCTAGAAATGGATTATGCATTTTTTTAGAGTGTTGGTTACAAGTTGTTATGGATAATGCTCAGGAAAAAAGCTAAACAAAGAAAATTAGATTCAGAATAGGTTCAATTAGTTCTTGTTTTGAAAAGAAAAGGAGGGATATAGATATGATAGGATAAAAGGGTAGGTTATTGAATCTACTCTGAAAAGAAAAAGGGATGATATAGATGTGATAAGATAAAAAAGGTAGATTATTGAATCTACTTTTAAAAAGCTACTACTAGTTTTGAATGTTTTACAGTGGATTGGACTTTTGTATCTTGTATACAAATTTGAGATTAATTTTGTAAAAACTTACTGTACATACATTTCTAATCTTTTTCAAGGTATTATACCTATATAGTTCATTTAACAATTTAATGTAAATTTCCTTGAATGTTATTATCATCAATTGTTTAGGAAAATAAGGAAATGTGGGTTATTAATTAGTCTCCTATTATAACTGAACTTATAGTCACATTAGGTATGTTTTCAAGGTCAAAAAATGTATATTTTAGATAGACAAGTCATCTTCAAAAACTTCAGAGATCTACAGAATATAGCATTTAAGATGTTTTAATAACATAGGCTCTTTTTTATGACAATGAGGTGTGTCTGCTCCTGACAGCACCATTCTACTTCAGAGAAGATAGTGGACATTGAAGAAACTCCACATGGAGTTTACTTTCTTTCTGACAAAAGTAAGCCACTGGGCAAGAAAATGCCCTTGCCTCAACTGCTGACAGTATGCTGTCCAAACTAGACAAGCGGGATAGAAAAGATAGTGACTGCCAAACATTGTCAAGACAAGGAGGGACAGCCCTTCAGAATATCCTGCTTCACAGAAAAGTCTATCTGATATGGTAGGCATATGGACTGAAGATAAATGCCCCAGAATTTCAGAGAAACTGTGGGTGACTGTCCAGGCAGCCAGATGTTTCTGTCATCTCTTATATTTTTTGGAAGTCAGTTGCTCGCACTTTCTGCTTACTCAGTTAATATTATATCCTTCTTGGATCTCTGAGGAAGTTGAAGGCTAGATAGTAATAATTTTCCTTGTTTACCTGATGTAGAAAACAAGTTATGATAGAAAATAACTTTGAACTCAGCAAGACGGGATAGATGTGGAGTATTTTCACTGAATTTGTCAAATACAAATGGACTAGACATTGTTGATATATTTATTGCCTGTATATATTGTATATAGTCATTGTATTTATTGAATATAGTTTTCTTATATTAGTTAAAGCCTTCTTTTTATTTTTGACAAAAAGGGAAAATGTACTGAGTGATATTTCATTTGTATTTTAGTAAATAAAGCTTGCCAAAAGACCAGAGGGTAAAACAGCCCCCACTGTATGCCATGGGTGGGCTCCCATTTTCTTTTTTTAAAAAATATTTATTTATTTATTATGTATACAATATTCTGTCTGTGTGTATGTCTGCAGGCCAGAAGAGGGCACCAGACCTCATTCCAGATGGTTGTGAGCCACCATGTGGTTGCCGGGAATTGAACTCAGGACCTTTGGAAGAGCAGGCAATGCTCTTAACCACTGAGCCATCTCTCCAGCCCGGGCTCCCATTTTCTAATGTCTTCCTTAATGCCTTTCTTTAGAAATTTGAAGTTTTCATTGTAGACATCATTAATTTCTTGAGCAAGAGCAGGATCAGTGATCAATAATTTCACAAAGAGGCAGGATACAAAACTAATCTTATAAAATTAGTAGTCGTTCTATATACCAACAAGAAAAATGCAGAGAAAGAGATCATGGGCATACTCCCATTCACAATAGGCTCAGAGAAAATAAAATATTTTGGAATGAACCTAATCAAGGAGGCATGACTTTGTTGGAGGTTCTATGTCTCTGCTATACTCTTTAGGCTTGGTTTGGTAGACATGAAATTTTTGAGGCTGTTTATACCACAAACAGTTTTTCTTTCTCCTTAAACCATAGTGGATAATTCTGCTGGGTACCACAATCTAGGTTGCCACCTCTGTTTGTGTCCTGAGGTTCAACTGGGTAGTTCTCATTAGAGACCATTTCTACAGGACTGGGAGATTTGGAGGAGACATGCTGTTTTGACCTTTCATATTTTGTGGTTTTGTGATGTGTCCTAAGAATGTGGGCTTTATTTTTATTGGTTGTGTATCTGTTCTGGACACAGGTTGCTTGACTATGCACGGAATGTGTGTCTGATCCCAAGTCTGGAGGTTGGAAAGGCATGGGCAAGGTTCCTCATATTGGGCTAAATCACTGGGCATGGGACTCAAGTTCTGGCTGAGGGTTAGGGTAAGTGTAGGAGGCTTATGGATAAGAAGATGGAGTTACTAGGCTGGGCTGGGCAGGTTTGCTGGCCTGGCTGGGAAAATGTAAGGGGTCAGGAGACCACCTCTAATGCTTCTAAGAGTTGTGAAATGGAAGTGTAAAGGACATTCTTCTATGTGATGCTTCACTCACACTACCTGAAAACATCAGCCCCCTTTCCATATGTTCCCTCTGGTACATAGTATGTGACTTATTAACAAGTCTCGCACACACACTGCTGATAGCATATGGCTACTTTTTCTGTGTGTTTCTAGTTCCATTCTTGATAGATAATGTGCAAAATTTCTGACAATTCATCTATGGGCTCTGTTTTGCCACTAAAGGAAGTGATTGATTCAAGGTAGAAACTGTGAAGCTGTTTACACTTACAGCTCTCTTATCCCATCTTCCTACCTCTTCCTTTAACTATGCCCATGTCCTGTGTAACAGGCAATGGTTTCTGGTGTTTATAATACTTCTGGGATCCTGGCTGGTCCCTAGATTCCTTACTTTGTGGCTATGGTGGAGTGATTGGCCCATCTTGATACTTTGTGCAGCTTTCTGGTACCATGGCCCACAAGTGAACCCTGGATGTTCCTACTGGATAAAATAAAAAAAAGTTGCCATGGTTTCTTCCTCCCAGTTATGAGTTTCTGAGTAGCTTCTGGACAAGAATGACCTTGTTCTTTCTGAAGTCCTCCCTAATTGGCAACTTTGACCCTCTTTCCATTCTCCAGGTATGGACATTGTCTTGACATTTTATCAGTGTCCAGAGTATTACATAGAAAACTTGATTTTTTTTCTTTCACAGGGAATCTTGCTTTCCCAATTTTTATTCAAAATGTTACTTAAAGATTAAAACTGAGCAACTGCTTTTTGACATTTTCCTCCAGAACATTAGATGTGACTCTCAAGAACCCAAATAGGTGAAAGTAAAGGCTGAGTGGGACAATAGTTGTGATTGGTGCTTTGGATGTGCCTTCTCTGTTGTAGGCACTGCAAGCCTTCTCTGCAAAGACATAATAGCCAGTGGCTTTTTAGATCTACATCTATCTAGTTTAGTGCCATGCATCATCTCTCTAGTAGTAGTCCAATGTTAGGGGGCTTGAAGTATGTATGTGTATATGTGCCTCAGAAGGTATATTTGGTAAAATTTCTTGGTCCCACCAAGATAACACCTTACTTTTGGTGATGGGGATTTCCTATGTTTCTGATGGATACTGATCACATCTTCTATTTATGTGTACAAGTGGAACTTAAGGTGGAAATATTCAGTCTCTGCAGCTGCAGAAAGACCCAAGTCAGGATGCTTTTAGGATTTATTTCCTTGGCACATATAAGCATCTGTATACTAATTTCAGCCTCTGTGAACAAACAGCTTTAAACTAGGGTATCAGTAAGTTTCTTGACGGACTCAGTAGAGTCCTGTGCTGAAGGTAGAGCGGCACAAGATAGTAAGAGAATATTCTGAACAATTATATTGTTTCATGTTCAAGAGGAAAGTCAAATACAAGCCAAGGTTCCACTATCTAGAATCCTCAGTGGACTCAGTGTCTAAGGGTGAGCGATACACTGATACATAGGAGTGCTATATGTAAGGGAGGAATTTCTGATCTACCACTCCCAGATACTGCTGAAAAATTCACTTCTGAACTTTGCGTTCTCCTCATTTTGACACTGACAATACTGGCTGTCTTAGTCACTGTTCTATTGCTGTGAAGAGACACCACAAGCAAGGCAATTCTTATAAAAGACAGAATTTAATTGTGAGCTTGCTTATAGTATTGGAGGGTTAGTCATTATCATTAAGGTGGGGGCATGGCAGGGGCCATAGTGGGTCTTATTCATGATTCTGGAGTCACACCTCCTAATCCTTTCAAAGAGTTCCACTCCTTAGTGACTAAGCATTAAAATATATGAGCATATGGGGGTCATTATTATTCAAATCACCACTCCCTGGCTTCTTATAAAAGAAATAATTTAATTCTGGGTTTGCTACAGTTTTAGAGGTTTAGTCCGTCATGGCATGGATATAGAAGGAGCATGACAACACTCATGGTTCCTGAACAGTAGCTGAGAGCTACACCCTGTTCCATAGGCAGAGGTAGCGAGAGACTCTGGGCCTGGTATAGTTTTTTGAAAACCCCCACTGACACACTTCTCTAACAAGGCTACATCTCCTAATCCTTCTAAAATCCTTTCAAATAGGATTATCCTTTCAAGAAATTCCCTGATGACTAAGCATTCAAATATATGAGCCTAAGGGGACCATTCTTATGCAAACCACACTGACATTGGTATTCTTGAAACTCATGATCCTAAATGGGGCTAATGAGTAGAAAAGACATTCCCTCTTGAAGACTCTTCCCTGGGACCTTAATGTTGGCTTTCCTTTTCTATTTCTATTTCTAAGGCATAATTGTTGGTCACACACTTTAGCAGTGTGCAGTTGCAGGTCGCTATTCTGACCTGCTGTGTTCATATTTTACAGCATTACTTGAACTCATGAACTGTGGAGGTTGAAATTTCTTCTGAGTTTGAGGATAAATGTGATTGACTACCAGTAAAGCCATCAGAACAGACTTGATTCAGTAAGGACCGACAATAGAGGAAAGGGATGAGCTCCATTCTGTTTTGTGTAGAGGTGATTTGCATATTGTAAGCAGAGTATGAGGAAGGGGAAAGTATGAGGACTCATGACAATCAGTGAAGTTAAAAATAACAAAGTTGTGGCCAGTGTAAATATGACTAGGTTATCTGTTTTTGTGGCAGCCAACTGTGTGCATTCAATCTTCCTGCAGAATGAGAGACAGACTTTATCTTCTTTTCTTTTTCTTTCTTTTCTTAAAGATTTATTTACTAGTTTGTGTACTGTGTTCTGCCTGTGTGGATGCTTGCATGCCAGAAAAGGGCGCCAGGGCACCAGATCTCATTAAGATGGTTGTGAGCCACCATATAGTTCCTAGGAATTGAACTTAAGACCTCTGGAAGAGCAGTTAGTGCTAACCTCTGAGCAGTCACTCCAGCAGCCAGTGCTCTTAACCTATGAACCATCTCTCTAGTACATCTTCTCTTCCTCCCTTCCTTCCTTCCTTTCCTTTAAACAGAATCACGTTATATAACTCTGACTGTCCTGGAACTCACATTGTAGACCAGGCTGAACTCAAACTCACAGAGATCCGTCTGCCTCTGCCTCTGCCTCTGCCTCTGAGTGCTGGAGTTAAAGGTGTGCACCAATTGCCTAACACACCTTACTATTTTTGATGATCATATATCAGAAAAAAAATGTTCTCAGGCTCACAGAGAAGTCCTTCTGAGCTACCAACTATACATATTTCCTATTTCGGTTGTTTTTCAGTATATGCTTCAAGACGGAGGGTGACACAGGCCTATCTTAGGTTATAGCATGATAAGGCTTTTGGCAGTGCTGAAATTTTCTTAGGCATTTTTTCTCATAATTATATGTGGAATTTAAAAAATTTATTATGTATTTATAGTACAAAATAGTGGGTTTTGTTATGGCATCTCATACATGTATATCATGTAACTTGGTCAGATTCACTCCCCATTACCCCCTTATTGTTCTCCTTGCAATTAGGCCTTTTCCTCTTCCCAAATAATCTTCCTTGTGCAGTTATGCCTTCTGTTTTTTTCTGGGTGGTTCTTTTTTCTTTTATTGAAAATAGGCTTTTTTTTTGTACAATATGTTCTGATTACATGGAGGGAGGGGGCTGTGGGAGGGAATTCAGGAAAAGATAGATAAAATAAGTGGCATTTGAGGGGTAGTATGGGAAACTGATACAGTAGAAACTTTGTAAAATATATACATATATGAAGGTGATCTAAGTAAAATCACCAAATAATGGGGGAAACAGTGTCCTAATGAACTATCTTTTGTAACCAAACAAAGCATCCAGTATCAAAAGTAGGTTACATTTAATTGAGTTGTTGGCCAAAGGGCACCATGGAAATCCTCAAACAACCCAGGCTGTTGCCAAGACTATAAATTGTTCTCTACAAATTGACAGCAAGGCCCCATTGCTGAAGACAACACCTGTACAACTCTGAACATGGAAAAGTCCAGCTGGTGTTTATATAGAGCCTTCATCCCTATGTTCTGGCATCTTTGGTACAGAAAGGTACTCTGAATGCTGCCAAAGGAGAAACATAAGCACCAGCCTAGCCACAAACCCTTTAATCTACAGTGCTGTGTTGCCTGCAAGATAGGCTCAGGTAATGGTGGCACAAAGGTTGTGGGAGTAACCAACCACTATCTGATTTGACTTAAGGCCTGTTTCACAAAATGGAATTCATACCAGACACTGCTTGGGTGACCAAGAACCTGAGACTAGATAGTCCAGGGACTCAGGGTTAAACAAAATAATACTAGTCTAAAAGAAAAAAAATGTAATGATAAAATTACTCCTAATGATAGTCTGTTGTATTCATAGATCAATGCCTTGTTCAGCTATTATCAGAGCTTCCTCCTGCAGTACATGAGAATACATACAGAGACCCACAACCAGACATTATGCAGAAAAGGAGAGACCTTGGAACACTCAATCTTATACAGGATGTCTCTCCATCAAATACCTCCCTTCAGGGCTCAAGGAACCCTGTAGATGAGGAGGCAGAGAAAATGTAAGAGCCAGAGGGGCTGGAGGACACCAAGAAAGTAAGGCCCTCTAAATCTACATGATCAAAGCTCATATGACATAATGACCTCACAGAGACTGAGGCAGCATGCACAGAACCTGCATAGGTCTATATTAGGTCCTTTGTGCATATATTATGGCTTCTAGTTATTGACTGCGTTTTCTGTCCCTCCTGGTCCCTGTGGTCATTAAGTTCCAAAGAAATCACACAGAATTCTACATTAGTTATAAACTGATTGGCCCATTAGCTTAGGCTTCTTGTTAACTCTTATAACTTATATTAGCTCATTATTCTTGTCTGTTAGTCATGTGGCTCGGTACCTTATTCGGCGGGGCAATTATATCTTGCTTCTCCTGTGGCTGGGACAGGACTGCACACTAGGACTTCCTTTTTCCCAGAATTCTCCTGTTCTCATTGACCCACTCTACTTCCTGTCTGGTTGTCCCGCCTATACTTCCTGCCTGGCTACTGGTCAGTCAATGTTTATTTAAAATATAATTGACAGAATACAGACCATTGTCCCACACCATCAAGTTTAATGTTTTTATTTGATTTCTGAGTGTGTGAATGAGTGGGTTTTTGATTCTTGTGTCTTCTCTTAGGCTCTTTTCCTTCTGTTTGTTTGTCTTGCCCAACTTTAATGTGATAGTTTTTGGTTTATCTTATTATATTTTATTTTGTTACACTTTTTGAAAAATGAATGAATGAATGAAAACCTAGCCACTACGGTGAAGGTTAACAACTGAATTGTTATTTATACCCAGTGGGAGAAAGAAAATTAATTTTCAACAATGGAGTGACACTGGGTATATCAACCATTCCAGGACAGGCCAAATGTTTTAGAGGAGTAGTTGACCAACATGTAATGGACTCCTTGGGTTTTGGTGTTGTTGTTTGTTGTGCATGTATGTGTGTGCTTTTACTTGGTTAGAATTAGTTTTTTTTATCTTTTGGGGGCATGGATTTGTTTGTTTTTCTTGGTTTGGGCGTATTTTATTGTTGTATTGGATTTTTTTTGAGAAAGAACTTAAAGTTAGGTGGGTAAGGAGGAGGAGAGGATCTGGAAGGACTTGAGGGAGGGAAAGAATATAATCAGAATATATTTAAAGTTAAAATTGTTTTAAATAATAAAAATATAATAATAATAGCAATGAAAAAGTATAAACTAAAATATAGATTTTTGTCACATAATATATCCTGATTATGGTTTCTTCTCCCTCTTTTCCTCCCAGCTCCTCCCTGTCTCACCTCCCATCCCAATCTACTCCTTTCTGTATCAGAGAGCAAACAGGCATTTAAGGGGTAATAAGAAAACAAAATGTAAGCTAAATAATAAACAGACAAATTGAAATAAGGAAAAACAAACAGAAGGAAAAGATCCCAAAAGAAACATATAAATGCAGAGACACTCAGGAATCCCATAAAAACACAAAACCAGAATTGATAATATATATGCAAAACCTTTAGCGTTAAATAAATAAATAAAAATAAATAAAAGTAAAAATAAAACAAAAGAAAAAAGCCCTGGCTTAACATTGTGAGACAAGGAACTTCCAAAGATGCTATGGAGTTTGTTTTCTGTTGGCCATTTACTGCTAGGCATGCAGCCTACCCTTAAGAGTAGTTTATTTTTGCAGTGAGACTCCCTTGGAAAAGTTAAATTTTCATTTTCAAGTGGATATCAGTAGGAGGTAGCTTCTGGGTTAAGAATGAGGGTATGTGTTCACCTTTCAGTTCGAGGACTTCGTCTGGTACAGACCCACGCAGGCCATGTGCATGCTGTGTCAGTCTCTGAATTCATATGTGCATCAATCATGTTGATTTAGAAGGCCCTGTTTTCTTGGTGTCTTCCATTCCCTCTGGCTCTTACATTCTTTCTGCTTCCTCTTCTGGAGGGGTTCCCTGAGCTTTGAGGGGAGGTATTTGATGGAGACATGCCATTTAAGAGTGAGTGTTCCAAGGTTTCTCACTCTCTGAGTAATGCCTGGCCATTGGTCTCTGTATGTATTCCCTTCTGCTACATGAGGGAGCTTCTCTGATGGTGGCTGACCAAGGCGCAGACTGATCTGAGTATAACAGAATGTCATTAGGAGTCATTTTATTGTTATGTCTTTTAGTAAAACAATAGTATTTGGGTTTCCCCTAAGTTTCTGAGTTATCTAGTCTCAGGTTCTTGGTCACCTACACAGCATTGGGTATGGGTTCTATCTCATGGAGTGGGTCTTAAGTCAAATCAGATATAAGTTGGTTTCTCTCACAATTATGTTACACTGTCTAAAAAGTCAGTTTCTAATAATTTTTTTACCATGGATTATAGGATAAAGACTACTAAAAGTGACTAATGTTGAATATTTCCTTAGTGTAGAATAACCTGTAAAAACCTCTTTTCTGTCTAATTGCACTTGTAAGCGATTAAATAATTTATCTCATTCTACTGATAAAATGATTTCTCATGTTTTAGATAATTTATAGCTTTAAAATTTTTACTTTTAATAGCAAGATGTTAAGATATTTCTAAATCAGTTTTCTAGTATCAAATTCTTAAATGAGAAGGAACAAGAGGTAAACACCATAAAATTTAGCTTCCTCAATTCTCAGAAAAAACATCTCTCTTAAAATGCAAGAGCATGCTCATTTTCTTATAACACAACTAGCTAGCTTTTGTTTCATTCCCTCTGCAATGTCCTATAAAGTATTAAAGTATCCACTGCCTCCTCCCCAAATAAGATAAGGAGGCAGCAACTTGTAGCCTTTAGAGTTCTCAGTAACAGGAAATTTCTTACTCAAAATATCGGAGACCAGAATCAGATCTGATGATAAGTGGTGCCTCTGTACTTTTGATACTATTAAATGTCTTAGGTCTTCACCCCACATTTTCTTACACACTTTGTAAATGCCATAGCTCTGCTGGCCATAGACTGTTCAAAAGTATCTTTTTCAAGGTCTTTCCTTGATGTTGGAACAGAATGGGATGGAACAGATCTTGTGTTCTGTATTATTATCGCAATTCCTAGTACGGTAACTGTTTCTTTCAAGTTAATCAAATAAGCAAGTGCTCCTTCTCTAGAAATCTCTTATAAAGAGACTCCTCTGTAGTCAAAACCATGTAACTTGTTTTCCAGACCATTCAAATTAGCAAAAGTTTCTAACAAATATTTGGTCAGTCTTTTCTTCTTCTGTCTATAACTTGTGGCCACTTTGACCAGATACCAGGGACTGAACAAGAATAGTCTCAATTCAGGGTATAAGCAGGGAACCGCTTTTTTTTTTTTTGATGGGATGTGACCATCAAAATCTAGTTCTCATGAGCAAAATTTCGTTCCTTCTCATTAAAGACATCATATGGGACATGCTCTTTGTGCACTTCTTTGACTTCCTGGATTTTCTCTTTGGCCACTACTTTACCTTTTAAGTATTGTTGCGGGAGGTCCTTCCGCTCCTCCAGCCAATAGCCGCTGAGATACCAGCCCATTGGGGCGTGGTCTCTCTCTCTTTAAATAAAAAGCGGCTACTTCCCTTCTCGCTCTCTTTGCTTCCTGCTCCGGTTCCAGCGACTAGACTTCTTCCTGATTGCGCAGAGGGCTGTTGTCTGGGATAGTTATCTGTAAGTTTTTCCCCTTTAAATAAATACCACCCTATTAATCATAATTCCAAACTGGTGTGGCATTGTTTGTGACTTATGCCTTCAAAGTATTTATGAAGAAAAATAAAATTGTGTTTCCTTATATTTCACCTTCTTCATGTTGTCGTTTTCTGCTTCTTTTCATGTTTTTCTTGTGTTGGGGGTTATTGTTTGTAGAGAGTAACCTTGTATGAGGCAGTCAGTGACCAGCAGGATGTTGAACTCTGCTTCTGTCACAGCATTTGGCTCCAGCTAGAGCAGAGGCTCCATCCTGTGTTCAGCTGCAAGGGAGAAGAAAACTGGGCTTTGCTGCACTGAGTTGTTTAAGTCACCATCCTTCTACCAGGTTTTGGGACAAAGTCCCCCACGAAAGTTGATCTTTCTACTTCAGCTTCCTGAATGCTGTGCCCCTTTTTCTTTGTTTTCTTTTTTGGTTTGTTTGGTTTTGTTTTGTTTTGGAGACAGGGTTTCTCTTTGTAGCTCTGGCTGTCCTAGATCTCTGTAGACCAGGCTGGCCTCAAACTCACAGAGATCTGCCTGCCTTTTCCTTCCGAGTGCTGGGATTAAAGGCATGCTCCACCACTGCCCGGCAAGTGCTGTGCTTCTTTTTGGTTATCTAATTGCATTTCTTTTTTATTTTTAAAATTGCATTTATTTATCTATCCATGTATTTATATATGTATTTGTTTGTGTGTTTGTTTTGTGTATGTGGGCTCAAATGCCCCTGCATGTATGTGCAGATCAGAGGGCAACTTACGAGAGTCATTTATTTCCTTCAACTATGTGGGTTCTGAGACTCAAACTTAGAATAGAGTTCCATATTTATACTGATGGGGATAATTTATCAAAGAAGACAGAGACAAGGTAGCTAAGGAGTAACAATAACAGCAATCATCACCATCATTATCATATCATCATCAAAGTTCCCTTAAATTCTTGTTTATATATCACCTTATAATCATTGTTTATAATCTTGTTTTATAATCTTGGAGGAGGAGGAGAATTTCCTCCTCCTCCTTTTTCTTGTTCCTCCTCTTCCTACTCCTCCTCTTCTTTCTTCTATTTTCTTTTCTTCCTTCTCCTAAAAACAGTACTGGAGACTGAACTTAGGATCTATGCATGCTAGGTAAATGCTCTAGCGTTGAGCTGCATCCTCAGCCTTTTTTTTACTTTTTATTTTGAGATAGGGTCTCACTGAATTGTCCAGAACTTGTTATTCTCCTGCCTTGCAAATAATTGAAGGTGCTTGCCAATGCCATCAGCCCAGTTCCACTACTTCCCTGAATGAATACTAAAACTTTAATGAACTGGTCCAACCAAAAGATGTCATTTATGTCCTGGTTGACCATTGTCTCAATTATTTTATTTTGTTTTTGTTTGACACATAATAACTGTTTATATTTAGGAGGTATAATGTATTTTGATATATGTGGTCATTGTTGTGATGCTAAGATTCTGTCCATTTGTTGTGCAATTTAGTGAAGCCTGACAGAATAGGATTCCTACAAAATGGTGCTTCCTTAAAACAAAGAGTTTTTTAGTTTTAAATTTATTTTTATTTTCTAATTTAAAATTTTTAATTTTTTGAGAACTTCATATGTGAACACATATTGTCATAATTTTTATTCTTCTCCACTCTCCAACTCCTCCCATGTCTTCAACAGTAGGATCTTATCTTCAATCTCTGGGAGGCAACCAGTGGTAACAGCAATAGCCTATATTGTTTTGGAAGTTGCTTAAACTCCCCTGAAAAACAATTCAAGAGAGAGTTTCCTTATTTACAGTGTGGTTTTTGTTAGAGAGTCTGGGGCTCCTTGGGAGAAAATTATTGTCCCAAGAGGCATAATGTCATTCAGTTTCTCTCTCTCTCTCTCTCTCTCTCTCTCTCTCTCTCTCTCTCTCTCTCTGTGTGTGTGTGTGTGTGCGTGTGTGTGTGCATGTGTGTGTGTTTGTACACTCATACACTTACATATATTATGTATGTGTTTCTAAAGATTTATTTTTATCTTATGTGTACTAGTGTTCTGTTTTCATGTATGTATGTATGTATGTACTGTGTGCACACCTGGTACCTGTGGAGGCCAGAAGAGAACATGTGATTCCCTAGAACTGGAGTTACAGAAGCTTGTAAGCCGCCAGGTGTGTGCCTGGGAACTGAACCCAGGTCATCTGAAAGAGCAGCAAGTGCTCTTAACTTCTTAGCAACCTCTCTAGCCACCTATACATGTATTTTTGTTTTGTTTTGTTATGTTTTCAAGACAGGATTTCTTCTTGTAATCTTGGCTGTTCTAGAACTAACTCTGTAGTCCAGGCTGTTCTCATTATATATGTATTTTTAAGTGATGATAAAATGTTTTTATATAGCTTTCTCAAACATGCTTAGTATTATTTATCTCTTCTCCCTTGCCCTCCATATTTTCCTTCTTTCCCAATTAAATCCTTCCACCCATTTGTTACATTTCCACTTTCATAGCACCTGTGTCCTACTAACTCCCCCTCTAGAGCTTTACCATCCACAGACCCATTTTGCTCTCCTGGTTTCTGCAGTTACACCAGGATGTATACTCACTTCTAAATGTTCAGAGCTATAAGCCACAAATAAGAGAGAACATACAAAACAACAGCCTACAGAATGGGAAAAGATCTCCACTAACCCCACATCAGACACAGGTCTGATCTCCAAAATATACAAAGAACTCACAAAATTTGACACCAAAAGATCACATAATCGAATAAAAAAAATGGAGTATAGACCTAAATAGAACTCTCAACAGAGGAATCTAAAATGGATGAAAGACACTTAAGAAAATACTTAACATCCTTAGTCATCAGAGAAATGCAAGTCAAAACAACTCTGAGATTCCATCTTACACCTGGAAGAATGGCCAAGATCAAAAACACTTGATGACAACTTAGGCTGGAGAGGTTGTGGGGTAAAGGGAACACTCCTGCATTGCTGGTGGGAATGCAAGCTGGTACGGCCCCTTTGGATGTCAGTGTGGCAATTTCTCAGAAAATTAGGAAACAAACTTCCTCAAGACCCAGTAATACCACATTTGGGTATATATCCAAAGGATGCTCAATCGTGCCACAAGGGCATGTGCTCAACTATGTTCATAGCAGCATTGTTTATCATAGCCAGAACCTGGAAACAACCTAAATACCCCTCGATCAAAGAATGGATAAGGAAAATGTGGTACATTTACACAATGGAGTACTACACAGCAGAAAAAAATAATGACATCTTGAATTTTGCAGGAAAATGTATGGAGCTAGAAAACATCATTTTGAGTGAGGTAACACAGACCCAGAAAGACAAATATCACATGTGCTCACTCATAGGTGGTTTTTAAACATAAAGCAAAGAAAACCAGCCTACAAATTACAATCCCAGAGAACCTAGACAACAATGAGGACCCTAAGAGAGACATACATAGATCTAATCTACATAGGAAGTAGAAAAAGACAATATCTCCTGAGTAAATTGGGAGCATGGGGACCTTGGGAGAGGGTTGAAAGGAAGAGGAGAGGCAGGGAGGGGAGCAGAGAAAAATGTAGAGCTCAATAAAAATTAATAAAAAAATAAAAAAGAGAACATTCGTTTGTCTTTCTGGGTATGCATTGTCACACTCAATATGATCCTTTTTAGTTTCATCCTTTTATGTGCAAAGATCATGATTTAATTTTTCTTTATATCTAATTAAAAATCCATAGTATATATTTACCACATTTTTATTATCCATTTATCACTTGTAGGATATTTAAGTTGTTACCATTTCCCAGCTATGGTGAATAGAGCAGCAGTGAACATGGCTGAACAAGTACCTGTGGAGTTGGATGTAGAATCCTTTGGGCATATGCCAAGGAGTGGGACAGCTGGATCATATGGTAGGTTTACTTTTTAGCTCTTTGAGCGTTCTTCACACTGGTTTCTATAATAGATGCACCACTTTGTAATCCTACCAATAGTGAATGAGAGTTCCCGTTTTCCCACATCTTCAGCAGCAGTTTTTTCAATTACTTTCTTGATTTTAGCCATTCTGAATGATTTAAGATGAAATCTCAAAGTAATTTTGATTTGCATTTTCTTAATCGTTAAAGATGAGAAACACTTAAAAGATATTTTGTAACTTTTTATTTCTCTTTGAAAACCCTTTCTTCAGATACATAGACCATTTTCAATTGGGTCATTTGTTTTCTAGATTCTTCGTGTTTTCAGTTTTTTGTGTTATGAATATTTATCTCTATAAAATGTACAACTAACAAAGATTCTCTCCCATTCTGTGGGCTTCCTCATCATATGACTGATTGACTGTTTCCATTGTTGCACATAAACTTTTTTGTCAATTGCTGGCCTTAATTATTTCTGGACAAATGGAGTCCTATTCAGAAAGTCCTTTTCTAACACCTATATCATGTAGGGTGCCACTTCGTTTTCTTCTAGCTGTTTCGGCATTTAGGTTTCAGACTAATGTCTTTTATCCATTTGAAATTAATTTTATGCAGAGCAATCACTAGGGGGTTTAACTTCACTGTTCTACATGTGGACATCTGATTTTCCCAGCACCATTTGCTGAAGATACTGTCTTTCCTCCACTGGGTGTTTTTGGCATCCCATTAATGGTAGTTATGTGCACTTACCATTTGGGTCGTCTACATGTCTGTGTCACTGTCATGTTGTTTTGTTTTTGGTTTCTGTTGTTTTTTATTTGTTGTCTTGATTTTTTAATTATCACTCTAATATAACGTGAGATCTGGAATGGCAATCCCTCCAGCAGTGTTCATTTTGTTCAGGATTGCTTTTACTACCTGGGGTCTTTTGTGGTTTGAGAATTTTTTTCTATTTCTATGAATGATGGTCATGTTTTTATTGGAACTTCATTCAATCTGTACATTGCTTTTGCTGGAGTGACCATGTTCACAATATTAATTTTACCAACCGTCACTACAGAAAGTCTTTCCATCCTCTAGTGTCTTCCTTAATTTCTTCAGAGATTTAAGGTTTTCATTAAGGTATTTTGTTTATTCATAGATAACTGACCTTTTTTGAAAGCTGTTGTCAATCTGAGTGTTTCCATGATCTTTCTCGTGGTGTTTGTTATTAGTATAGAGAAAGGCTATTGAGTTTTGCTAGTTGATTTTACATTCTACTACTTTGCTCAAAGTATTGATCATTTCTAGAAATGTTCTAGTGGAATTTTGGCATATGTTTTGTGTCATATATCACCTGCAAAACAATATGATTTGGTGTATTCTTTTCCTAGTTTTATTCCTTTATTTTCCTTCTCCAGTTGCTAACCAGTGCTTGCAGCACTATATTGAAAAGGAGTTTGGATGGTGCAAAGCTGTGTCTCAATCTTGATTTTCATGGGATTGCTTTGAGTTTTTCCCACTTGAGAAGATGTTGGCTATGGGATTTGTCATATATAGCCTTTATTATGTTGATATATTTCCCTTCAGTCCTATTCTTTCTATGACTTTTTTTTTCAGTTACAACTTTATTTCTAATTTGACCTTGTTTGACTTTTAGTGATGTGCTGTTAGGTTCTTTTCCTATGTACAAAATTGCAACCACATTTTGAAAACAATTCCAGTATAAAATTAATTTTCAAATTAACAGTAATTTTTCTAAATTGCACACAGATCTTTGATGCACAGTGGTCCATATAAAAATCAACTTTTATCTAGTGTAACTTCATAGTTCCAGTTAAAAATTAATCAATGGATGAGTACAGTCTTGAGAATTCAACCTCAACATTCTTGTGCCATAGGCATAAGCCATTCATTATCCGGTGGTATCTGTGCATCGTGCTCCTTTTCATACCCTTCTGGACACTCATTATACCTTTTATGTATAGCATTCCTTTCTGCCCTGGACCAGGTATTTTTATTTCTCCTGTCATCATACATTTCGCTTTCCTTGGCCTCAGAAACCCATTCTTCCTTCCCAATTCACGTGCTATCCAAGACTGCATTGTACTAGAAGATCTGTTTACTTTCCTTATATTCTGCAGATTTATAGCAAATTCATGAATTAAAATTCGAGCTGTTCAATGCACTTCATGATAATTTGTGCCATAATTATGGATTTACATTGGGTCTTCAGTAGATGAAATTAAAATACTGACTATGAAAGCACCTTGAAACTAAACATCTGGCAGATGTAGCAGGGAGNTGTCCGCTATGTTCAGCGAGACCTGTTTTAACCCAGGCTTTTTCAGACCCAGGCCAGCTGGCCTTGGTGAGTTCCCGATAGATCATCTCCATTGTCCCAGTGTGGGTGCACCCCTCGCGGTCCTGCGTTCCTTGCTCATCTTTCTATGACTTTTATCATGAAGGCATGTTGTGTTTTGTCAATGGACTTTTCTACATCTATTGAGATGATCATATATTTTTGTTTGAAAGTACATTTATATGGCATTACATTAAATGATTTATGTGTATTTATAAATCCTTCATGTTAAGTTAGGGTAACTATTATGACAAATCACCATGACCAAAAGCAATTTGGAGAGGAAAAGCTTTATTTCAACTCAGGTCACACTTCATCACTGAGGGAAGTCAGAACTGCAGCAGAGGCCATGGAGGAGTGCTTCTCACTAGCTTGTTTCTCATGGCCTTGTCAGCCTGCCTTCTTATAGTACCCAAGACCTCCATCTCAAGGGTTTCACCACCTGTGGTAGGCTGCACCCTCCACGCATGAATCACTAATTAAGTAAATGCCCCACAGACTTGCTACAGATCAATTTATTTTCTCAATTAGGATTTCCTCTTCCCAGATATGTCTATTTGTGTTGAACTGACAAAAGCCAATCAACACAACTGACCCATTGTCAACTTGACACACATTATTATCAATCTTATATATTAATAACACTTGTTAATCTATAACTTTTTCTTTCTTGTTCATCCCCCAAGATCTCATATTAATATTAATATCAAAATATAAAGAATTCCAACTTTTAAAAGTCCCACATTCTTTAAAACCTCGCTTTAAAAATAGTCTCTTTAAAATATTCAAAGGCTCTCTCAAAGTTTAACATTTCTCTAAAATACCCAGTCTTTCTGAAATGTCCGAAGTCTCTCTAAAATTCCAAAGTTCCTTAACTGTGGAGTTCTGTGAAATTAATAAGTTACATATTTTTTTAATTTCAAAAGGGAAGAATCGAAGTATAGATACAATAAAAAAAATCAAAGGAGACCCAAATTCCAATAGTATAGAAAGGTCAGTCATTGATGCCTTTGACCCAGTCATGATACTCTGGTCTCCAAAGACTCTGTGCCATCTGTCTGGCTCTTCCTTCTGCGGCACACACGAACTTGTCGCCTAGGCTCAGAACGACTCCAATCCATGACTGCTACTGTTCTTGGCTGTCATCCCATAGCACTGGCATCTTCAAAATGCTGGGGTCTCCACTCTAACTGAGCTTCACCATTACCAACAGCCTTTTGTAGGCTCTCTTAGGGGACTCTAAGCCTGCCACAGGTGAAGTTTCAACTTCTCTCCGTGACCCCTTCAGTCCTGAGGATTCTATTGCAACTCAAGTTGTACCTTCACCAGTGGCCTTTCCTGGCTTCTCAGTGCCAAGCCTCAGATGCTCTCCATGACCCTTTCCTTCTTTCAAACCCAGTATTACCAAGTTTGGCTGCCAGCATGAGGTACAACCTTGGATACTTCTGGAACACTGCTTCTGTATGCTGACTCTGAGGAAACACTTCCCAGAACATACCACCTCAATGATGCTGGTCTCTTCCTAATCATAGTTGATTCTTCAGCCCCAGGTGACCAGAACCACAAAATTTTAATTTAAAATATCACATTAATAGGCCTTATAGAGTCTTTGCTTTCCTCTGAAGCTTCACAAATCAGTTCTTCATCTTTTTTGCATAGCTCTCAACATTCTTGTCTTCCAAGTTCCCACAATAGCTCAGTAAGCTCTGAGCAACCAATGGCTTTTCTAGCCCCAATTTCAAATACTACCACAGATCCTCCCCCAAACACATGGTAATGTCTGTCACAATGAAACACCCATGAACCTGTGACCTATTTCTGACTTAGTTAGGGCTTCTATTGTGATGAGAGCATAAAGGACCTTGTTCTAGTACTAAGGAAACCAAGAATGTTAAACAATTTTCAAAGAAAAAGATGCATAACCTGTTTTCAGCCATGGAATCTGAGAGTAGTTAATAGTCTAGATGATCCTTGCATTATCTGTAGGGCCAGGCCATACCAAGCTCTCAGAAGTAGGACTGGAGGTGGCTAATAGACTAGGTGACCTTTGTATTATCTGTATGGTCAAGGGTTCTCCCAAACTCACAACCAGGACCAGAGGTAGCTAATAGCTCAGACGACCTCTGCACTATCTGAATGACTGAGACCACAGCAGATCCTCTCCCAGGTCCTTAAGATAACACATGTAGCCTATCTCTAGAACCCATCTTCATAGAAGAAGTGACATGTACTTTGAGAAAAGTTTCTGTGTAATTGTGCCTCATTGTTCACTCAAATCTTCTTTTCCCCAAAGTTTTCTGTACTTAAATATGCTTACAATAAATGGCTCAGGGTCAGACTCTAGAAGTTTGAACCAACACCATCTAACTAAGTGATGTTGAACCAGATTTCCTTCTTGCCTCACATGGATTGTTACTCTGCCTGCTCTGGTGGTCACAGAGACCCCCACACCATGGCTGTGAGAAAAACAACTTGAGGAGGAATAATGGATCTATTTTAAATCTACAGTTCCACATCGAAGGAAGTCAGGACAAGCACATGGAGGCAGGAACTGAAGCAGAAGCCACAGAGGAGTGTTGCTTACTGGCTTGATCTCCATGGCTTATCACCCTGCTTTCTAATATTCCCTAGGACCATCATCCCGGGGTGGGGGGGTCACTGTACACAATGGGCTAGGCATGTTCACATTAATTACTGATTATTAAAATGCCCCATATGCTTGCCTACAAGGCATTCTGGTTTTCTCAAATGAGGCATCCTCTCCCCCAAATGACCCTAACCTGTTGAAAGTTGACATAAAAATTAGCCAGCACACTTGGGCAGGCTAAAGTCAGACAAGTTGATTAGACCAGAATGGAACACAGGGTGTGTAACTTGGACCAAGCTTCCAGACTTGGAATAGCACAGGCAGAATTAGCCAGACTCTGTTGGCAACAGCACAGATGGGGATTAACTAGATTCAGTATCAGTACATTTTAAAAGTGTAATTAGCAATTATCTAATAGTAAAACATATGGTAGCATCATTTAACCATCATTTTAACAAGGTTGTTGTTTTTTTATTTACATAATTATATTTATAGTGGATTGAATGAGAATGGCCCGCATAGGCTCGTATCTTTGAATCCATGATCCCCAGTTGGTGGAACTATTTGGAAAGGATTATGATGTAAAACCTTCATGGATGTGTCACTGGGGGAAGGCTTTGAGGTTTCAAAAGACTCATGCCAGGTCTGGGGTGTCTCTATCATTGCCTCCTACTTGTGCATGAAAATGTAAAAACATAAGCCAAATTAAATATTTTCCTTTCTAACTTGCCCTGAGCTTATGGCTTCAGAGGGCTAGAGAGTCCATAGTGGTGCAGCAAAGGCATGGGGGCAGGAATAACAGAGAGCTTACAATGTCATTCGCTCTATTTCCCTCATGGCTGTTAGCTCCACATGTAATCTCTCATCTGCTTCTGTAAACCAGCCTCATACTGGATGCTTTCTTTTATAAGTTGTCTTGGTCATGGTATCTCTTCACAGCAATAGAAAAGTAACGATGACACCCTCCAAGTTGTCACATTCCAAATTCTTCTTGGACCATACATCTAAGCCATCTCACTGGAGTTATAGTATAAAACTTTGCACCTCATATTTTTTATGGACTCATACAAAATATTGATGATCTGGTTTCTTTTCTCCAATAAGGGCCTATAGATCTTAGCAAATTTCCTCTTTATAAAGCTAAATTCCCTCGGGTATTTGGAATCTAGGCCAGAGGATTTGGCCCGAAGCTTTTGAGAGCATACTTAACCATCAGAGGCTTCAGTTCCAAGGGTAAGGATTAGCCCCATCAAAGCCTTCAGAGAAACAGAGGATGTCATATCATTCGGACCATTTTCCATGCTTGCTATAATCTCCAATCCCTTGTACTATTAGCTTTGGGGGCCAGAAAAGACTCACTGAAATGATGGATATAGTTTGGACTGGGTGAGATTTAGGCACAAGCAGAGGAGGGCCTAAGAAAGGCAAGAGGAAACAGATTTTGGAAAAACTGGCCCAAGATGGAGACAGCAGCAGAGGACCTGATCAATATTATCGGGTAGAAGGCTTATTGAGCTGGAGCAGTCCACTAAAGAACATTTGCGTTAGCTGTTGTGGCAAAAGGAAGCAGGGCCCCAAATCAATTGTACGAGATGATCCTGTAATTTTCCCTGCCTTCACAGATGACTCTGTGTGCTAAGTAGCTTTGAAATAGAATAAGGTAGAAAAGAGTAATAACTAGATTCTGATTGATTTATTTGGTTAGTAATTTACTTAAAGCACTGCCTGTACTGTCTATTTGCCAATGACGTCACTTGCTACCTGAAACAGAATGATCTGGAGAAATAGCTGAAACAATGGACCGTTGCCCTTAACAACCAGCTGACTGTTGCCCTTAACAACCTGCTGGCTGCCACGTAAGCGTCTGTAAAATTTTCCTAGCTTGCTTGCCCCACCTTGTGGTTTTACAGTATAAAACGAGAATACAAATGACCTTTCTGACGTCTTTCAGAAGCTATCGTGGCTTTGGTCCTGTGGTGACATTTCCTCTCTTCCACTGTCATGGTGCTGGAGTGCTTATTCCAGAAAGATTTCCACAACAGCTCTAATCAGCAAATCTTCATGCACAAGTAACTAAAATCTATTACATGTCAAATGCCACTCACCTTCCTAGCAGTGGCAGCTCCCCAATCTTTATTTAATCTTTATTCCTGTGTTATTGAGTTTAGTTGCTTTATATATTTTTCCTTAAATATTATTACATAGTTTGCTTCCTTTCCTTTACTGCCTTCAGCCCCTCCTAAGTCGAAGCCCTTCTTTCCTCCAACTCCCTCCATATTTCCCACTCCAAAATTCATAGCTTTTATTTCCAGATTATTATTGCTACATATATATGTGTATGTATATATATATATGTATTCATGAATACATAAATATAACCTGCTGAGTCCGTTTTTGTAGTGTGTGTGTGTGTGTGTGTCTGATTCTGTGTCTGTGTACGTGTATGCATGTGGTTTCAGGGCTGACCACACTATACTTAACAACCATCTGGGGAGCTGTTATCAGTTGCTTGTCCAGGGATATAACTCTGCAAGATTTCCACCTTCCTTTGTTAGTATTTTCCATTGACTGCAACACACATACACACCCCTCTCTCTCTATCTTTTGCTGGTTCCACTCTCTGTTAGCAGCTTTCCTTGGCAGATATCCAGTGGCTCTGGAATCTCCAACATCTTGGGATCTCCAAGGCAATCCAGGCTTCACCTTCACAGCTTCACACAATGATCTCTCTGGCCTACACATAGGGACACACCTGACACATGTCTGGCCCCAACAGCTTTCCTTAGTCACAGAGAAGGATTCCATAACCCTGTTTTTGTATCCTTGATTCTAACATCAGAACCATGTGGCTGAAGCTGCCAAGTTCTGTTGCTTGCTGGAGTTGGAACATGGCTCCCTCATTCAATTACATCTTTACCCGCTGAAACCTCTTGAGCCAGGCCACCACAGCTCAAATCACCCTCAGCACCACTATCTTCAATGTCCTTTTAGTTTGGCCCATCAAGCAGCACTTAAAGCATTCCACCGCTTTCCTCACCCAAACTTCCAAAGTCCAAATTCCTCCAAACAAAAGTGTGGTCAGGCCTATCTCAGAAATACCCCAGTCTCTAGTACCAACTTCTGTCTTAGAGATTCTATTGCAATGATCAGACTCTATGACCACAACTCTCATAAGGAAAACATTTAATTGGGGGCTGGCTTACAGTTTCAGAAGTTTAGTCCATTGTCATCATGGCAGGACATGGCAGGGTGCAGACAGACATGGTACTGGAAAAGAAACTGAGAGTTCTACATCTTGGTCTGCAGGCAGTGTCCTGCATTGAGTGTAGCTTAAGCATATAAGACCTTAAAATCTGCCTTCACAGTAAGATATTTCCTCCAACAAGGCCACACCTACTCAAATAAGACCACACCTCCTAATAGTGCCATTCCCTATGGGCCAAGCACTCAAACACATGAGTTGGCGGGGGCCATTCCTTGCCATTACAAGAGGCAATAGCTATTCATATCTGTAGGGAAAAAGGACAAGATTTATGAAGTAATTAAAAATTATGCTAGGTGTAGATATCTTCTAAGATCCATGATGTCACTAGCCCCAGGGAGTCAGATAGGTTTCTAGTACCAGATGTTGTTTCCTTCCTATTGAGTGGGCCTCAAGTCCAACTATATAGCTGCTGATTACCACCACCATTTGAGTGCAGTAAGTCGACATTTTGCCATGCTGGACACTATCTGTTGTGGTTCATAAATGTCACAGCTGAGTGGGACTATTAATTGACTTCCCAAATGTCCTTACAAATATAAATGAATAGTGAAAATATGCTGTATGTGTACAATGGAATCTATCTATAAAGAAAAATAAAATCGTGAAATTTGCAGGTAAATGAATGAACTTAGGAAAGATTATATTGAGTGAGTAACCCTTGCTCCAAATCCTCAGATGTGAGAATATGACATGGAGTACCACAGAAACCAGGAAAGTATGATGGGGCCATAGGGAAAGGAAAGGGGCTCGAAAGGGGGAATAGCAGGATACAAGTGATGTGAGGTGGGAAATGGGGAAACAGGAGGGGGTCTCTCAATGGGCAGGATGGAAGTCAAAGTCTAATGAGGAAAAATAAATAATATTAAGGTTGTTTGATAAGGCTTCAAGGAATCTTTAATATTTACCTTAAAAATATACCCAATACATATAAGAAAGTTATGACACATGGCAATGCTCCCCACAAGAACCATAGACTAACCAAAACCCCAGTACCAGGTACCAGAAACCTCCTTTCAAATGGTTGGTCAGGGTAGACCAAGTGACTCCCCAAACAGTATCGACCATGGCTCTTGCCCTTAGTCGCCTCTCAGAGATTACTGAGGACACTGAATATTTGGACACATGGCTATTATTTGAGCTGAATCTAACCTGAAAGCCTCATTCCTGTAGTTTAACTTCAATGCTACCAGTTTCACAAATTTCTAGACCCATGGAGTTAATTGAGAAAGACTTAACCAGGAGGAACTCCTTCAAACTACTCTAATGTTGGTCTTGAGTAATCCCAAGAAAGTCGAGCAAAGAAAGGAGGTGAGAGGAGTTTTTAGGGGACAGGAGTATAGATCAAAACTTATATTCAAATGGACCATAAACAAAGGGGAAAGAAATGCCAAATGCTGACAATAAGCATCTTTAAGTGATAAGAATTTCTAGACAGTTTTTATTTTCTACTACTGATTTTTTAAAATTTCTATGAAGGGTATGCATTCTTTTTTATATACTACATTTTAATGTACTTCCTGAGGCCGCAGGCACAGAAGGTTTTGGGGGGTTTTTTTGCTTCTTTTTTTTAATTTATTTATTTCTTTATTAATTAATTAAAGATTTCTGTCTCTTCCCCACCACCGCCTCCCCTTTCCCTCCCCCTCCCCCAATCAAGTCCCCCTCCCTCATCAGCCCAAAGAGCAATCAGGGTTCCCTGCCCTGTGGGAAGTCCAAGGACCACCCTCCTCCATCCAGGTCTAGTAAGGTGAGCATCCAAACTGCCTAGGCTCCCACAAAACCAATAGGTGCAGTAGGATCAAAAACCCATTGCCATTGTTCTTGAGGTCTCAGTAGTCCTCATTGTCCGCTATGTTCAGCGAGACCGGTTTTAACCCAGGCTTTTTCAGACCCAGGCCAGCTGGCCTTGGTGAGTTCCCGATAGAACATCCCCATTGTCTCAGTGTGTGGGTGCACCCCTCGCGGTCCTGAGTTCCTTGCTCGTGCTCTCTCTCCTTCTGCTCCTGATTTGGACCTTGAGATTTCAGTCCGGTGCTCCAATGTGGGTCTCTGTCTCTGTCTCCTTTCATCGCCTGATGAAGGTTAATATTCAGGCGGATGCCTATATGTTTTTCTTTGGGGTCTCCTTCTTATTTAGCTTCTCTAAGAACCCGAATTATAGGCTCAATGTCCTTTACTTATGGCTAGGTTTTTGGTTTTTTGTTGTTTGTTTTGTTTTAAACTTTATTTTTATTTATTCTCCTTGATCCAATAGGATCAAGAATACATTTCTGCATCCCTTTGTATTCACCCTCTGCCCTTGCAACCTCCCAATAAAATAAAATTTGTCAGGAAAAAAAGAAGGCAAAATCTCGCCATGGAAGCTGTACTATCTGGCACAGTAAACCCTTTTCTCCATACATCTTTACTTGCAAGACTTCATTGCAAAGAGTCATTGGTCTGGTTCCTGCTACATGGTTGATGCTGGACCCTCACTGGGACTCCTCTTGGATATCCTAGTGTTGCCCTGTGTCATGGAGACCCTGTAACTTTGGGTCTGCAGGACCTACCCCTTCATTTGTTCTAGCAGATCATAGACGGGTGGGCCAACTCATAACCCTGGTTCTGAACCTGGGTAGTTGCAGGGCTGGTGAGCCCGCCAGCTCTCCCCTGTCCTCACCACCAGGTAAGCTCTCCAGCACTGCCCCAGCTAATTCACCCCTCATTTCAATGAGCAAGGGGCGGGGCCAGTTCTCCTGCTTTCATGCCTTCAGGGCGGGCTCTCCCACACCTGAACCATCAGAGCTAGCTCTACTGTGTTGTCCAGGTGGGGTGCAGGGGCCACGAGCGCTGTAGCTAGTGAGGGGGCAGGAACAACTCTCTTACTGTTATGACTTGAGGGCTATTACGACCTTAGCGCCAGCTGTCCCACCTACTACAGATGGCTAGCATCTCTCCCCCACCTACACCACCATGTGGCAGATGAGGGGCAGGACCAGATCTCCCATGCTCACATTCTCAGGGTGGTTCGCCTGCACACACCTGTCAATAGGGTCAGCTCTACTGTGCTGCCCAGGTGAGGAGCAGGGCCCGCTTTCCTGAGTGCTGCAACTAGTAAGGGAGGAGGGTCAATTCCCTTGTCACAGGCAGTGAGAGGTAAGGGAGACATTTCCCCCCACCCATGCTGCCGCATGACAGATGAGTGGTGGGGACAGCTCTCTTACATTCACAATTTTGGGGCTGGTTCACCCACATATCCGTCAACAGGGTCAGTGCTACTGTGCTGCCCAGGTGAGGTGCAGGGTCTTCTTTCCTGAGTCTGGCAAATGATAAAGAGGAGGGTCAGTTCCCTCGACAGGCGGGGGTAGTAGGGGCAAAGAGGGAGGGCACTTTTCCCTCACCTCCACCACCACACCACAGACGAGGGAAGTAGTACCAGCTATGTCCCTCTCCTGTCCTCAGGGCTGGCTTCCCTGCACCCCTGTCTACAGGGTCAATACTACTGTATTGCCCAGGCTAGGTACAGGACTCATTCTCCCAACTGCTGCAGCTGGTGGGGAGTTGGGTCAGGTCCCCCACCTGCTGTAGATGGCAAGGGGAGGAGGGCATCTTTCCCTCAATCATGACACCACATGGCATATGAGAGGGTAGCGACCTGCTCTCCCATTTTCATGCACTTAGGGTTAGCTGTAACCCTGCAAACAGAAACAGCTCTATTGTGCTGCCCAGATGAGGTGGAGGACTCTTTCTCCTGAGTGCTTGAGTCAGTGAGGGGCAGGACCAGTTCTCCCTAGGGATGCAGCCACCAGTGTAGGGCAGGGCCAGTTCTGTACAAACATATCCTTTCTGTCTTTGGTGGTATCAGGAGCCATAGATATCAACAGTGACCACAGCTGCATCAAAACCATGAACCCAGACATGGACGCCAGCAGAAGCCCAGACCCAGACATCAGCATGGGCCTGTTCCTCATTTCTTTTGCCTCTGTCTTTTTTTTTTACCCACATTTCTTTTGCTTCTATCTACAGTACATGAACCATTTTGCATCTCTCTCTCCTGTAACACACCATAGTAGTGCCTGTCTGCCTGACACCTCAAGGTGCCGGTGGGTCTGTGTTTCCTCCTCAGAACCCAGGGCGAACTGCCTCAGGGCCTTCATGTGGATCTCCTTGCCCCTCTCAGTCCATCCTGGCACTGGGTAAGACTTTTGCTCACTCCTCACAAAGCGATCATAATAGTGCCCAACCGCCCACTGGATGCCTGATTGGTGCAGAGGTGTTGCTGGGGTCCTCTCATGGGCCTGGACTAAAAAAAGGGGGGGGGGTTGCATTCTTTTTGGTTAAATCAACCCTTATAATACTTCCTGGGGAAGAGTGGGATGAGATGAAATTGGGGAGAGAAAAGAAAACCTACTTTCTTCTAGGGGTAATTGGTGCCCCTATTCATGTATCTGACCAGTTAATCAATTACATTAAATTACCAATCAGTTTACTGTTGCTGATCTGCCAATTACCCCTTGTCAAGTCTGGCTTTTTTGAAGTCCTAATAGAAGTATGCTCAAGTGTGAGATTGCTGGAAAGAAAAATATTTACCTGAACAAATTGTAAATATTCAATGACCCAGCACAAGGGGGAAGGTTGAGGCAGAATATATATTCAGAAGATGGCATGCCATGTTGCATTGCAAACTTTTTAAGAAAGGGAAAACAGGACAGGATTCAGTGATGGCTCAATATAGCACATAAAAATAAAAGCTGTTCATTTGTACAGAAGGTTTATGATATTTCAGATCTAACAGTTTATGGTTCAGTGGCACAGTCACAGAAAATGTTACTTAAGATGTTAATGCATTCTTTCCAGGTTTTTAGATATGTGAAGTGTAGTGTATTTTTTAGTTTTAGAAAATGATAAATATAGATTTGATTCAGGGATTCTCCTCATTTTACCTCACAGCTTCCCTTTTAGATGGCAGGTTTCTAGAGACTGGTGGTGTTATCTTTGATATGGTGCCAGTGCCACTTCTTCTTTAAAGTGTGCTACTTTTAGCTAATACAGATTTCCACTAAATAAACTGTTTGTCAACGAGAAAGGGGGAGGGCAGAGAATGAGAAATGAGAGCAGAAGAAAAAAAGAACAAAGTCGTCTTACTGGGTTAAGAAGCGCATGTTAAGTAGTTACAAAATGGGTAGGCCCCCACACCGTCTTGTATAGGGGCTATAGCAAAAAGGCTGAATAGGTCTGGGGGGGAAGTATATGTTTTTCTTAGTGAATAGCATCTCCATGGTTAATTACTCCTAATGTACTTGTAAATCTTTTTAAAATACATCTCATTTAAAATGGATTGAGGGACTGGAGAGATGGCTCAGTGGTTAAGAGCACTGGCTGCTTTTCCAGAGGACATGGGTTTAATTCCTAGTACCCACATGGCAGCTCACAACTACATGTAACTTCAGTTCTAAGGGACCCGACACTCACACAGACATACATACAGGCAAAATACCAATTCATTAAAAAAAATAAAGTATTAAAAAAGGATTAAAATCAAAGGCTCAGACAAACATGTGAATAATTGAATAATTAGTCAAGGTTCAAGTTCAAGTATTAGTCTCATATTTCCTCAGTTGAGCCCTACATTGCTTTGGGGGGGGGCGGGTGTAGTATGTGTATGGGTAGATGTGTTCGCACATGTGAGTGCAGGTCAGACATTCATGGTGGATGTCTTTATTTATCATAGTCCAAATTATATTTTGAGCCAAATTCTCTCACTGAAACTGGAGTTCACCAATTTGGCTTGACTGGCTGACCACAAAGACCTAAGGACCTTCCTGTCCCTGCCTGTATTACAGGCATAAACTCCCATGCCTTTAAAATATGAGTGCTAAATTTGAATCCAGGTTCTTATGCTTGAGCAGCAAGTACTGGTTGAATTATCTCCCTAGCCCCATTTGCTTCATTTTTAAAGCAACTTCTAAAATGATAAAATCTATTTTTCTTTCTGGTAATGTATATAACATATATGTGTGCATATATATACATATGTATACACATATACATACATATATACATATATGTATGTGTATAAATATATAATATGGAATGGGGAAATCTCACAGGATGCTACCCTCAAATGAGAACTATAGGCAACTGAGGAATGCTGAAAACAGAAAAAAATAGTCTTCCCAGGAATAAGCCCCCTAATTGGTTATCCACTACTAATTGGTCATATTTGAAACAACATACATACAACTAACACTAAACAGACTAAAAAAATTGTAGGTATATATTGATGCATTTATATATGTAAATAATATATGTGTAACAATATCAAAAAAGAGGCCATGAATTTGAGAGAAAAGATATGAGAGGGATTGGAGAGGAAAAGGAAGGGGTAATGATGTAATTGTTTTAATTTTAAAAAAATAAAAGTACTCTCTGTCCTTCTGCTTCTGATTTGGACCTTGAGATTTCAGTCCGGTGCTCCATTGTGGGTCTCTGTCTCTGTCTCCTTTCATCGCCTGATGAAGGTTAATATTCAGGAGGAAGCCTATATGATTTTCTTTGGGTTCTCCTTCTTATTTAGCTTCTCAAAGAACCTGAATTATAGGCTCAATGTCCTTTATTTATGGCTAGAAACCAAATATGAGTGAGTACATCCCATGTTCCTCTTTTTGGGTCTGGCTAACCTCACTCAGGATGGTGTTTTCTATTTCCATCCATTTGCCTGCAAACTTCAAGAAGTCCTTGTTTTTTACTGCTGAGTAGTACTCTAATATGTATATATTCCATACTTTC
>NW_026068087.1:157651-250879 GCF_014885135.2 Alexandromys fortis
GGGAAAGGGGAGGCGGAGGTGGGGAAGAGACAGAAATCTTTAATAAATAAAAAAAAAGAAAAAAAGAGAAAAAAATAAAAATAAAAATAAAAGTACACATGATTAGTTTAGTATGATTGAAAGTCAAGAAACTTATAGTAAATAACAATAACCACTAGCAATATAACCATTATGATGAAATGAATAAGAATCTGAGTTACTCACTTGTTTTTTGTATATTTAAAACATATAAACTTTTTTAAAATTATGATCATATAGCATAAACTCTTCCAGAACTTTTGATTTCCCCTCTCAGTTGCCTATCATGACATATTTCCATTAAAAATGAGTGTTCAAAACTATGAATTTAGCATACAGAATACTTTCCAGTACCATAAACACTAGTGAGTAGGGGCGAAAGCTCTAAGTAGGCAGCATCTCTGACTTCTCAATGTGCGATGAGTTATGCAGCTGTTGTCTTCAGTAATAGTGTTGTGGAGTATTCACCAAAGACTGCTCATGCATGAGCTTAAGCCAACAGAAAGTCTTTATTAGCTGGCCAATGACTATACTGGGTGTTCAGGATCCCAATAGAGCCCTGCGTCTTTCTGGGTGAGCTTTTAAGCACAAAAATCATGTTCTTGGTTGGCATACTTCAGTTAACAAGAACTGTTAGCCAGAAGCAGAACTACAGAAGCCAATAAACAAAGGTAGTACATATAGAGACTTTCCCAGAACTATGGACTTTGGTGGATTAGGCCTTTGTTTTAGTTTTGGCAGCCTGAATGATACTTCCATCATGGAGTCAGTTGTGTTAAGGTCTATGGACCTGCTAAGATCTGGGCCCTGTTACATTCCCCAATGATCTTAGTGAATGAGTTAAATCACGGATGGATTCATTTTAGTGTAAGATGCAGAGCCTCAGTGTTAATCCAATCAGAATGAGAATTAAAGGCCCAGCCAGTGCTCATATCAGAGTAGTTAGCAGGGGGAGCAACAGAACAGAGAGTGGTACCAATTATTTCCCCAATCATCACAATATTTTCTCTAATTATTCCTGACCAACTGGGATAGAAACAATAGGTTTCTCCCAAAGTCATACATAATTTATCTCATGAGAAATCTAAGCCTTTCCAATTTTGTAGGAACATTTTCGCAAGGGAATCTAACTGTTGTTTTAATTCAGAAACTGAAACTTTCAATATTTCTAGGTCTTGATTAACCTATCTACTTAGTTTAAAGTATCAGAAGGGTCACATTTAGTTGAAACATTGTTACATGCCTACCAAGTAGTCTCAGAGGCCCAGTAATATTGTTGTTGTCCATATGAATTAACCAATAAGGCAGAATAAGGGGAAGTGCCTAGTGATGTGGGGGTTCCCTCTGTGTGCTGTGATTACCATTAATGAATAAAGAAACTGCAGTGGCCTATTGATGGGGCAGAACTTAGGTAGGCAGGGAAAACTAACCGCCTCCGGAGATAGACTTGCTGAAACTTTACCTAGGTTAAGTCTTCTAATGTTAATTTGGGCTGCTCCCAATCACTCACTGGGCTGGTTAGTTCCTATCCCTATGTAGTACAGAGGCTGGGTATCTAAGCCAAACCAGCAATCCTGGCTGATTTCTGGCTATGAGTGATTAGCTCTACCCTCAGAGTCCCTTCCTGTGATATAGAGTCTGACTTCCCAGGTTTTTTTTTTTCTGTTTCACAAAGTCCAAAATCTTTTCTTAAAAAATTTTTAGGAAGCCTCAGTTTTACAAACCCAATTTTTGTAATGAAAACTCCCTTATTTCCAGCAATAAGGGGGTCCACCATAGGACATACATCAAAAGATAAACCCCCCATATCTTTGCTTTCTTCAGTAAATTTAAAGTGGGCATCAGTGAGCAAAAGTCACTAATACCTAATACCTTCCCTGTATCTGTCTTTCTCAGTTTCCAGTCCAGGCCTAAGGACAGTGGGAGTTGGGCCATGATCCTGCATTTATACCCACAGTATAAAACACAAGACTCAGGAAAAGATAGAAGGACTGGAGGGGGAAGGGCCAGGGGCCCAGTGAAACCTTAATTTCAATGGTCCATAGTCTGGAGACTGTCTATTTGGCAACAGTGTATGTTGCTTCCCCCCCTTTTTTTAACCTGGTATGGTGGAACTATGGTGTAATGTCGGCCACCTTTACAGCCATAGGAGTAAGTAGAATCACTGTGTAGATCCTTTTCAAGTTGGTGTCAGTGCCCCTTGGGCTACTCGCTTGACCCAGACTGTATCCTGAACTGGGGAACCTGGTGGTGGATTCAGGGGTCCACTGTCTCTCGGATAGTCCAATGAATAATAACCTTTCTGGAGAACTGGAGGGCCTGTTGAGAAACAAATGGTTAGAGAGTTCTGCCAACTGCTGGTCTCTGCGCCTGGGAGGCAGTGGGGAGGTCTTCCTATCATAATCTCATAGGGGAGTAGATCCCTCCCTATATGGAGTGCAGAGAGTCAAAACAAAGGAAGGGCCCCTGTCCATTCTTCGCTGGACTCTAATGAGAGTTTTGTTCTAGTTTCTTTCCGTGCCCTATTTATTCCTTTTACCTGGCCACAGCTCTGTCATCTGTATGCACAGGGAAGTTTTAAATCTATGTCTAAAGCTTTAACTATTAACTGAGAGGTTTTGGCTATGAAAGTCAGGTCAGTACGGGGCCTCGGATGAGACCAAATCAGGGGATGAGTTCCTGGAGGAGCTTTTAGCTACTATTTGAGCAGTTTCAGTCCCGGTGAGGAATGCTTCTACCACCCAGAAAAGTTGCCTATTAAAACTAGCAGGTACTTTTTTTTTATTGAGAAAAGGAAAAAAAAAGTTTCCGCCTCCTCCCAGCCTCCCATTTCCCTCCCCCTCCTCCCACCCTTCTCCCCCTCCCCCCACTCCTCTACCCCTCCCTCTCCAGTCCAAAGAGCAGTCAGGGTTCCCTGCCCTGTGGAAAGTCCAAGGTCCTCCCCCCTCCATCCATGTCTAGGAAGGTGAACGTCCAAACTAGCTAGGCTCCCACCAAGCCGGAACATGAAGTAGGATCAAAACCCCATGCCATTGTCCTTGGCTTCTCATCAGCCCTCATTGTTTGCCCTGATCAGAGAGTCCGGTTTTATCCCATGCTTTTTCAGTCACAGTCCAGCTGGCCTTGGTGAGCTCCCAATAGATCAGCCCCACTGTCTCAGTGGGTGGGTGCACCCCTCGTGGTCCTGACATCCTTGCTCGTGTTCTCCCTCTATCCGCTCAGTCCAGTGCTCCAGTGTGGGTCTCTGTCTCTATCTCCATCCATCACCAGAGGAAGGTTCTATGGTGATATGCAAGATATTCGTCAGTATTGCTATAGGATAGGGTCATTTCAGGTTCCCTATCCTCAGCTTCCCAAGGGACTAACTGGGGACATCGCCTTGGGCTCCTGGATAGGGGAGCAAGGAAGCACATATCTTATTTAAGGGAGCCACCTTAGGGTTGGCAAGAGACTTGAACCTAGCAGGTACTTTTATCTTTCTCCCATAGGCCGGATGTTGGTAAAGTCAGTTTTCCCAGAGTTTGTGGGCCTGTTGGTCTCTCATTGGAGCCCTGCCTGGGTAAGGGCTCCCTGTTCTGTATTGACTTGAACACAAACCTGGCATCTGGCTGAGGCATCCCGCACTAGGCTGTCCAGTCTAGGTATAATAAACGTTGGTCTGAGCAACTCAGAAAGTTTGCGGACCTGAGCTGAGCAGCCTGATGAAGGTCAGTTACAGAGTCCTGCCTGGTGTTTCTGGGAGAATGACCTTTCCCTCTGCTGTCCTCCATCAGCCCGTGGGTTTGAGCTGTCCATGCCTTCTTTGCCGTGGAGTCTCAGGCAGCACCGGGTCATACTATGTCATTAGGGTATCAATAGGCTCCACTGGTCTTGGGGCTGTTTGTCGGGCAACCAGGTCAATAGCCTGGCAGTGGAGGACAACAGTTTGTAGGGGAAGCCAAATAGCCTCTAGGAGGGCCAAGATTATTTAATGTCCCTTTTCTCTAGCTGTGAGAAGCCCCCTTTCTCTATAGATCATACTGTGGGCATGGCCAGTAGTAAAAGCACACTGGCCGACAGCCCGTGTATATGTTGGTGGTCTTTTCTATTCCCCATCTGAGAGCTTGGCTCATTTCATTAGTTCTGTTATCTGGACTGAGGTACCTCACTTGGGCCCAAATCATTTTCATTAAAGTAGCTACAGTAGCTCCCACATAGCTGGTTTCATCTCTCATCTCCAACAGTCATGGATGAACACCTGCATCATCAGGTGAGAGTGTAGCCAAAATTGATAGCAGGGGGTTTCTCAAACTGGACTTGAGGGTGGGGACAGAACAGGGCTTGGTACTGGGTCACACAGTCATTAGACAGCCTCTGGTGTTCCTCAGAGAGGGCCACTGTATTGTGGGGTGCTGTGAGTATAAGATCTTGACCCAAAGTTAACTGGTTTGCTTTCTTTCATTAAACCAGCAGTAGCCCCCACAGCTCTTAAATAGGCTTGTCATAGGGCATTTTCTTGGATCTGAAGTTTGGGTTAAAGCCCCTTATGTCTAGAAATTCTAGGGCTGGAGTGGAAGTTTAAGCTATTTTTAAGGCCTCAAATGCTTTTTGTTTAGTCTCAGTCCAGATCAGGGGCTCAGTTTCCCCCCACTTTGTGCTGCTATTTCCACAAACTCTGGTATGCAGAGACATCAATACCCAGCAGTACCTAGGAACTCTGGAACCTGTCTTGGTCTCTGAAGTAAGGATCTGAAGGACGGCAGCAATCCTGTCTCCCCTCAGCTGGTCGTCAAGATAGGTAACCTCTGATGTACAAAGTTAGGCTTTCTTAGCCGATGACACTGTTCTGTAGCCCAAGGTCTGGAACTCTTGCAGCAGTTCCGTGGTGGCTATTTTATAATCGATTTTTCCCAAGAAACTCTGACAGAAGGGCAAGAAGTCTGCATTTAGTGTCTTTAAATCCTGGGGCAACCTGGTCCAGGAATGCTGCCTACCATAACCCCTCTCTGGGTCCGCCCATTTAGAATCAAAGATGGGTTGACTCACCTCTGCCAACAAGAGGATAAAGAATGCATCTTTCAGGTCTAAGACAGTGAACACCTGTTTCTCTGGAGGAGTCAGACTCATGAGAGTGCATAGGTTTGGTACTATTGGGTGGATAGTATTGATCTCCTGACTCACTTCCCTCAGATTACAGGTCTGTAATCCGAGGTCTCAGGATTCTTCACAGGCAGGAGAAGTGGACTCCAGGGTGACGGGCAGGACACCAGGATGCCTGTCTCCCTAATTCGGGCAATATGAACTGCAATTTCCTCCTTTTGCTTCCAGGGTCATTGTTTAATCTGAGTGGGGATAGCTGAACTGGTTTGTTGAACAAGGACAGGAGTTTGTTGTTGGGGAAGTCCTGGGGTTGGTTTCTGCCCAGATCCCCAGGAATCTATGTTGTCAATCTGAGATAGTCCAACTGTATCTTTCAATTGGAGGCACAACTTTCTGCTAGGAGATATTCTTATGACAGAGGGTGAGACACGACAATTTTTCTGGGTATCTGTAAGTCAACTGTGTCTCATCATCAGAGGTGATGGTGGCTTTCGGTTGATGCAAAAGGTCTTGTCCTGATCAGCTCTGTGCTGTTAAACACCCTTTGAGGTACCTCCAGCAACTGGGACTTATTTTTTTTTAACTTTTACAACATTTTTTCTAATATCTGGGGCCAACTGGGTAACAAAGGAAATTTATTTTAGCAGCTGTCTTTAATAATTTAAAAAGGACCTAGTGAAAATCACTTAAAGTTCCCTTAGTCAGTGTTGGACAGATGGGAAAATCTGTTCTGTCCAGCTGTGTTGACTAGTAGCAATCTTCTTGCTCAGCCCAGGGCAGTTGGTGTAGGAGGTCCTTCTGTCTTTGTGTTGCTTTAATTGGTTAATGAATAAAGAAACTGCCTTGGCCTGATAGGGCAGAACTTAGGTAGGCCAAAAAGACAAAACTGAATTCTGGGAGGAAGAAAGCAGAGTGAGAGAAAGACACGCCATGGATCTGCTACTGGCGATAGACGTGTTTTGCCAGTAAGCCACTGCCACATGGCAATATACATATTAATAGAAATGGGTTAAATTAATGTAAGAGTTAGCCAATAAGAAGCTAGAACTAATGGGCCAAACAGTGATTTAATTAATAGTTTCTGTGTAGTTATTTAGGGGCTAAGCTAGCTGGGTGAACAAGTGGGCCCTGTCCTTGAAACAATTGGTGTTCAAATGTGGTCAACTAACTCAACATAAAACCTAAGAGGGCTTAAAAATAAATTCTAGAATATATATACATATACATACACACACACACACACACACACACACACACACATAGTTTAACATAGCTTTTTGCTGTTTGCTGGCAGCATGCTGCAGCTCCTTTAGGAGAGATTTTCCTGACTCAGCAGCCACAGCATAAAAAAGTGGCAGTTTTAAAATGCCAGCTTTCTTGGCTATGCTGCTAGTGTGACCTCTGTCTCTTGCTGGAGACAGAGCATTTGGATGGGGTTTGTGAGTAAAGTGCTACGACTTGCTGGATGGAAGCGTGGAATCACTGAGTGCCTGGAAGTAGGGCAGTGTGTTCAGCTCAGAGACACAAGTGGCTCTGAGGCACATGTGGCTTTGCCATGCTGAACTGTGCAGAGTGCATGGAGGAACTGCCATTTTATTATAATAATAGCACAGCTTAAGTTTTGGACTGGGCAGGCAAACAGGTAGTACCATATTACCCCTACTAATGGAACAACTTAAATTTTTAAGAAGTAATTAGCATTTTAAGAAGTGCTTCTGGACTGTAAAGAATTACAGATTCACAATAGGACAGATTCAGACATAAAAGAACTCTAAATGTGTCACAGTGTTGGATAAATGTACATAGGCTTGAGAGAGAGAAGAAAAAGATAAGTTAATGCTTTAAAAACTGTCTCTAAAGATACAGAGTACGAATAGTCATAGATTAAAAGGAGTAAAGAAAAATAAGCCACATGAAGATGGAAAATTCACAGAGAGTCTGGATTATGTATATTGTTTTATCTTTGAATTTTTTGACTGTGAAGAAGTTAAGTGACAGAGAGACATTTCATTGTATGGGCTGCTAAGCTAAACCAGCATATGTGCTCTAAAGCTATCTTGGTTCCAAAATTTGAGTCTAAGGATATGTTGCTTTGGAAAAGAAATTTTTCTTTTGTTTACACAGAAGATGAGAACCTGTGGAATACTTTCAGACAAATATGGTTTGATAGACCATGCCCCCTGAAAGGTGGCCATAAATACCCTCAAAAAATTACTTTGTTCAACTGCTGACTGAGATGAACTTAGTACACAGGATATACCATGAAAGACCTGATTAACAGCAACCCCAAACAGCAGGAAGAAGTATGGACAGAAAAATGCCCATATTCCCAAATATATTGTTTATAAATGTTCTTTTACATTTAAAGGGGGATATGATATAGTTATGAATAATTTGTATTGGTATGGATCTTAGTTTATTGATAAAAATTTAAGGTCAATTTTGTTATATGTATATTTTGCTCTTGATTAAGGTATTGTGATTGTGTAGCTCATTTAAAAAATGTAATGTATAATTAAGAAATACAGGTTAATAGAGAGTCATCTTTAATAGTCAAGCTTGTAGTCATGTAAGTTACATTTTCTAGATGTATAGAAATATATTTCAGTTGGGTATTCTTCAAATCTTTCAGAGATGTTCAGAATATGGCATTTAAAATGTTTAAGAACTTAAAACTTTTCATGACAGTAAGACAATCTGCTCCTGGCAGCACCAAGCTACTCAAAGAGGATGATGTGCATTGAAGAGACTCCTCACAGAGTTGGCTAGCCATTTGGGCAAGAAACTGCTCTTTCCTGGACTGTTGCATGAATTGGACATACAGGACTTACCAAGCAATGACTGCTGAACTTGCCTAAAGGTAAGACAGTTCTTTAGGGCTCCTGCTTCGTGAAAGAGTCTGTCAGACATTCTGCAGGACACAGAAGAAAGTGACTGACAAACTGCCAATATAGGCAGAACTGTCTTTGAAATTTCCTGCTTCATGGGAAAGTCTGATGGATACTATGGGCCTGTAAGCTGAAGATGGATGCCCCAATGGTACAGAAGAACTTTGGGTGACTGTCCAGGTAACGAGATGTCTCTGTCAATTCTAGAATTTTAGAAGTTGTTTATAATGCACTTCCTGTTTACTCAGGTAATATTATATTTTTCTGAAGTCTTTGATGGAGTTGAAGAATTTATAATTATAGTTATAGTTTTTCTTAGTTATGATAACAGATAAAGTAGATATAAATATTATAACTGTAATTCTTGTTTGATAACTGTTTTGTTATATGTAATTTTACTGTGTTAAAGTTAAAACCTTCCTTTTTGTTTACACAGAAAAGGGGAAATGGTATAGGAGGTCCTTCTGCTTATGTGTTTCTTTCATTGGTTAATGAATAAAGAAACTGCCTTGACCTGATAGGGCAGAACTTAGGTAAACCAAGAAGACAGAACTGAATTCTGGGAGGAAGAAAGCAGAGTGAGAGGGAGACGCCATGGATCCTCTGCTTGAGACAGACGCCCGTTAGAATCTTTGCTGGTAAGCCACTATGTCTGCATGCATGCTGCCATGGCCTACAATGATGATAATGGACTGAATGTTGACTGAGGTTTCTGTCCTGCCCAGTTCCCACAGTTGTTAAGTCCCAAAGAAATCACACAGAGGTCTACATTAATTATAAATTGATTGGCCCATTAGCTCAGGCTTCTTATTAACTCTGTCTTACATCTTATATTAGCCCATTAGTCTTGTCTATGTTAGCCATGTAGCTTGGTACCTTTTTCAACAAGGCAGTCACATCTTGCTTGCTCTCTGTCTGGGTGATGACTGCAATTGAAACTTCCTTCTTCCCGGAATTCTTGTTGCCCCACCTCTACTTCCTGCCTGATCGTACCGCCTATACTTCCTGCCTGGCTACTGGCCAATCAGTGTTATTTAAAATACAAGTGACAGGGTACAAACCATTGTCCCACAGCACTCCCCCCTTTTTAAAACAAGAACTCTGAATTAAATCTCTTTTGTTTAGCCTTTCTACTGACCATTATCTATAACAACTTGTAACCAACATTATAAACAAAGGCAAATATTCATAATCCATTTTTGGGAATGTGGGTATAGTTTTCCAGGCTACTTCCTGCTGATTGAGGGTGCTAATAATCTTATGAGGACCTAAAGAAAATTTAGAATTATGGTCAAATCCTGACTAAAGTATCCTGTGAGGCTTGATCATCTTAGGCAGTAGTCTTTGAACTGTTCTGGATATAGAACTCAGACATCTGGGCCATTCCTCCTAGCAGAGATTTCTCAGGTCAAACCTGATTTTTCTTAATGCAGAATGAATCCACAGTCCCTCATTTCCTGTGGAAACAAAAGCAAAACCTCTTTTCCCGAAGTAACATACCGTTTGGGGCTGGAGATATGGCTCAGAGGTTAAGAGCACTGGCTGTTCTTCCAAAGGTCCTGAGTTCAATTCCCAGCAACCACATGGTGGCTCACAGCCACCTGTAATGAGATATAGTGCCCTCTTCTGGACTAAAGGCACAAGCAGGCAGAACACTATATATAATAAATACATCTTTTTAAAAAAAAAACATACCTTTTGACTTAAATTTTAAAAATAAAGCAATATATATATATGATTAATTCAGTGGCATTTATAATCCAATGTCTTATAGCAGCTTTTGTTCCTTCCTCAGCCATCAAACAATTTAAAGACCACACAATAACATACAGTGTCCAGACTCTCTGTGTATTTGTCATGTTTATGTAGCTTTATTTTAACCTTTATTTCTTTCATTTTTAATTTTTGGCTTTTTGAGACAGCATTTCTCTGTGTATCTTTGGCTGTCCTGGAATTCACTCTGTATACCAGGTTGTTCTTGAACTCACAGAGATCTGTCTGCCTCCCAAGTGGTGGAATTAAAGGTGTGTGTCACTACACCCAACTACTCTCTTTTTTTTTCTTTTTTCTTTTAAGGACTTTATCCTTTTTTCTCCCAAGCCTACATATATTTTTAAACACACAGTAAACCGTTTAGAGGTTTCCTTCATCTTTGAATCTACCTTTACTGCATATCTCTCTTTTTCTGATCGCATGAGTCTTTAATTTTCTAAGTGATATGGTTAGGATTAAAGCCGTGGCTTTGACGACTGCATCCAGTCCATTCCTTAGCTTTTTTTCTGAGAGTCTAGCCTCATGGCAGAGGTGCTGGTTGGAGCCATGTTTATTGCCAAAGCTCTATGGTGTTTCAGTGTCCATGCCATCACCAAAAAGTATGCAGTCAGCTTTTCATCAAGACCATTTAAGTGTTTCGTGGCAGGACCTCTTAAAAGAGCTGTAAGGTTCTGCAACTAAAGCTAAGTCAGGAAGCCTCTCTTAAATGAGAGTGCTTACCTCTAGCAAGCAGAGCCCACCTGAGAAAATGCTGCTATCAAGAAGCCATGCTAAACTCTATTCTTTTCTATCTAGAATAACTTCCCGAGCTCTCTTGGGCTTTATGTGGATGCAGTTGTCCACACATTGGGCACCATTTGTTTGAGGGAGGCCGCTTGTTGTTTCCTGGCCGCTTATCCCCAAAATAATCACACAGAAACTATATTATTTAAATCACTGCTTGGCCCATTAGTTTTAGATTCCTATTGGCTAACTCTTACATCTTAATTTAACCCATCTCCATTAATCTGTGCATCACCACCAGGTCGTAGCCTACCAGCAAAGTTTCAGCACATATGTCTCCGGCAAAGGCTCCATGGCTTCTCTCTGAATCTGCCTTCTCTCTCCCAGCATTCAGCTTAGTTTTCTCTGCTTACCTTTGTTCCTCTACAGCTCTGCTATAGGCCCAAAGCAGTTCCTTTATTTATCAATGGTAAGCACAGAATAGAGAGGGAAATCCACATCAACTGAACCTCTGAAACTATAAGCCTCCCAATTGTTTTCCTTTATAAGAATTGCCATGGTCGTGATGTCTCTTCACAGCAGTAGAAACTTTAACTAAAACAGATGGATTAGGTCTTTGTTTTAATTTTGGCAGGTGGTATTGTCTACATGCTGAGGTTCACAGCCTTGATATTACTTCCGTTATGGAGTCAGTTTTGCTAAGGTCTGGAGGCCTGCTAAGGTCTGGGGCCCTGTTACAATAAGGCCTTACCATTAGTTTGTAGAGAGAAACCAATGTCCTTGCCAATAGCCTTGGTTATTTGAGGGTTTCTGTGAGGGCCCTTTGACCAGAGACTTGATTAAACATAACCCATTCCCAGAACTGGAGTTTTTGTCACAGTAGAAAGGTAATCACTAGCCTAGCAATAAACCCTTTGATCTATAATAGTAACCAGCCTACAAGATACACTGGTATAATAGTGCCATAAAAGTAGGATTAACCAACCACTATCTGATTGGAATTGAAGCCCACTCCATGAGATGAAACCCATGCCTAACGCTGCTCAGGTATCCAAGAAACTGAGACTGGATATCCCATAAATTAAGGGGAAAACCAAATACTACTGTTCTGCTAGAGGAATGTAGCAATAAAGTGATGCCTAATGACAATATGCTATACTAATAAATCATTATCCTGCTCAGCCATCATAAGAGAACTTTCTTCCTGTGGTTGTTTGGAACAAATACAGAAACCCACAACTGGACAATGTATGAAGACTGAAAGAGTTTTGGACATTGAATCCTAAATAGGATGTCTCCATCAAATGCTTCCCCTCAGGAGTTAGGAAGCCCTGCAGAAGAAGGGACAGTAAGATCAGAAAGATCATATGAGCCAGTGAGGATGGAGGACACCTATAAAACAAGGCTTTCTAGGCACAGCAGGACTGTTACACATATGAAATCACAGAGACTGTAGCAGCATGCATAAGGCCTGCATAGGTTACACCAGATGGGATCTCAGCACTGAGAAAGGAAGTGGACACAAGCCCCCATCCCTTACCCAGAAGCTATCCCTAGTTGATGCTTTTGTAAAGGAAAATTAGTTTTTTCCAATGGAGTCTCACTGGGTGTACAAATCACACTTAAGGGAGGCCCCATGCCTGGCAGTAGATGGTAACTCAAAATGAACACAGTACTATCTTTGTAGGGTGCTATCTGTTGTTTTGGTTTTGGTTTTGTCTCAGTGCTTTGTCTGGACACTTTTTAAAAAATGTACAGGTCTTTTGCTTATAGCTTACAGTTTCTAGTTTTGTACTTTATTGGGATTCCTATGTGTGCATTTATGTCTCTGGGTGTATATGTATTTCTTGAGCTTTTACTTTTGATCTTTTTGTTTATTTTTCCTATTTTGATTTTTTTATTTTAACTTATTTTATTTTTTAGATGCCTGTTTGTCTTCTAATGAGAAAGAAAGTAGGACAGGGTGGAAAGGATTTGGGTGGGGAGGATCTTGGAGGATTTCAATTTTGGAAAAAAAGCTGATTTTAAAAGATTACTTATTGTATTTAGCTGAATTAAATTGTACTAATAAGTGCAGCAGGGCTGCATCCCCAGCACCCCTGCCGCCTGCTAGCTCATGCCCGAAATAACAACACACAAACTGTATTCATTTAAACACTGCTTGGCCCATTTTTATCTAGCCTCTTCTAGGCTAATTCTCGCACCTGCACTAGCCCATTTCTAATAATTGTTTGTAAGCACCCCAAGGTGCGCTTACCAGGAAGATTCTAGCCTACGTCCATCCTGGGTCGGAGCTGCCTGGGAGAGCAGAGCCTGGCGTCTCTGCTCCAGAGAGCAGAGCTGTCAAGTCTGAGCTCACTTCCTCTTCCTCCCAGCATCCTAGTCTGTTTACTCCTCCCACCTATGTTTTAACCTATCAGGGCCAAGGAGTTTCTTTATTGCTTAATCAATGAAATCAACAGATTGATATATGACACTCCCACATCATTAAATTTCTGGACAAGTAATAGGTTGCTCTGAGAACTAATCCTAGTATATATTTAGACTTTTTGATTACTTATGATACTCTTGACAGCGATTACAATAATGCTGTGAATAAAGTCTCCTAGCTTTAACAAGTATCATTCTGACTTCTTTCTTAACAAAGTTTAAACTTCACAAAGCCTTTAGTTGTTCTAGATGGAACTGTGAAACTAGGGACAATTTCAATGCCATTTTCTTTTTTACATTTGTCAGATTTTCTATTATTTTCATAAGTCATATGCATGAGCTACAGAATGAACACATGAATGAATTAGAGAAAAAGAGAGGTGAGCCACTGTTTCCAAAAATAAAACCCACCAGGGCTGAGAGTATAGCTTGGACCTAGAGCATGCATCTTGCATGCTTGAGGCTGCAAGATCAATTCCCACCCATGTAAGGAGCAAACAAAAGTATTGCCACGCATTAGAAGCTGCTCAATTTTCCAGAGACTTTGAAGAAGTTTGGTCATAAGAAAACTAGTTTATTAATTACTTTTAGTGTCTTCTATTCATCAACAAGTTCCACTGAATATCCATTTTAAACATATGTTTGTATGCCCAGAAAATTACAACTCTTATAGTTGTGATCATCTAATATCTAAAAGTCAAGCATTCAAAAATTGTGAATCTCTATTGGCTTAGAAATATGTTACTATATTAGTCAGGGATCTCTGAAAAATTGAGATCAATATGAGAGCTGATCAACAAAAAAAGATTTATTAGCCATCAAAATATGAAAGAAAAAATATCCTTCTAAACCTAGCCAGCCCCCATATCTTTTGCCAGGACCCCACCTGGTGAGTCCTGTCCCCAACTGCTGCCATATTTCCCAATCCTCAGATCTAGCTCAGCTTGTACATTTAGTGCCCCAGACTAATCTTGTCAACCATGACCAGTGTTCCTAAACTCCAGGTGTGGGCCAAGATTTATATCCTACATGCTAGCCCAGCACCCTGACTTCATCCTGCTTAGGTCATTTCTAGCCTCCAGGCCAAGGCAGGCAACAAGTAGATGAAAATAGTAAAGAGAACTCAGGAAAAAGCCTTTTAGGTAGAATGAAGCAATAAAAGGTAGGCTATCCAGACTCAAAATTAAAACATAGGAACTAGATCATACAAGCAAAGACTATGGGAGGGGAACCACAATAAAGAAATATGAAGAAGTTGTGGGATACCCTGAAAAGACCAAATCTTCAAATTATAAGCATAGAAGTGGGAGAAAAATTCTAGAATAAGTGGTATAAACCATATCTTCAACAAGATCCTAGAAGAAAAGTTCCCCAGACTAAGGAAAGACACACATACAGATACAAGAAGCACACAGAACCCCAACTAGACAAGAGAAGAAAATAAAATACCCATGGTATATCATAGTTAAAACACTAACTATACATAAATAAAGAGTATTGAAAGCTGCAAGAGAAAAATTCAAATTACATATATGTTGCTAGGTCCCAACAACTCCGTCACGGGAGGGGATGAGAAGGTGCAGTATCAACAGCACAGACACTGAAAGTCAGGTAAAAGGCAAACAGCAGACTTGTTTATTCAGCAATGGGGAGAGCCTTACATACCCTCCTCCCAGCACCCAGGCTGCCTTCAGATCTGTTGACATTACCTAGTCACCTCTTATTGGCTAGGCATGATCAGGACCTCTGATATTGCCTGTTGCTAGGCCCTCAGGCAGCATTCCATGGTCCCTCATTGTCTAGGCACAATCAGGACTTCTGGCAGCACCTGTTCTTAGGTCCTCAGGCAGTCTCCAGGCTAGCTCATCTCTAAGCCTTGTAGGCCTTATCTTCCTATACTTATACAGGAAAACTCATAAGAATAATATCTGATTTCTCAATGGAAACTCTGGAACAATGCACTACAAGTTTTAAATGACCAGGGATGCTGTAGATCTTCCCATATTGAGGACCCACTGACTCTGTAACTGCCTTTTATGCTACAGAGATGTAATGGAAAATAGATAAGCTGTTGACAAATGGGCAAGTAGATGACAAGTAGCAATGGCCTGAATGTAAGCACATGTCTGAAACCTTGCTGGCTGAGTCTAGAAAGACCCATGTGTTGTGTGTAACCTGTTTAAGTTGGGTGATGTTAGGGCCAAATCAGAGGTGCGACGCTTAACTAACCAAGAGTTGTCTCCCCAAAAGGCCTCCAGCCTGCCAATTGGGGGACTAGATAGGAATATGATAAATATGTGTGAGCTACCTGTCAGCCATGACTGGTAATAGGACAGTAGGCATGGCTTCTGAAGATTCAGAGAGAAAATCTTCAGGTTTGAGATCCTATAAATACTTTATCAGGCTGTGAATGTGATCTGTGGTCTTTTGGGTCTGAAGAATCAGCTGTGATTAATAAGAGACCACTGAAGTAAAAGTTTTTGCTTTACTGGGACAATAGATACTGGTTATCTGGGGCTGGATAATCAGCTGTGATTAATAAGAGACCAGTGTCATTGAGATGAATCATCGGGGAAGTATTTCCTCAGAAAGCTGTGGTCCAAAGGGGCCAAAGCTGCATTCCACGTTGTCAGACTAACTTGGTCAGATGTAAGAGTCCCTCACAGGGTACTAATTTTGATGGCATAAAAACTGCAGGAGGTCAGAGACCCAAGCCACCCACCCAGGAGCATCAGAGGTGAGCGACCACCAGGAGACAACAGGAGCAGCTTCAAGCAGTGGCTTACAGAAGCTATCATAAGAAGTTCCTCTGGGAAAGAACACCTGTGCCCTAGCCAGCATCTTCTGCCATTCTCGATATAAGATACTCCACTGCTGTAGTGACCACTGGCAACTCAGCCCCACCTACACCTAGAAGAGCAATCACCAAAACCTTGGCAGCACTTCCATCTGGAAAAGTGACCACTGGAGCTGTGGCCCTGCCTCCACCTTGAGGAGCAACCATCTGAGCCTTGAGCCTGCTTGCACCTGGAGGGATGATCACCAAAGACTCTGCTCTGCCTGCACCTGAAGGATCAGTCAACAGCCCCCAACTATGCCAAATGGAGGAAGAGGGAACTCCTGAAGCATAGGCTCCACCTATACCAATTACAGGAAGAGATGTGTAAACAACAAGGTTAAAATACATTCAACAACATAACGAGCAATTCAGCACCACCAGAAACTATTGGTTCTACAACAGCAAGACCTGAACACCCCAATGCAGATGAAGCAAAAGAAAACAACCTTAAAAAATAACTTTATGAAGATGACTGAGACACTTAAAGAGGAAAAGAAAAATTCCCTTAAAAAAGTGAAGGGAAAGACAAACAAAAAAATTGGAAGAAATCAACAAATGCCTTAAAGAAAACCAAGAAAAAGCAATCAAACAGGTGAAGATAATGATTTAAGACTTGTAAACTGAAATAGGGGCAATAAAGAAAACACTAACCAAGGGAATTATGGAAATGGAAAATCTGGGTAAATGATCAGGAAACACAAATGCAGGCATAAACAACAGAATGTAAGAGATGGACAAGAGAATCTCAGGCATTGAAGGTACAATAGAAAAAAATAGATGCATTCATCAAAGAAAATGTTAAATGCAACTAATTTTTAGCACAAAATATCCAAGAAATCTGGGACACCATGAAAAGACCAAACCCACGAAAAATAGGGGTAGAAGAAGAAGTCCAACTTCAATGCACAGAAAATATATTCAACAAAATAGTAGAAGAAAACTTTCCCAACCTAAAGAAAGATGTGCCTATGAAAGTACAAGAAGCTTACAGAATAACAAATAGACTGTACCAAAAGAAAATCCCCTCACCACATAATAATCAAAGCACTTAACATGTGGAATAAAGAAAGAATATTAAGAGCTGCAAAAGAAAAAAGCCAAGTAACATATAAAGGCAGACCTATCAGAATTACACCTGATTTCTCAATGGAAACAATGAAAGCCAGAAGGTCCTGCACAAGTGTTATGCAGACACTAAGAGACTACAGATGCCAGCCCAGACAACTATACCCAGCAAAACTTTCAGTCGTCATAGACAGAGAAAACAAGATATTCCATGACAGAACCAGATTTAAACAATACCTATACACAGATCCAGCCCTACAGAAAGTACTAGAAGTGAAACTCCAAACGAAGGAAACTACATTCATAAAAACACAGATAACAGATGATCTCAAGCTGGAAATCCCAAAGAAAGGAAACACACACACACACACACACACAATGCCACCAACAACAGCAAAAAAAAAAAAAATAACAGGAACTAGAAATGATTGGTCATTAATATAAATGGACTCAACTCACCTATAAAAAGACACAGACTAACAGATTGGATATGGAAACAGAATCCATCCTTCAGCTGCATACAAGAAACACACCTCGATGGTTTGGGAGGTTTTTCTATATATGTATTGCTCTTATTGGTTAATGAATAAAAAAAATTGCCTTGGCCTGTGATAGGGTAGAGTAGAGCTAGGTGGGGAAAACTATACTGAATGATGGGAGAAAGAAGGCATGCATAGTCAGGAGACGCAATGTAGCTGCCACAGGGAACAGACATGCCAGAACCTTGCCAGTAAGCCATAGCCACATGACAATACACAGATTAATAGAAATGGGTTAAATTAAGATGTAAGAGTTAGCCAATAAGAAGCTAGAGCTAATAGGCCAAACAGTGATTTAAATAATACAGTTTCTGTGTGGTTGTTTTGGGGCTGAGCAGCCAGGAACAAACAAGCGACCTCCTATACACCTCAACCTCAGAGACAAAAATTGCCTCAGAGTAAAGGGCTGAGAAAAAAATTCCAACAAAATGGACCTAAGAAACAAGCTGGTGTAGCTATCCTAATATCTAAGAAAATAAACTTCAAACTAAAATCAATCAAAAGAAATAAAGGACATTTCATATTAGTTACAGGAAAAATCCATCAAAAGGAAACCTTATTTCTGAACATCAATGCCACCAAAAGGAGGACACCCTCATATGTAAAAGAAACATTACTAGAGCTTAAAGCACATCTTAAGCCCCACACATTAATAGTGGGAGACTTCAACACCCCACTCTCACCACTGGATAGGACTGCCAGACAGAAACCTAACAGAGAAATAAAGGAACTGACAGATGTTATGACTCAAATGGGCTTAACAGACATCTATAGAACATTCCAGTGCCTCATGGAACTTTCTCAAAAATTGATCACAATCTCAGTAACAAAGCAAACCTCAACAGATTAAAAAAATGGAATAAGCCCCTGTATCTTATCGGACCACCATGACTTAAAGTTAGAATTCAACAGCAACACTAATCTCAGAAAGCCCACAAAATTATGGAAATTGAAAAAAATACTCAGCTGAATCACCACTTGGTCAAGGAAGACATAAAAAGAGAAATTCAAGACTTCCTAAAATTCAATGAAAATGACTGCACAATATACCCAAACTTATGGGACACAATGAAAGCAGTGATAAAAGGAATGTTTGTAGCACTAAATACCTACATAAAGAAGCTGGAAAAATTAATTTGCCACATTGGCAAATTAACAGAATACCTGAAAGCTCTAAAACAAAAAGAAGCAAACTCACCCAGAAGAAGTACACAGCAGGAAATAATGAAATTGAGGGCTCAAATCAATAAAATAGAAACAAAAAATAAATAAAAAAGAGTCAATGAGACAAAGAGTTGGTTTTTTTTGACAAACCTTTATTCAAACTAACCAAAAGGCAGAGAGAGAATATCCAAATTAACAAAATCAGAAATGAAAAAGTGAACATAAGGGCAGACATGAAGGAAATCCAGAGAATCATCAGGTCATACATACTTTAAAAACCTATACTCCACAAAATTGGAAAATTTAAAGGAAATGATACCACATACCAAAATAAATCAAGACAATATAAACAAATTAAATAGACCTATAACCCATAAAGAAATACAAACAGTCATCAAAAGCCTCCAAAGGGAAAAAAAAAAGAAAATCTAGGGACAGATGTTTTCAGTGCAGAATTCTACCAGAATTTCAAAAAAGAGCTAATTCCAATACTCCTCAAATTGTTCCACAAAATAGAAGCAGAAGGAACATTGATTGCTAAGCTCTTTTACAAGGCTGCAGTTACCCTGATACCCAGACCAAAGATACAACTAAGAAAGAGAATTACAGACCAATCAGACACCGATCAGAATGGTTAAGATCAAAACCACTGATGGCAGCTTATGCTGGAGAGGATGTGGAGTAAGGAGAACACTCCTCCATTTCTGGTAGGAGTGAAAATTTGTATAGCCACTGGGGAAATCATTTTTGGCAATTTCTAGAAAATTAGGGATCAAACTACTCCAAGGTCCACTTTTGAGCACGTACCCAAAGGAGGCACACCCACACCACAAGAATATTTGTTCAACTATGTTCATAGCAACATTATTAGTAATACCCAGAACATGGAAACAACCTAGATGCCCCTCAACCAAAGAATGGATAAAGAAAATGTGGTATATTTGCACAATGGAGTACTACTCAGCGGTAAAAAACAATGACCTCTTTAAATTTGCAGGCAAATTTACTAGAAAAAAAAAACATCCTGAAAACCAGTCTATATCCCACAACCCCAGAGGAGCTAGAACCCTATTGCAGTAACATATGGAATCAGATTCAGTGATCCACAACCCACCACTGGGCTGAGTTCCTGGAGTACAAACGGAGTGAGGGAGGAGTTAAAATATGAGCAAAGGGGTTGAGACCATGATGGGGAAATACACAGAAATCAGCTGACCCAAGCTTGTGGGAGATCACTGACTCGGCTGACAAATGGGGAACCTGCGTAGGACTGAAGTAGGTCCCTGAATACAGGTGACAATGGTGTGACCTGGGCAATATATGGGGCCACTCGTAGTGGGACCAGGATCTACTCTGATGCATGAACTGACTTTATGGGGTCCATTCTCTATGGAGAGATACCTTGCTCAGCCTAGGTACAGCGTGGGGGGCTTGGTCCTTCCTCAATGAGGTGATAAGTCAGACTTAGGTTGACTTCCCAGGGAGGCCTTACCCTCTCTAAGGAGCAAATAAGGGGTGGGATGGGGGGAGGGGGTGGAACTGGGATTGGTATGTAAAAAATAAGCAAAATTATTTTTAAAAAGAAAAAAGGTCAAATTAAATTAAATGCATAGACATAAAAAGCTGCAGGAAATGGCAGGACTGTAGGATGAGCACCAAGTACAGCAGCAGTTGTGCAGGGGAACTGACCCGAGCCTATGAGATGGAACTGAGTGATAACTGAGAGCAGAGCCGAAGAAGTGAAGCTGCCCAGGCCCTTGAGAGCTCAGAAAATCAAGAATGCATCCCAGGCACCGGACACTAAGCTATTTCTGTTAGTGATTGTTCCCTAGCTCTTCCCTCTTGGAACTATAATTTTAATTGTCAGCTGATTTCTTTAAATAATTAGAACTTCTGAATTGGTAGGTGGATGGGTCCCAGAATGAGACAAGGTAAGTCTTGAGTCCTGGGCTTCCCCTAGTGTATCAATGGGCTAATGAGCTGGAACCTACATGCCTTTTTCTGCATCTGATTCTGTCCCCAGTATGTGTCTGATCACTAGATTATGTGAGGCTGGAGCATGGGCAAATGGGGTGTCCGATTTTTCTCAGAGCTAGTGTGATTTACTAAAGGAGGAATTGGGAGACGCTCAGAGATTGAGCCATGGGTAAACTATGGAAATCCCACTACTTAGTAGGACCTTTCCAGGGGCAGCATAGACCACATCGGCTGCTCCTTGATGACAGACTGGACATGCCCATCCAAGTAGAAATGAAGGTAGGGAAAGGGCAACTCTGAACTAAGACTTCTCTATCTTTCCTCCTAAGTGATTTTGAAGATTCAGAATATAAAAAGGAGGGATCTGGGATATGGTAGAGGACTGGGCCATGGGTAAGGTATGGATAGCCAAATATCTAGTCTGGCCTCTCCCCAGGGAAGACTAGACCATACTCACTGCTGCATGCTGACAGACTACACATGGCCATTCAGGTGGATCAGGGAATCAGAGTGGAGACAAAATAATTCTGACCCAAGACTGCTCTCTCTCCCCTCTTCCATCTTTGTTATAGATGGGACAAATTGGTTCCAAAAAAGTCACCACTTAACTGCTTTCTCAAACACTGCAAAGAATTAGATCCTCAGACATTCAAATAAAAACCTGACTGTCTTTTGTAAGGAGGCATGACCTCAGTGTTCCGTGGGTTGTTTTCTTGAAGGAATTCAGATCCACCTGTACTCGCAGAGTTTTCTTGTTAGCACAGCCTTAAAGAAAAATCAAGGTTATTAAGTTCTTCAGGATATCCGACTCCATTTCCAGGCACTCACAAACTGGTTGTGGATACAGGCTTCCAAGTATTTGGTCACCTGAAATCTAGCCAGGATCTCAGATTAGACATTGGTAAAGGCAAATATTTCTGTCAGCTTGGTCCTAGTTTTCATAGGTACTAACTGCCATTCACCTATGAACTTATAAAGTGTAAAGACTTGTTCCCAATGCCTGACCCAGTAGATAAGAATCATCTGGGCAGATCTATATGGGTTATAAGGGTAGTGGTTGTTTTAGGTTCAGTTAGTCATCACAGAACTCAACAGCAACTCTCTCATTCAGTGTTAACAACTAGATTTGGTTTTATAGAATTTTATTAAATGCCTTTGGTGTATATATTAAATTTTATGTGCAGTTCAATCTCTCTGAGGTAGAATTTGGCCTTTCCACTTCAGACCAGAACATGTTTTGTCTCAAAATGTTCTTTAAATTCCCCTTTCGTGGGTTAGGCTGGCCCTCTGACACTGTGACATGGAGAAAGAAGAAAAAGAAAGCAATCAAAAGTAAGGAACTGTGATTATCATTTATCTTATGATATAAAACTCTATTTCTGTTACTCATTAAAAGCCAAAAGAACGGTTACAGTAGATCACTCAATGTACTATATAAAGATAATCTTGTGTATTCTATAAGGTTTACCTGGGAATTTTGCAAGTCCAATACTTTAACAGTATGTACACAGGTAGTATTAATTTATCATGTATGTATTTTGTCTTCAGCTCTCTCTTATTTTCTTTTCCTTTTGAGACAGGGTTTCTCTGTAGTTTTGAACCTGTCCTGGAACTCCCTCTGCAGACCAGGCTGGCCTCAAACTCACAGAGATCTGCCTGTCTTGTCTCTGCCTCCTGAGTGCTGGGATTAAAGGCATGTGCCACCATCGCCAGCTCAACACTCTCTTATTAAGGTAGTGGTAATGTTTTGCTGTTTCACAAGATGGCTAGATGTTTTTTTTTTTTCAAAATGGAAAACAAAGCTAGAAAACTTAAACAAGTTGCAAAGGTCTGAGCAACTTATATAAGATATACAAAAAGTCAAAGTTCAATATACTACTGATAATTCTCTGCTTAAACCAATGGAGTTATTGATCCTTCCTTCATAATAATTACAATGATTGGATTAACAAATAAAAACATAAGTGTAATCAAAGGTTATTTATTTAATTTTTGCCTAAGTAGTTAAAAGCACTAGACTGGTGCATACCTTCTGGTACACAAAAGTACCTTCTGGATGTTTAATGTCCACATATAGAAGCTATACTAATATGGTCAGAGGGACTAAAATCGAGAATAGGTCCTCTCTTGCCTTTCAAGGTCAAGTAGGGTCTGGAGACATCTCTTTAAAAATATTCTGTACTTCTGAGGAATCACCTGTTTTCTTGTTCAGGGAAGCTATGGAGACTCCAGTTAGTGAGCTGTAACCAGTGTCCCATCTACAAAAGAGGAGGGTTAATACAAAGGAAAAATTTCTTCCATGCTTCCAAGTGAAGCTATGGTCAAGCAGTGTCTTTGAATTATCTTCAGATAGATAGAACAACTGATAAAAAGGAAGGCTTTGGGAATCAGAGGTTTCTCTTAAACTTAAGTGGCCCCTAAGGACCAAATCCTAAAGTGACATTGACAGATTACTTTTGGCCACCTGTGTGGTCTTAAACACCCAACAGTAAAGTATAGTCATAGAATAAAGTTATTACTGTCTCTTTAATGGTTAAAGGAATCACATTCCCTGGACATTAAGCTTAAATCCATATGAGATGTTTTACACAACTACTTCTTTTTGATAAGAAAAATTCTGCCCAGATATAGGACCGCATGACCTCTCCTAAATTAAACATTGTAACACCTACTTGCAGTCAAGAGAAACAGGCATACTATTGTTTTAAAATAAAAATCAAATGGTGGTTAAATTTCTTTTCTCTCCCTCTCTAGAATCAATATTGTGATAACTTCACACTGATTCTAGCCATTCCAGCAGCTATCAAAGCCTTGGAACAATCGCTACAGTACAGGACTTTTCTGGGAGTGGTGACCCTATGGATATAGTCTTGGATATAATAAAGTGGCTTCTAGCATCATCCTTTTCCTTCCTTCTTCCCCTCTGCTTCTGCAGAGAGTCCTACAGATGGAGTACCAGGTGCACTGCTTGCCAACATTTAGCCAGAGCACTCTGACAAAGCCCCTGGAGCCTGCCTCATTAGAGTCCTCTCTCTCTTGACTCCCTATCACCAAGAAGCAGCTAAAGGAGTCACTGCTCCCTTTTCCTGACAGCAGCCATTGTCAATTTTTGAGAGGGGGGGAATAAAGGAGAGTTAGAGAACATAGATAGATTAGGAAAACAGAACAGGCTTCCTGAGATGAATGCTTCTTGTTCCCAAAATATATTGTCAGGAGAAACTACGGGAAGGCATGGGGGCAGATATCTAAGGAGTAGTAATAGGGAACAGGAAAGGATCTGGGAGTCCTATAAAATACCCAAGCCAGTGTCTGTTTAATGGAATTCCAGCCTTAGGCTTCTCCCATCCTGAATGTATAAAAGTTTTTATTTCTGCTTTCTCCATCCGCTGGTCTTTTGTCTGTCCTGATCAATCAATTCTTTATTAATGCCAGGAAACAAACTCAGCAATCCCCTAGACAACTGCTGACACCTCTGTTTGATTACATAAGGGCTAAAAGAATACAACCCACCAAAACAACTTGACAGAGAATGCTGGAACAATACTTTGAAATGAAGAGAGAACTAGGCATAGTCAGGAAGGTTGTAGAAAGAAAATAAATGGAGCTATAATTACTGCAACAAAAATAAGATTAAAGTACACAGACATCAAAAAAAGACTACAATCAACACACACTTTTCAATAATAACTTTAAATATTAATTGCCTCAACTCTTCAATCAAAAGATGCAATTTGGCTGAATGGAATATAAAATAAAACATGTCTTTCCATTGCTTATAATAAATTTACCTTAACTTTAAAGGTAGGGACTATTTTAAAGTAAGTATTCTAAGAAATTTATTACTAGGAAACAAACAAGCTTTGAAATCTTAATATCTGACAAAATAGACTTCAAACTAAACTAATCAAAAGAGATAAAGAAGGGTACTTCATTCTAAGCAAGGAAACAATCAAGAAGACATTATAATCCTAAACATATATGCACTAAATGCTTGTGTACCCAATTTCCTAAAAAGTAGACCACTGGAAATTGCAACAGGGGTCCTCTGAAACATTGGATCATCCGGGCCATCTGCTCCTATCAGAGATTTTTCAGAGGGCCCTCCTTGATCAAACCGTATTTTTCTTATCCAAGAATGAATCCACAGCCTCTCACTTCCTGTGGAAACAAAAGCAAAACCTCTTCTCCAAAATAGCATATCTTTTAACTTAAGTTTTGAAATCAAGGCATTTTCAAAATATATAGGTTAGATTAACCCAGCAGCATTCATAATCAAATGTCTTTTAGCAGCTGTTGTTCCTTCTTCATCAGTCAAACAATTCAAAGACAACACAATAACATACAGTATCCAGATTCTCTGTGTACTTTCCCTCTTGACATGGATGCTAAGCCTGGGCAGATGGGAGCTGGGAGCACTAGTTTTTCTCCTGAACCCAGGTGGCTAGGTTTGTGTCCTTCTCTGGCCTGTGCCAGCAGCTAAAAAGCCTCAGGCAAATGATTTTTTTTTTCATGAATTTGTATCCCAAAAGTTGGGTGACAAACGGAGCACAATTAATAAAAACTTAGAAACAGAAATTAGGGTTCAACCTGAAGGTCAGAAAAGCAAAAGAGCCAGCCACTAGCTCCTACCTCTACCTCCGTCTGAAATGGTGATCCTACCTCCCGGAATCACAGAATGAGACTGAGACTGAAAGCTGTCTCCTCCCGTTTTGTAATTCTCTCTAGTTCTGGGATTAAGGGTGTGTGCTACTACCACCTGGTTTCTATGGCAAGCTAGTGTGACTACTGGGATTAAAGGTGTGTGTCATTGCTGCCTGGTCTGTAAGGCTGGCCAGTTTGGCTGTTTAACCTTTCTGATCCTCAGGCAAGCTTAATTAAAATACAAATGAAATGCCACTACAGGCTTGCGTCCCCTGGCTTACTTAACCTACTTTCTTACAGAACCAAGAACCACCAGCTCAGGGATGGCACCACCCACCATGGGCTGGGCTCTCCCTCATGGATCACAAACTGAGAAAATGAATGCCTAACAACTGAATCTCATAGAGCCATTTCTTCAACTGCCTTCCTCTCTAATGATTCTAGCCTGTGTCAAGCTGACCTAAAACTAGTCAGCACATTCATCATCTATAAAATAGATGCAGTTAACAATGTTCTCAGGCTAGGTCACCTTAACCTGAGAACAACTCCTAACATTTTTGTTGTTCAAATGTAGTTGAAGGGGTTATGCCATCTACTCCCAATCACCAAATCCTTGCCCTCCAGCTCCTGGGGTTGTCCATGCCAGCAACAAGAGATAATAAAAATGTAACTACTGGATGGTTATTCAGCAATGATTTTATAAAAATAAAAGGAAGGCATGTAGAAGAAATGTCAAAATCATCAGAATTAAAAAACTGAAGTGACATGCCAAAAAGTAAGTAAAGAAAGATGGTTGTGAAATAATAGATATCGCACTTTAAATCTGCACAGAGACCACTACAACCTTCTACAAAAAGTACTTCCTGTGAGAATCCTTGCACAGCAATGGTCTATTCAGTCTCAGACTAATGCTACTGTCTTTGGTAACCATTGCAGCCGCAATCAAGGCTACAGCTCTGGAGCTGCAAAGGGACAGCTCTGAAGGGAAAGGTATCCTGACGCGTTGAAAAGTCAGGCAATACCTGGAGCTGGGGCGTGGTGGGGAATGGTCTTCCTGTAAGATGCAGCAGTCCTGCCCCTTTCCTAGAGAGAGCTGTTAGAGCTGAGCTCTGCTCCGTTCCCCTAAGGGAATGTCTCAGCAAAGGTTCTTTTCTCTGCTGGTGAAAGAAGATCTTCACCCAAAACTCTTTTGAGAAATAGATTTGGGAGGAAGGAGTACAGGAGAATGGCTGCCTCTACCAGGGTGGCGAAGGACAGCTAGCAACAGAAAAAGCAAAGGGGCTTGTATAGGTCTTTTTAGGGGTGGGGTTTTCTCAGAGAGAAGATTTTCTGCTCAGGGATTAGTTAGTTTTTCTGCTCAGGGATTGGTTAGTTTAGTTGGTCAGGGGCAGAGTTGGCTCTGGTTTCAGAGCCAAACTGTGTTTCTTTCACTGGCCTTTTTTAGCCTTTTGACTCAGTTTTCAGGGCTAAGGCATATTTCTTTCACTGGCTCTGGTTCCAGGACCAAAGTACTCAGGGATTGGTTGGTTTCCTGCTCAGGGACTGACTGGTTTCCCTGCTCAGGGATTGGCTGGTTTTGTGTCCAGTTGGTCAGGGACAGAGTTGGCTCTGGTTTCAGGACCAATCTGTGTTTCTTTCACTGGCCCTTATTTATTTATTTATTTATTTATTTATTTATTTATTTGTTTGTTTGTTTGTTTGTTTGTTCGGGATTTTTGGCTCTAGATTTGGAGCCAGGGCATATCTCTTTCATTGACTCTGGTTCCAGGGCCAAAGTGTGTTTCTTTGGTTCTGGTTTCAGAGTCAGGGTGCTTTTCTTTAGCTCTGGGTTCAGGGTTAAAATGTTTCTTTCACTGGCTAGGGTTTCAGATCCAGGGTGTGTTTCTTTCACTGGTTCTGGGTTTAGGGTCAGGGTGTTACATTTCATGCTCAGGGGTTGGTTGGTTTCCTGTTCAGGGATTGGTTGGTTTCTTTGGCTAGGCCTTTTACCCTACAGCAGGCAAGGATTGTTGTTCATAATATCTAATATAAATCTTCTAATTTTCATTTTTACAAACTCCTTTTTGTCTATGTAGTCTTTTTCATGTATTCTCCTTTTCATATTAAAACACAATATTTGTATATCATATAGGGTACATTACAGTATTATAGTACATGTATATTAACTAATATTTCAAATAAAATTGGTAAGCCTCTTCAAACACTAATCATTTTCCTGTATTGGAAATTTTGTAATCACTTTTAATTCATTTCATTTTTAATACATTTTCAAATTTGAATATAATGACATCACTTCCCCCTTTCCTCTCTTTGTCCCTCCTATGTCCCTACCCTCTAACCCCTGCCATGTTCTTCCTTCACTCTCAAATGATAGTCTCTTTCTAATACATATATGCAAGAATTCTGCCCATTATTCCATGATGTTTCCTGAGTCATAGATGCAGATCTTTTTATCTGTGGGTATTATAATAATAAGACTTACAATTTAGTTAGTTAATAATTTAGAATTTTGCTGGTCTAGCAAAGTGAAGGTATTAATTTCTCTTCCAAGATCCATGACCTCAGTAACCCCAGATAGGTTCTGTTACTAGGCATTGTTGACAGAGGTTTCTGTCCTACAGCTGTTTAGTCCCAAATAAATTACACAGAGGTCTACATCAATTATAAACTGATTGGTCTATATCTCAGGCTCTTTTTATTAACTCTTTATTACATCGTACATTAACCCATTATTCTTGTCTGTGCTAGCCATGGGGCTTGGTATCTTACTCAGCGATGCAGTCACATCTTGCTTCCTCTGCATCTAGGTCATGACTGCAGACTGCAGAATCCTCTTCCCAGAATTCTCCTGTTCTCATTACCTCTACTTCCTACCTGGTCACCCTGCCTATACTTCCTGCGTGGCTACTGACCAATCAGCATTTTATTAAAAATAATACAAGTGACAGGATAAAAGACCATTGTCCCACAGCAAGGCATTTCTCTCCTGTTGAATGGGACCTTACACATAAGAGTCACTGTTACACCTTTAGAAATATCTTACCATGCTGGCCATTGTTGTTCTTCATAGGTGTATCTGGGTAGGACTATTAATTTCTTCCCTTACATGGCAGCTTGTACTATAGAAGCTAGACCACAGGAAAGAGGCTTTCAGAAGAGGTCCTGCTCAGTCTAAGACCCATGCCCTGTGTGGTGTGTGTGTCGTCTTCAAAAATAGGGGTTTATCTTCAACTTCCAATAAGCAACCAAGGATAACAGCACTAGCCTACATTGTTTAAATATAATGGCATTACTCCCCCTTTTCCTCCCTTCAGCTCCTTCCATGTCCCTGTCCTTCAATTCTACCCATGTACTCTCCTCACCCTCAAATTGATCTATCTATCTATCTATCTATCTATCTATCTATCTATCTATCTATCTATCATCTATCTAGATACCTACCTAGATATCAATCTATCTCTATATATGAAATATTTATGAGGGTATTGATATATATGCCATCATTTTTGTCTCTGTAATCCCAGCTTCTAGCCTTCATCTTTGGAGGGCCCCTCTCCTGAGCCCACCAAACCTTGACCTCTTCCCAGGAAAGGTCAAGACCACTCCCACAGTGTTGAAATAGGAGCGGCAGGGCTTCGTCCCCAGCACCCTGGCAGCCTGGTGGCTTATGCCCCAAAATAACAACACACAAACTGTATTCATTTAAACACTGCTTGCCCATTATATCTAGCCTCTTCTTGGCCAACTCTCGCACCTGGACTAGCCCATTTCTAATAATGTGTGTAAGCACCCCAAGGTGTGCTTACTGGGAAGATTCTAGCCTACGTCCATCCTGGATTGGAGCTTCATTGCATGTGGCTCTGAGAGCAGAGCTATCGGGAGAGCAGAGCATGGTGTCTCTGCTCCAGAGAGCAGAGCTGTCGAGTCTGAGCTCACTTCCTCTTCCTCCCAGCATCCTGTTCTGTTTACTCCTCCCACCTATGTTTTAACCTATCAGGGCAAGCAGTTTCTTTATTTAATTAACCAATGACCTTCCTCCATCACCACAGTATATTTAAACTGCTCCCCAGAAAATAAACACATGGTCTTTGTTCTTCCTCTGTGGTGTCTTGTTGGCTTTCTGTTACCCCCTCGGGGCCACCCGAGAGCACAGGCATCCAATTAAACCTGGATATCTTTTGATTTGGTCGATTTGGTCTGATTGGGATTATTTGAGTTTGCAGAGAGGCTCATTTTTAGGGAATTCCTAACATTTTGGAGGTCCTGCAGGGAGAGGGTCCCATGGGTTCAGGCCCACATGTTGGAAAGTGCCCTTATTGCCCATGTCTTCTGCCAGGCTTAAATTGGCTTCCAGGCTAGATTGGCTTCATCTTGGTGAGTCCCCCCCTTTTTTGCTTATGCTACTAGGGTTTGGGGGACCCATTCGTGTTTACTTTTGTTGATTTTCGGGCTTTTTATTGAAGATGTGATCACACGGTGAAAGTCCAATCCAAGTGACTGAGCCAGGCTTAGCTGAGGTGAAATTGTGTGGCCAGAGATGTTTACCACTCAATTTTCACAACCCCATTTTTGACTCAAGAGTTGTCCCAGTGGATGCACTGTGATAGACTTGAGCCCCACAATTGGGCATAGGCTACAAATGGGTTCCTGCAATTTGAAGCCAGATTTGTTATCACCCCTGGGCTGCCTCCTACAAAATCTTTATAAATTGGGGCTGTCTGATACAATCTGTCCCGAAAGGCTAATTTCTCCATGCACTAAGATTTGTCCTCAATACGACCTTGACAGTGGGATGTGATGGCCACCAGAGGGAACTCTTGCGATTTTCATGATCCAGGACCTAGAAAATTTTTGGCACTGCGGAGATAAAAGGACAGAACTCTCATACGCCCACGGTTTCTGGGCACTGCACCCTCGCCCCTCCCTCGGTAGCCAGTGTCTTGCAGCATTGGTTTTGGTTGCCATGGTCACAGTGCCTCCAAATCCCTAGTCATCTGGAAATTGGGATCCTGATAGTTCTGCCATGACTGTGCATCCAGAGTCCCTGGCCCCTCCCCTACTTCCTCAAAGCCTTGCTATCCAACCCCCTCCTATGGAAAAACGTTCTCCACATCCCCCCTTGCCCACCCCTACCTACCCCCTCCCCAGCCAAACAGGATGTTCAAGGTTAATTTACTCCCTACCCACCTTCCTCCCCTCCCCTCCCTCCTACTGTTTTTCTCTACCCCCCTATGCCTTAACCTGCTTCTTGGACCCCCTCTACACACTGTACTAACCCCTCCCAATCCTTCCCCCATCTTCTTCTTTACCAGATCTCATCATAACTGTAATTCTTTTAGCCACCCATAAGGCTGCACTTCTGGGTTCTAAAGCTGGTGCATGTACCCCCTGTGTATGAATGCGTGGGTTGCCCACCATCTATGTCATCAGCATCTGACACAAAAGCACCTGTACGCATGTGCAAGGCATAGCATCGCCCATCATCAGCGTCTGACGTAGGCACGACTTTCCCCTCGTGCACATGTGCTAGGAAGCCTTTAAAAGCTGGGCTTGCCATTTTTACCCCCCCCCCCTTCTTTCCCTGGGCCCATGAGCACAAACCCTCTTAATAAACTCCTACATCAGTTCGTTTGCATCTCATGTCCTCTTTTCATTTCCGCCGGACATTTTTATCTGGTGACAAGACTCAAGAGATTCTCTCTCCCCAGGCCCCTATCCCAGGGCTGGAATTTCCAGCTCCTGGCCCCTGTCCTGGGGCCGGGACCTACCCTGGACTCCTGGGACTAGAATCACAACCAGGGATTTCTCAAAAACGACCCACGTGATCCATCTGCCTGAGCATGGCCCCTCCGAACAACACTGGTGAGTGTTCCCATTCCAGCCAGCTTAACCGTTTCTTTGAACCTAAGGAATTGACCATTGAGCTCCCGGAAACCTTCTGGTGTTCCTAGAGACATGGGGACTGCCCCCAACCACAGTCTTCAAAGCCTCGGTTGTTCCCTTCACTGGCACTCAACTTCAGCTAGCTTCCCTTAGTTAAGCTCATGTTTGGGACACCCTGGCCAACCCACCTGTGACTGAAGGCCCAGGGTCCTTCAGGTCTTCATCTTTTCTCTTTTTCTTCTCTTTTCTTTTTTCTTCCCTCGTCATAAATGCCGCTTGGAGTGGCCCTAGGCCTCTCTAATATCTGAGTCACCCAACCAGATCCAGCTAGGCCAAAACACCCCACCCGTGGTCAGAGGACGCTCGTCCATGAGTCCTGGGTGTTCGCACCGATTTGCACGCCCTATATGATTCTATCTAATAACCTACTTCCTGAAGATAACAGGCGAGTTTGGGAGCAGGCCAGGCAACAAGCAGACGAGATTCACCAAACCCTTGCCTCCCACCCTCCCGGGGCAGAGGCAGTCCCAGAGCAAGAGCCACACTGGGATTAATTAATAATACTCCAGGTGGAATCGTAGCTAGGGACTGGTTTTTGACTTGCCTCCTGGCAGGTCTTCGTAAGGCTGCCCTCAAGCCAGTAAATTACACTAAACTCTCTAAGATTATTCAGGATACACAGGAAAATCCTTCCACATTTTTGGAATGCCTCACAAAGGCTCTGTTACAGTATACCAACTTAGATTCAGAAACTATGGAAGGCAGGCAGTTACTCATGACCCATTTTTTTAATCAGTGCTACTTTGACATTAGAGATAAGCTTAGATGTTTGGAGAAAGGCCCCTTGACCCTGCAGGCAGAAGTCCTAGAGGTTGCTTTTAAGGTGTACCATGCAAGAAATGACAAAGCCCACAATCACTGTCACGTACTAGCCATGGCCTCCTGACTCGCCGAGGTGACAGACCACCCGATCCCTGCTGTCTGTGCTGCTCCCTTGCCCCCCAGGGCTCAAGAACTGCCAGATCCATGTTTCAAAAGTGGTAAAACTGGTCACTAGACCTGAGCATGCCCTAATCCTCATCTTAGTCCTAGGAGACCTTGTCCAAGGTGTCATAGGGAAGGTCATTGGGGAGTAGATTGTCCTCGTGCACATAGTGGCATGGAGACATCAGACCCAGAAAATTCCCAAGTTGACCTTCTAGGTCTGGCCATAGATGAGTGAGGCTTCCCTGGATCCTTTGACCCGACCACAACCATCATCTGTAATGAGGATCCACAGGTAGATATCACGGTATCAGGATGGCCCATCTCCTTTCTCTTGGACGTCAGAGCCACATACTCAGTACTGAGGGAATTCTCGGGGTGTACTTCTTCTAGTTTCCCTATTGTCAGGGTAGGGGGACAGCCTTAGCTACCTCAGCAGACCCCACCACTTAACTGTACTTAGAGACATTTATCTCACTCATTCATTTTTAGTTATGCCAACCTGTCCAGTACCTCTCATGGGAAGGAATGTTTTAACAAAGGTAGGAGCCTCCATTTCTTTTGCTCCTCCCATTTACCTTACCCCAGACTCACCAGCAGCTCCACTCCTTTTTCTCCTAGCTCCCCAACCTTCCGAGCCTAACGCCTCTTTTCCTCTACCAGCCTCCCATGTAGACCCCCATGTCTGGGACACCCAAAACCCCTCCATTGCTAAACACCATTCCCCCATTGTTATCCAATTACAGGACCCTACTAAGTACATTACCCAAGCTCAGTACCCCCCCCTCTCTCTCCAGAGCCTTAAGGGATTTAAGTCTATTATCTCTGACCTTCTAAGAAAAAAGCTACTTTGCCCCACCTCTTCTCCCCTCAACACCCTATACTTGCTGTTAAAAAACCTAATGGAACGTATCATCTGGTTCAAGACCTCCAGCTCATTAACTCTGCAGTGGTCCCTCTCCACCCAGTAGTCCCTAACCCTCTCACCCTTCTATCCACTATTCCTTCAGAAACCTCCCACTTCTCAGTTCTAGATCTCAAGGGTGCTTTTTTCTCTATTCCTCTCAGCCCTCAATCTCAAAACATCTTTATCTTCACCTGGACTGATCCTGACACTCACCTCTCCACACAGCTCACCTGGGCTGTCCTTCCCCAGGGATTCTGGGACAGCCCACACCTGTTTGGCCAGGCTTTAGCTTCTGACCTGCTCTCACTGTCTCTCCCTAAATCTAAGCTCATACAGTATGGGGGTGACATTTTACTTTGCAGCCCATCATTGGAGATCAGCAAAACTGATACCTCCGCCCTTTTAAATTTCCTGTCCAAAAGGGGCTATAGAGTCTCACCTTCTAAGGCCCAACTGTCTACTACTCAGGCTGTTTATTTGGGATTAACTATAACCCCAACCAGGCTATCACTCTAGATAGAAAAAAACTAATTCAATCTCTTGCAGTTCCTTCCACAAAAGAAGAGGTTTTATCATTCCTAGGAGTGGCTGGCTTCCTGCTTTCCTGGATCCCCTCTTTTTCTCTCCTCGCCCGCCCCTTATATGAGGCAGCTCTCGGCTCTCTGCATGAGCCCCTTCTCCATCCTGTTACTAAACCCTTCCAGAGACTACAGCAGGCCCTTATCCAGGCCCCAGCTCTTCATCTTTCAAATTTAACTTGTCCCTTTTCTCTTTATGTAACAGAGAAGGAGGGATATGCCCTTGGGGTCCTAGGAAACCAACTGGAACCTTCTTTTGCACCTGTAACATACCTGTCAAAGAAGATGGACCTCACCACTTGGGGCTGGGCACCCTGCATACATGCTTTAGCGGCCGCTGAGCTTCTTATTCGTGAGTCAAACAAAGCTAACCTTTGGGTCACCCACCACTGTCTTCTCTCACCACAATCTGTCCCACCTCTTAACTTACAAAGGCTTACAAACCTTACCCCCTTCCGGAGTTCTTTCCCTCCAGGTGGCACTGGTAGAAGATGCCACACTCACTTTCCAATGCTGCCCACCCCTTAATATCTCAAATCTTCTACCTCAACCTAATGATAATGATTCCCCATCTCACTCCTGCATAGATATCCTAGAGGATCTACTGCCTCAACCCTCACATATACATGAGGGCAAACTGTCCCAGGCCACGTATACCTGGTACACAGATGGCAGCTCTTTTTTATGTGATGGGATCCGTAGAGCAGGCTATGCCATAGTATCAGATATGGAGATAGTGGAGTCACAGGCACTCCCTGCCCATACCACTAACCAACAGGCTGAGTTGATAGCTCTTACCCATGCCTTTCAGTTAGCACAGGGACAATCTTTAAATGTTTACACAGACTCCATATATGCCTTTCATATCCTTCTGTCCCACACGGCTATCTGGAAGGAGCGTGGGCTTCTTACAACAAAAGGAGGATCCATAACTAACTCAGGTTACATTATGGACCTGTTAAAAGCCTCCCATATCCCCAAAGCTATAGGAATTATTCACTGTTGGTCTCATCAGACCGACAGTTCCATTATTTCCAAGGGAAATAATCAGGCTGACTGAGAAGCTAAAACAGAAGCATTCCAAAGCCCAAACCTTCCTCAATCATCTCAGGGGTTTCATACAGTACAGCCCACATTCTCACAGACACCCCCTGATACCCAGCAAATCCTGTCCTACCTACATCAGCTCTATCATCCTAATAAAGCTCTGCTTCATTTTTTCAAGGCTCACCTCCAACCCACCCCTGAGGACTTAAAGTTCTTAAAAGCTATCACTGCCTCTTGTCAAATCTGTCAAAAGTCAGATCCCAAGACCAAATACCGTAGCTTCCCTTTTCCCACCCACCAGGCCAAGGGCCTCCCTTCCAGGAACTGACTGGCAGCTGGATTTTGCTCATATGCCCACGGTCAGAAGAGTTAAATATCTCCTGGTCTTGGTGGATACAATGTCTGGGTGGGTTGAAGCGTTTCCCACCACTAACAAGAGGGCCCAGACAGTCTCTGATGTTCTTCTCCGAGAAATCATCCCCCGGTTTGGAATCCCAACTTCTCTTCCATCAGATAATGGCCCTGAGTTCACTTCCCAGATTTCCCAAAACTTGTCTAAGGCTCTTAACATCTCTTGGCATTTTCATATCCCATACCACCCTCAGTCTTCAGGGAAGGTAGAACGAACTAACCGTTCCTTAAAAAATGTTCTTGTTAAAATGTCACAGGAACTTCACCTCAACTGGGTAAAACTTTTGCCTCTGGCCCTCCTTAGGCTTAGGGCCCTTCGCAAAGGCCCCCTTTTCATCTCACCCTTTGAATTCTTGTATGGGCGGCCAGTTTTAACCCCCAGCCTCTCACCTAAAACTTCTCCCCTTCCTGATCACCTGCTTACCCCCTGTTAACTCATCTGCGCTCCCTCTTGTGGGATTTTATGGACCACTCATTCATTACCTCAACCATGTGCTAATCCATGCCCACCACTGATTAAAATAGGAGATCAGGTATTCCCCCCCCCCCAGGTCAACGTCCCTCACCCTTTCCCCTTAAATGGCAGGGTCCCCTCAGAGTAATTATTTTGACTCCCACAGCTGCCAAGCTCGAGGGACTTCCTCATTGGATTCACCTGTCACATCTTAAACCATTTACTCCTCCAGCTCAAGATGGCCTCTCATACATAGTAACTCAGACAGGACCCTGTTCCCTTAGGTTCCAGAGGACACCAAGTTCAAGTTCAGCCTCTCTTACTCCAGTTCAAATAAATAAATAAATAAATAAATAAATGTCCCATCCTTATTCAACTCTCTTGTGCCAATATACTCTTTTTTCTCCTCTTTTTCCTATATACAACTTCTCCATATACCTCCAATGTCATGCTTAAATTTCCAAATAACCACTCGGCTGTTGTTATAGGGATCATCATCAAGCATAGAGCTGGAAGTACAAGGACTGTCAAAAAGCCCAGGTGGTAATAAACAATAATAAATTTGTAGCCCCAAACTCCAAAAAAATCTTACAAAACGAACCTTAACATAACAGGCTCGTCACTGACTGCAGCAGTGTCTCCTGGATATTGTGGTAATGCCATGATCATAATCATACGCTGTTAATATATCTAAAATCTATTTCTTTTCAAGACATTTTATAAGCTCCAGGGAGTCAGTTTGACCTACCTAAACGAGACCAGACTCACCTGGAATAAGTATTATTGAATTCTTTCTTTGTCATTCCTGGTCTCAGGAACCCCTAACCCCCATCTCCCATCTTAAACCTCCCCTCTATTAATCACTAGGATCTAAATTTTTTTCTCCCAAATGTAATTTTTGTCTTTCCAGCATCTTGCAAAGTCCAAGCTGCCAGATGACCCAGTTCCTCAGAGCCCGGAAAATAGTCTTAATCAGCCACCCCAGGATGCGATCAGACATCCCAAACTCCTCGACGCTCACAAAGTCAGCATGAAGCAGTTATGAGAGACCTTGCTGCGTCCCATTCCTACCCATTAAGATCCTCACCCCCCCCCAATTGTTATAATAAACGAAAGGGTGAAATGTAATTCTTTTAGCCATCCATAAAGGGTTCTAAAGCTGGCGTATGTACCCCCTGTGTGCGCATGCATGGGTCACCCGCCATCTGCGTCATCAGCGTCTGATGTGCTCACACAAAAGCCCCTGTATGCATGCGCAAGGCATAGCATCGCCGTCATCAGCGTCTGACGTACGCGCGTCTTTCCCCTCGTGCACATGTGCTAGGAAGCCTTTAAAAGCTGGGCGTGCCATTTTTACTCCCCCTTTTTTCCATACCGTTTCCCTGGGCCCGTAAGCACAAACCCTCTTTTTTCTCACTTTAACAGCCTCACAGGATCCTACCCCAGACTGTTCTGTCCCTACCCTCTCTGATCCAGTAGATCCCCAAGTATGGGACACTTCCACTGCTGTGGTTGCTACTCACCACCAGCCAGTCCTAGTTCATCTTAAAGATCCTTTGTCCTTCCCTTCCAGACCCCAGTTTCCTATTTCTGAAACCCACCGCCAAGGCTTTAAGCCTATTATCACCTGTCTCCTGTCTCAAGGACTTCTGATTCCTATTGACTCACCCTGCAACACTCCAATCCTTCCCATGGGTAAGCCCTCTGGTGCTTACCACTGGGTTCAAGACCTCCGCCTGATAAATGAGGCAATCATTCCAGTTCACCCACTAGTTAACAACCCATATAATCTCCTGTCTAACATTCCTCCTACCACCTCCTACTTTACTGTTCTGGACCTAAAATGCCTTCTTTATTGTCCCTTTACACCCTGACTCATACTTCCTCTTCGCCTTCACCTGGGAGGACCCTGACACCCAATCCTCCAGACAGCTTACATGGACTGTTCTCCCTCAGGGTTTTCTGGACAGCCCCCATTTCTTTGGCCAAGCTCTGGCTTGAGATCTCTCAAACGTGGACCCAGGTCCTAGACACTCCTCCAGTATGTTGATGATCTCCTTCTCTGAGGTCCTACATTGTCTTTGTCCCAACAGTCCACCTCTGCACTCCTGAATTTCCTCAGATCACTGGGATATTGAGTCTCACCAAGGTTCAGCTGTGCTCTCCTACTGTGGTATATTTGGGTGTTCAACTTAGCCCGGGGTCTAAGACTCTCATCTCTGACAGGGTCCAGGCCCTGTAGGATTTACAGCCCCCAACCACAGGGGCTCAAATTCTCTCATTTTTGGGCCTCCTAGGGTTCTTCCGCCATTGGATCCCTAACTTTGTCATTACAGCCAAGCCTCTGTACCAGGCAGCCAAAGAGACCTCCATGGGTCCTCTCACCCACCTGGACATTGTCTGCCGCCACTTCTCTCTACTGCAAGATGCCCTTATAACAGACCCTGATCTTGCCACGAAGCCTTACCATCTCTATACAGATGAGAGGTTAGGAGTGGCCTCGGGAGTTCTAACCCAACAGGCTGGGCCTTCGAATTGGGCTGTTGCCTTTTTATCCAGTCAGCTGGACCTCACCGTATATAGATAGCAACTGTGCCTGAGAGCCCTGACAGCAGCTACTGAACTCACTCAGGAGGCTCTCAAGATCACCTTGTCCAAGCCAATTACAGTATATTCCACCCACCACCTCTCAGACCTTCTGAGACACTCCTCTCTCTCTCTTCTTGGGCTTTCATGAGTCCAGGTATTTTACTTACTGTTTCTAGAAAACCTCCAAATTACTTTAGCCTCCAGTCCTGCCCTAAACTCCAGCAACTTTTCTTCTTGCTCCCTCCCACTCTGGCACACCTCCTCTACTCTTGCCCAGAGGCTGTAATTAAAGGCTTTAACCTCACCTTGGCCAGGTCTTCTAGACCAGCCAATCACAGATCCCCAACTCACCCTGTTTGCTAATGGAAGTTCCCTTATACATAAATCAGGAAACTGCCAGTGTAATGAACATGGAAACAGATCCTTCTGAATAAGTAAAAAACAGGTATCTGTAGTGTAGGCAAAGTAGGAAAGCTATAAGGATAAGTATAATATAGAAAATAGGAAATTAAGTAAGAAAACTGTGTGAAGTAGAAAATTATTAAGGAAAAATATTAAGAGATCATTTTGCCCACTTGGAGGCTGCCACACCCATGTGGCTCTGCCGGAGGGGAAGGGTGCATCCAGTAAGCTTGGTAACAAAAGTAATCTTGCCACACGAGAAGGACCCCACCCTTCTGTGTCCAGTCGATACCCATAGCCTAGGACATCTGGCTATCTGAAGGATCAGACAAGAGGCAGTTTTGAATGGGCATAAAAAGAAAGGCAGAAGCCAGGCCTTTCTCACCATCACGATGTCCCTAACATGCTGTTGAGCCTCGTAGTGAGATCCTCTTCCTGAGAGCAGATCCTCTGAACACCCAGCCTCCAGAGAACAGATCCTCTGAGCACCCACCGTGTGGGAGTTCAGTCGCAGCCCGAGCTGCTGCCCATGGCCCGCGATGAGCGTAAGCACCGCCTCCATGGTTGTGGTCGCCGTAGTCACCACAGCACACCGAGCTTTGGCCACCGTGCCACCCGCACCCCACGCCACCACCGCAGCCACCCGGCCCAAGCCTGCCGCCGCCTGCCACCTTAGCCCTCTGGCCACGGGCTTCTTCGGACCAGGACGTAGGGTGGTGGTGCCTGCAGCAGAGCATCCGGAGCAGAACATCGCCAGACCACACAGCCTACACAGTCAAGAGTTGAGCTTCGTGGTCAAGCATCCGGTGCAGTTGGGCATCCAGCCTGAAGAAACCCAAAACTCCTTTTTAGGGCTGAAGAAACCCAAAAGTCCTTTTCAGAGCTGAAAAACCCTTACAGAGGATATCAGGTTGTATAATGCTATTTACACTCAAGTATGGAACTTCATAAATCTGAGATTAATGCATGAATGATAATTAGAAGAGCACAAATATATTAATACGTGTGTTTAGTGTGTGAAATGTTAAGAGATATTTTATGGATAATTGGTAAGATTAGGAAATGTTAATTGATAAGTTGTATTAAGGTTAAGAAGTGTTTTATAGATAATGATGAGTCAAATGGAGATTAGGAATTGGTTTAATGTATTAGGATTAGTAGGATTAATAATTGTGATATTGGATTGTTTGTGTGTTGCCTATCATGGTCCTCACATGCATGCTAAGAGTGTGAGCTCTCTTAATGCGTTAGATATAGAAGCCACTAATAATGAATCATTATAAAGACAATTCTCTTGCTTGGTCTAGTGACTCTTTGCTCTCTGGAGAGAAGGGCACAGAGTCCTCATAGCATTACTTGCAAAAGAATCTTGAGCTGAGAAAAGTCACAGTGATTGAAATGGCTAAACCCGACAGCTAGCGACAGCCAGGCAGCATATACAGTGGTCACTTCCACTAACACAGTTGAAGCCAATGGGAACCTCCTCACAAAAGGCCGAATTAATTGCCTTGACTAGGCACTCCAAATAGCCAAGGGCCAACGGGCTAATATTCACACTGACTCTAAATATGCCTTCTTAATAGCCCATACCCATTCTGCACTCTGGAAGGAAAGTGGCTTCCTTATTACCAGAGGCACTCCCATAGTTAACAGACCCCTTATAGCCAACCTCTTGGAGGCCCTCCAGCTCCCTGCAGAAGTAGCCATTATTCCCTGTCGGGAACACCAATCCTCCGTGGACCCAGCGCTGGCCTCCAGCTCCTCTGATTCCACAGAACATATTTTGTTCTTGACTCCCTCCTATCAACCCTGTTACCAACCAAAAGAGAGGGTCGAGCTCATAAAAAAGGGGGCCCACAAAAACAAAGGATGGATGGTTCTGTTTAAATAACCATCTCATCCTTCCTCATGACCAGGCATTGTCAATCATTTCAGACATCCACCAGACCTTACACATAGGCCCCAAAGCTTTGTTCCTCTTATTTGAGCCCTTCTTTGACCCCACCCATCTCCGAGATCGTATTTCACAGGGTCACTCCTCATGCCAGATGTGTGCCCATGCCAATCCACACGGGGGCTCTTCACATACGTCAGTCTCTACATCAGCTTTGTAGGGCAAAGATTGGCAGGTTGATTTCACCCATATGCCTTCTCATAAAAAAAAAAAAAAAAACTCCATTATCTCTTAACACTTATGGACACTTCTACAGGATGGATAGAAGCATTTCCAGCTTCCAGGGAAACGGCAGATGTGGTGGCTCAGATACTCCTGGACCATGTCATTCCTCGGTTTGGCATCCCACCGACCATCCAGATGGACAATGGGCCAGCCTTCACTTCCAGGGTCATGGAGCTGTGTCAGAAGCTCTCAACGTCTCCTGGAAATTCCATATCCCCTACTATCCACAACCCTCGGGAAAGGTGGAGAGGCCCAATGGACTCATCAAACAACAGCTAATCAAGCTCTCCATTGAACTCAGGTTATCTTGGCCCTCCATTCCCCCCATTGCCCTTACTTGCCTCAGGGCCACCCCACATTCCCCTACGGGTCTGAGCCCTTTCAAGCTCCTTTATGGCAGACCCTTTTTCCTCAACCATCACCTCCCAGCCCAAACTCCTCCACTAGTGGGTATCTATCTACCCTAGCTACCTCTCCCTTCTGAGGTCCCTTCTCCATTCACACGCTGACAGTTGTCTCTCTGCCCCCACACCAGTGGACCCTAATGCCCCTAAACCTGCCCTGCTCTCCCCAGGGGATGAAGTATTCCTCAAACAGCTAGCTCCTGGGTCTCTTGAACCTCGATGGACAGGACCTCACACGGTAATCCTCACCACCCCCTCAGCTGCCAAGCTCCTGGGACATCCATGGTGGTACCATCTCTCCAGGCTCAAGCGGGCACCTACTCAGGACACTTGGTCTGTCCAGCAGTTAGGACCTTCCACCCTCTGGTTTTCCAAGATGCCACAATGAAGGGCCTATCTGTCCTTATGCTGACACATTCATCTTTGGTGATACAAACAAAACGGGTAATAACAATATTTTTTCTCCTAGTCACCCGCCTTCTCATCTCCCTCAAGAAACAGAAGCCTCATGTCTCTGGGGTGAGAGTAAGCAAGATATCTCTCCAGCTGCAACTCTTGCTGAGCGTGAACCCACCAACACCCAGCTCTCCCCTCCCCCACGTCGCCCCATGCCTGCAGGAAGTAGCCAGACTTGAGCAGATGCCCCTTTATCCAAAGAGAGCCTAAAATGTTGCTCATAAGTATCACCTCAGCTTCCTGTCACCCCTTATACAAAGAATCTGGAATGCAATCCCAGCCTCCAGCCTCCATCTTTGGATGGCCCCCTCCCCTGAGCCCCGACAAACCTTGACCCCTTCCCAGGAAAGGTCAAGACCGCTTCCACAGTCTATTTAAAATAAACATGGGGTCTTCCCTCTTCCTCTTCGGTTTATGTACCAGCTTTCTGTTCCCCCCTTGAGCCCCTCGAGAACGCAGGCATCCAATTAAACTGAGATATCTTTTAATTTGGTCTGATTCAGTATGATTGGGATATTTTATGTCGGCCGAGAGGCTTGTTTTTAGGAATATTCCTAATAGTTTCTTCTTCTGTGATGTTTCCTGAGGGTCTTCAGGGTCTTTGATGTAGACTGGGGCTGGGAGCCTTAGGAGCCATTGATCTGTGCATTGTGTCAGATTGTGGGTTTTTATGATGGTCTCCATTTGCTGTGTATTGTTTTGGGAATAACTTGGACTACTCTGACCAACCGGGTTTTCTCATGCCTGGTACTGGGGTTTTGGTTCATCTCTAGTTGTTTCAGGGAGCATTTTCAGCCCAAGTAGCATACCTTTATTTACATATGTGTATATACATGCACTTACATCTATCATATATAATTTTAAGTGAATATAAAATAATATGATTCCTTGAGGCTTTATCAAAAAACCTTGGTGTGATCTGTCCCTTTTCCCTCCTTTTTCTTTTACATTGGCAATCCTCCACCCTCCGCAGTTGAATACTTCACCTAAGTTTCCATTTCCCACTTCAAATCACCTGCATTCTGCCATTCTCTTCTAAAACCCCTATGGTTCCTTTGTGATTTGCTGATTTAGATAGTTACTCCCTGTTATAACTCAAATCCGAAGATTTGGAGCTAGGAATCACAGAGAGATCACATGCAGCATTTGTCTCTGTGTCTTGAGTATCTCATTTAATATAGTCTTTTCTAGTTCCATACATTTACCCGCAAATTTAATGATTTAATTTTTCTTCACAGATAAATAATATTCCACTGTGTATATGCACCACATTTTCATCAGCTGAAGGACATCAAGTTGCTTCCATTTCCATTGCATAGAGTAGCAATGAACAGGCTGAGCAAGTATTTGTGGAACAGACCAGTGTGTTGAGCCCTTGGACATAGTCCAAGAAGTAGTATAGCTGGATCATTTGGTAAATTTAGTTTAGTTTTTTGATACTTTTCATACTGAATTATGGAGTGGCTGTATAATTTTACAAACCTACTAATGGTAAATAAGAGTTCCTCTTCTCCCCAAACCAGAATTTCCTGTCAGGTGTTTTGTTGGTCTTAGTTATTCTGACTAGGGCGAGATGAAATCTCAGAATTGTCTTAGCATTTCCCTAACTTCTAAGAATGATAAAAACTTTTTGAGCTATTTCTCAACCATTTTTATTTGTTCTATTAAGAACTCTGTTTAGATCCAGTACTTACTAGTTTTTTTGACAACTTGATACAAACTAGAGTCCTTTTAGAAGAGGGAACCTCAATGGAGAAAATTCCTCCACCAAATTTGCATGTAGATTGATGATTGATATGGAAGGTTCCAATTCACTGTCATGGTGCCACTCATGTCAGTGGCCATGTCAGAGAAGCAGTAGGTGGCAATTGAAGTTCAAGGTGTCAGCCCACCAGGAAGAAACCCTCCTGATGGGTGAATCTCAATTAGGAAAGGCCCTGAGATCCCAGACCCCAGACCCCAGAATGTCTTTTGCTTCTGCTGTGCCTTTACACTACTACTGGTATCTTTCTCTGGTATCTGACATGGTTGAACGGATTTGGGGAGATTCCCATTGCCTGTACTGTAATATATTTATCTCCTGGAAACATCCCATTCTACTGGGCATTTTTACCTCTGAATTATTATAAGGATGATTCCTCCCTAAGCTGTACTAGTTCATAATAAAAATGTTAGCTTCCGCAGAGTTTTGAAGAATAAAAGTAGCCTTAAGATGAAAAACCCCAGAAAACAATCTAAAGTTCACAAGACCACATAGTTGAAGTAAAAAATACAAAGCAGCCCAACTCCTGCTTGTTGTGAACTATTATTTTTTTTTAGATTTATTTATTTATTATGTATACAACATTCCTTCCATGTATGTTTGTATGCTAGAAGAGGGCACCAGATCTCATTATAGATGGTTGTAAGCCACCATGTGGTTGCTGGGAATTGAACTCAGGACCTTTGGAGGAGCAGGCAATGCTCTTAACCACTGAGCCATCTCTCCAGCCCCCTGTGAACTATTATTTTAAGGTGTGGTACATTTCTTCCTACTGCTTTTTTTCACAATGCAAAAACATGTTCATTTGTTTGATTAAATAAAATTAACCTGTGGTCAGGAGACTGAGTCAGAAACTAGCTGATAGGAGGTGGTGGGGAGGAACCAGGTATAGTGTTCTGAAGTGGGAGCCGAACAGAAGGTCTGGGGGTGTTTTCTGGAGCCGTGAACAAGGAGAGGTTAGCTACTTGTGATTCAGCCTCTCCGAGCTAGCATAATCTCACCTCAACCTTTGAATCCTGAGTTCTAGAGAGGGATAGAGATCTAGATAAAGTTTCACCTAGTGGTTTTGAGAGGTCTGGTGAATGAGGGAACAGAGTTCCCACCAGCTGCAGCCCTTGCTGTCGAAGCCCTGCTGGTAGCATCAGAGTTAAAGTTGTTGATTAGGACAGCAGTGCCTCAGGGACAGTCACTGAATTGAGTGGAAAAAAACCAACTACTATTTTCTTACTAGGGTTGGTTGATGATCGGCTGTTAGGTAGCATGTATAGTCACTGGTCTTTGAGGGAAATATTCTGTACCTATCTACTAAGTCCATTTAATGTATATATCATTTAATTCTGATATCTTTCTGCTTATTTTTTGTACAGGTGAATTTAAGGAGTTGGAACCCACTCCCACCCCTCAGAGCTAGTACAGGACACCCGCAGACACCAAGTTCTCAGCACAAAAGACATTTATTGCCTGGAGCGGCAAGTTGGGCATGGACACTGCCTCTGGATTGACCAGACAGCATGTAGCAGTAGCAACAGGTGGTTTTGGGTTTTTGTTTGTTTTGTTTTGTTTTTCGGTAGCGGGTTTTTAAGGAGACAAAAAGGGAGTCCTTCATTCCCACCTTTTTGTTTTATTGTTGGGTTGTTAGGTGTTGAGTAATTGGACATCTGTTACGAGCTGGGGTACTTCAGCTCCAGGTTCTTTTTGAGTAATATCTATGAGGACTCTGTGCCCTTCTCCCCAGAGAGCAATGATTGACCAGACCAAGCAAGAGAATTGTTTTTATAATGATTCTTTACTAGCAACTTCAATATCCAATGCATCAATGGGGTTTACAATCTTAATAGGCATAGGGGATTGATAATGGGCAACACATAGGCAATTCAGTATCACAATTATTAATCCTACTAAACCTAATACATAAAACCAGTTCATAACCTTAATCTAACTTATCACTTATCCATAAGACACTTCTTAACCTTAATACAACTTATCCATTACTTATCTATAAAACACTTCTTAACCTTAACTTATCCATTAACATTTCCTAATATTATCAATTATCCATAAGATATCTCTTAACATTTCACACACTAAACACATGTATTAACACATCTATGCTCTTCTCTTAACCTCTCATACACGCATGAAATAGCATCATACGACCTGGTATTCTTCAGCTTAAAAGGGGCTTTTTGAATTTCTTCAGGCTGGATGCCTGACCACACTGGGGGCTCGATAGTGAGGCTCTACTCTTGACCCTCTGGACTCAGGAGATAAGGTTCCGATGTCCCGTTCCAGGCTGGTATCAGGTGCTGGATCAATCCTTGACTGCGTAGTCTGTGGTCTATCTCAGAATGTAGGACCTTTGGACTCAGCTTTTCAAGTGACTGAGTCTCGGGAGACAAGGCTTTTAGTTCTCTACTCTCGAAGATGAAGCTTTGCTCTTGGGATGGCAAAGCGTTCTGTCTGCTTAGAAGACGAAGCTTTGCTCTCAGGATGGCAAAGCATTCTGAAAGGCAGAGTATCTTGTCTGTTCTCATGAGACAGACCTTCAATGTCCACTCTCAGGGAATAAGGCTTTGCATTCGGGATGCAAGGTGTTAAATGTCTGCTTTTGGGAGATGAAGCTCTGTACTCGGGAGACAGAGCATTAAATGTTTAGGCAAGGTGTTTACTATTGCTGCTTTTCGGGAGACAAACTTGGAGGATCTCTCCACGGAGGTCGGATACCCAAGCCATTGTGAGAAATGAGATAACCATCCTGCTTCAGCCCTCTCTTTTATGCCAGTTCAAACTTCCCCTCGTTTGATCCTTCCGATAACCAGGTGTCCTAGGTTATCAGTATCGACTGGCCACAGAAGGGTGGGGGTCCCTCTTGTGTGGCAAGATTACTTTGTTACCAAGTTTGCTGGGTGCAGCCTCCCCATCGGCCAGATGGGTGTGGCAGCCTTCAAGCGGGCAAATGTTCTCTTAATATTTCACCTTAGTAATCTTCCACACCACACACAAGAAGAAATGTTTTTACATTACACCAAGTTACATTCATTCTTATTCTATAAATTTCCTGCCCTATCTACACTACAGATTCTCCTTTTTTATTCATTCAGAGGACTCTGCTTCCCTGCTCATTACAGCATCATTCTTTCTGGCTCCTTCCTGTTGATATTGAGGTATTGTTGTTAGAGACCCAATGAAGCTGGAATGTAGGTTAAGGTTGGGAATAGCAGGCTGTGTCAATGTCTAGGTCCTGTGGGACCATCTGGGAATAGAGAAGTGCAAGCAGCATTAGAACAGTTTGTAAAGATGGACCACATAGGACTAGTTGTTTGGAACTGTCTAGGATGCAGATTCTGAGGGAAAATCTGGGGCTGTCAAGTTTCTGTAACAGTCTGTAGTTGACTTGAAATATGTTGGGATCAATAGTGTTAGCATTCAGGCATTTCCATCAACCTGGCCACAGAGACCAAGTGACAACAGGGATCAACCATCCCTGTGACACTGTTGCTACTGCTGCCACAAGGCACACACTCTATGTGCATGTGTTATATCCTCTTATAAAAAGCAAGTGTCATATATCCCTGCTCTCTTTTCCTTCCACGCTCACTCAGAGGCAACCTCTGCACCAACCCCAATAAACCTCTCACATGAGATCTGTGTGTGTGTGTGTGTGTGTGTGTGTGTGTGTATTAAAGCTGTACCTCAATGTTTTTATACTCAAAAATGTACCTGGCTCTGCCAGTTAGACTTTGTTAATTTAAGAGTCACCCAGATGATAATGGTTATAATGACATAAAGGGATCATAGGAAACAGCTGAGGATTACAAATGTATGGTAGGACTAAGAGTCCCAAAGAATGTGCAGTTACAACAATGGACCTTAACAGTTTTAGAAATGCCAGTGCCAGGTGAGAGTCACCAGGAATGCCAGCTACAGTGAAATGGAGCAGGCTGAGATAAAAAAGACAGGCTATGTGTATGCTGTCGTGTGGGACCAAAGAAGTACTTCATTTTTGATATTGCAGGAAGACATTTAAGAGATTTTCATGTTTTAGAAAAAAAATTAAATAATTTTTAAGGCTTTGGAACATTTGTGCTTATAAGATGTTTTATATTGTTAATGTTTAAACTTAAAATAAAAGGCTAAAAATTAGGGTCAGAGCCATAAGCACCAAAATCTAACCAAAAATGGAAATGTTCATTTCTTGTGATGCAGAAGACAATGACCTAAGCAGTTTGATAGAGGGCTTGGAACAGCATGCAAGCCTATGGATCTCCATCTTTTGGGAGTTGTTGTACAGGAGTGAGTAGTCTAGGACCACCTGCATGTCAGATGTTTAAATTAAAATTCATAACATAGGCAAAGCTGCAGTTATAAAATAACAATGGAAAAATTTTATAATGGGGGATCACTATAATATGAAAAACTATATTAAAAGATCAAAGCATTAAAAATATTAACTAATGGTTTAAAAATGTATTTCCTTGTTCAAGGTCTATTCAGGCTTAAAAAAATGTGGGTTTAGCTTCCTTGTCTTTGCTAACTTTGTTGGGTTTAAGCTATTTAGATAAACTGAGTCATAAATTTTTGTATTAATACTGAGAGGTTTGGTCTTCCTCTTCTAGTAAAAAAAAATGTTGTTTCTATGTCGGTCACTCTGGGGTAATTAGAGATTCAATAGTCTTGTTAAGAAATAAATTAACAATAAAATGCTCATGCCGAAGCTGGATGGTATAAAACTTGTTCAACTGGTCTCCTGGTTAACCACCTTACTTTCAGCTCTCAGTCCCTGCCTTATCAACAGACTGATGGCTTTTGTTTGAGAACGGGTCAATACTTTTTGACTGATGGTATTGAGGTTCCAGTATCACCCCCTTGAGCCCATGGACCGATAAGACCCAGATTGCATCCTGTCACCAGTACTTGTGAAGGGGAAAAAAATATAGGGCCCAGGGCAGCTTTCCTAGGGCAACTTGGTACAGCCTGCCAAGATGGGTTTTATAGATCAGCAGGAAGGTAGACCTGAGTCTCAATTTGCCTGGGGCAATGCTAGATCTTAGACTCCTTCCTGTTACCATTTCACCCTGGGACCTGTTCCTTGCCTTCACAGAAGACAGCATTGACAGCTGGATATAAACTTGTTCTGTGTTTACCCTTGGAATGACTAATTCAGTTTCATTATTAGCTTCAATTCAAAATCATTACAAAATATAACGTTTTAGTCTTATAAGAGCTGCTAATTTATTATAGACTGCTAGGAAATACAAGTTAGTCAGTCATCCTTAAATTACTGATATAATTAATTACAGTAGTAAGCCTTATTTAGATCCTTGTATATGTTTTCAAAGTCAAACCTAATACCAAGTAACTAAAAACAAAGTTTGTCTAATCAGATATACCTAGGCAGCCCTCATACTTCAGAGATCTGCAGAATATGGCATTTAAAATAATGATTTAAAAGCTTATTATATTAAGCAGATACTCAGATCCTAGCAGTAACCCAAGGTCTCCAGAGAAGATTATGAGACACCATGATGTCTCCATCTGGATTATGATGATGCTGACCACTGAGTGAGATGCCCCAGTGCAACACCTGCTGCCAGGACCCGGTCCAGACTGTGGACAAACAGCAGGACATTAAAAAATTGATTACACCACTTTTGCATAGACAAAATAAGGTCAGTCTTTTCCATGTCCCTTTTCCACAAGAAAAAGATTTGCCCTATGGGCCTGGCTAAGACTGTAAGACTGCTTTTCTGGATACTTCTGCCTTCATTGCTATGGAGACCTGGATATGACTAACTGTACATGGACTCTGGTCCCTGTCATTTTTAATAGATTCAGAAACTATTTGGTCTGTACTCAGATATACTTTATTTATCCTTCTGGGATCTCTGATAGTATTAATGACTAGAGCAGTTATAATGTCAGTTTAGTAGCAAAAGGTATCCAGATCCTTCCACAAAGCTACAGCCAGCTTGTTAGCTCATTCTAAAGCTACTAGGTCTCTTAAAAAATGTTTTAAGGTCTGAAGATATAAAAGCTTTGAGGGTCCAAAAAATGACTTAAGATCTAAATACAGGTTAAGATATAGAAAATGTTTCTAATTTCTTCTCCCCCTCTATTGTATAGTTCTAATAAGCTTATAGAGCAATGACTACTGACTGTTTGGGTCACAAGTTCAAGATTTTAGATTTATTCTCATTGCCATTTAAATATGAACTAAAAGGTATATCTCATTGGGCCAATGGCATCTCTCCAAACCATACATGGTTCTCTGGACAGCAGAAAAATATACATGCTTCTAATCAAAATCTCTAGTTTTTGTTAGGACTCAAAGGTATGAGTTTATTCCTTCTGTTTACAGATACCCACTATCTGCTTTTTTTCTACTATATGAATTTTTCTTTAAGTACGTAAATTCTGACTTCTGTTGCTAGTTTAAACTTATCTCAGTAGGCTTCCACTTGGCAGGCAGATGCATCTAAGCATCAGTTGCTGACTACAACCTGCTCTGAATGGCGGCGAGCCCTGGACTTCCTAAAAGCTAATGTGGACCAGTCCAACTGAAATGAACGCTCCCTGTTCCTTCAACAGAGTCTGATAAGTGCCCCATTGTCTGAATTTCCTCCCTACCTTTGACTAGCCTTTCAACCTGCTTGGGCCCTGATGACAATACTTAAAGTAGCTGTGGAAAGGAACATGCCGTCCCATGCTCCCTGCCCAGAACTGGTTAAAGTTTGAGACTAGGGGAATCTCCCTGGCATGGGGGACAAGATAACTACTTACAGTGCCTGTTGATATATTAAAAATAGGTCCACATGTTGTCAATTAATAAATTTATTAACTAAAGTAGATGTTAGGTCCCGATAATACCTCCTTAAAACCATGACCAAGCAGCAGAACCCTGGGCCCTGTCATTGGTGCTTGTGAAGGGGAAATGTAGGAGCCAGCCATAATAAGCTAAATAGAAATAGTCCACCCAAAGGAAGTTCTTTTTTTTTTGTAGCCACAAATTCTAAAATTTATTCAACACTTTTAAAAATAATAATATCCTCCTGTGTATCATCACAACAATTAAACAAGTTTCATATCCAGGAATGGATTCAATTTAATTTGGGTCATTTCTATAAAAATATTTTTATAACAAAATATACCATAAACTTAAAATATCTTTGAGTATTTTTTTTTAAATCAGGCAAATGGATAGAGCTAGAAAACATCATATTGAGTAAGGTAACCCAGACCCAGAAAGACAATTATCATATGTACTCACTCATAAGTGATTGTAAAACATAAAGCAAAGAAAACCAGCCTACAAATCACAATCCCAGAGAACCTAAACAAAAAAAAGGACCCTGAGAGACTTACATGGATCTAATCTACAAGAGAAATAGAAAAAGACAAGATCTCCTGAGTAAATTGGGAGCATGGGGACCATGGGACAGGGTTGAAGGGGAGAGGAGAGGAAGTGAGGGGAGCAGAGAAAAATGTAGAGCCCAAAGGAATTTCTTAACTTCCAACCATTATCACCTGCCAGTGTAGGACTCAGTCATCGATAAATTTAACTGAGGCCTGAGTCTCAGTAGTTTTCCCTGAAGCAATACCTGATTGCAGGAAGAACCACAAACTGAGATTACCTGAGCACCACCCAAGAACAGACCATTCAAAGAAAATGCCCAAAATTCCAACCGTTGTAGATCTGATCACCTGCCAGCACACACTCACCAGGACACCCCTAGACAAATGTCAGCCAATCAGGGGTCCTGAACCTTAAAAATCCCTCACCCCCACCTTTACTACTTTAAAAACTCAACTCTAACTGAGCTTGTGGCTCTCCGATTATTCCAATATGTTGGACACACGGAGACCAAGTTTACAAATTGTATAAAAATAATAAAGGCTCTTTTCTTTCACATACGGGACTCCTTGTTAGATTTTAGGGGACTTTGCAAATCTGGGCATAGCAATAACTTAGTGAGATAGGGAAAGGTGGGGTCATATAAAGGAGGTTGGGTTAGTTCACTGACATACATTGTAGATTTGGGGGTAGATTCTGTAAAAAGTCTTATCTGCTGTGGTGAGAGTCAGGTGTGTTTGGAGAGACAATAGAAGCAATTTAGTATTAGAGTAAATATTTGATGTGATTATCAAATACTGTCCTGTGTTGAAGGAGGGCTAGATATTTTGTTATCTGAGTTATGTAGTAGGTTGAGTTATGTAGTAGGGTTGAGTTGTAAGGGATGGAAGGGCAGCTTGATGGCCTCCCATGTTGGTGTAATTATTGCCTTTATTGACAGTGGAGGGATCAGTCTGATGTGCTTTGTAATGAATCAAGCCCATTTGAGAAGGTAAAGGAGAGGCTTTAAGGAGGTTATGGATATTTGAAGAGTTAATAATTGAATTATATTTTGTGTCTGTAAATCCTCATTCCTTCCAAATGGCTGAATGTGTTAGCAGGATATGGAAAGCATATTTGGAGTCCATATACACCATTAATGATGTATTTTCAGTGATTTGAAAGACTCTGGTGAGGGCTAGTAATTCTGCCTGTTGATTGGTGTGGGGGTGGTAAGGAGGTCCCCTCGATGATGGCATCATCTAAGACTGTTGCATATCCTGCAACATGGTGACCATTTGACCGGAAAGAGCTGCCATCTGTACAAAAAGTGTAGGCAGAAGTAGCTAGAGGACCCTCTTATATGTGAGAGGGATGGTCAGGTCTTCAAGAGTCTCTGAACAGGAGTGAAGAGGGTCTGGAGAATGTTGGGGTAAAGGGTTAAATGTGCAGGCATTGAGGGGAGGGCAGGTAAGACATGTGAGTGATGAGTTTTTGACAAGAGAAATTCATAGAATCTGAGACAGTGTGAGGGATTGAGGTTGAGAGGAGGGGGGGAATAGATTGTGAGGGGATCCCAGAGTTAATGTTTTAGATGTAGAGATGAGCAGAGAAGCTGTAGCAAGAGTTTGTAGACACAACCATGGATACTGTCTAAAGTTTTGGAGATGTATGTGGACAGGGTCAAAGGTCAAGATGGAGAGAGTGGATTCCTTTTGCTACTGGTGGCCGGGAACCAGAGTTGAGAGCTGAGGGTGTCCCCAGGGATCACAAGTGGACAGGATATGGGTCTCTGGAAGGGAGAGATCATCACCCAACCCCCCACCAAGAGAGGAACAGGATTTTCAGAAGATTAGGAACAGGCGCCAGATTCCAGCAGAGAGGCCACCAAAAGCTAAAGGAAAACAAGTTGAACTGAATGGAAAGTACTTGACAGCTGTCTAAGGAAACTCACTATGGCCACTGAAGGCTGGGGCAGGGTGCATTCTCCCCTCCCCCAAGACAGAGGGAGGTGGTGCCAGACACTCAGTGGTTATCACCCAATGCCTCAGGGAATGTTTAGGACAGGAAAAATCACTGATTAGACACTGCTGGGTGAAGTGAACAGGCACTGGCTAGTCGGGAAAGTGGAAGAACTGGCTTAGGGGTCCTATAGACAGATCTGAGTCATGGTCCAAGTCACAGCAGCAAGGTAGGGGGTTGGAACAGCCCTCCCTCCCCCCAACAGAACAGGATACACCCAGACACCAAGTTCTCAGCGTGAAGGAGATTTACTATGCAGAGGGCAAGTAGTGGGGGACCTGCCTCTGGATCCTGTAAAGTCAGGCAGCAAGCAGTAACAGCAACAGATGTTTTTACAGTAGTGAAATTTTAAAAGGGGGGGGACGCGTCTATGCAAGGTGGGTTGGAAAGTCCCAATTGAGCACATTAACCGAATAATGAATTTTGATTGTTGGACCTTGGTGTTTAGTCTCAGGAATGAGAGGAATGAGTCAGTGGCCAGATAAGGGAATAGACTTTGGGGACTAGTTTTAGGAATGTAATCTAATGGTTAGGAAGGGTAAAAGTCAAAACCTGTCAGTGCAATGTTTGCCATCTTTGAGCCTATTAGAGATCCCTTAGTGACCTGTATATTAGACTAAGTAGGTGTATTAAACTCACTTGCTATTAGTGGGTTGATGTTTATTTGTGTCTTTAATTCCAGTAGTATACTTTTCAGATATAGTGTGCACTATAGTTTGGTACATAAATGTTTAGGATTGTAGTGTCTTCATGGCTAGTTATTCCCTTGATTATAATGAAGTGTTATTCTTTATTTCTTCTGATTATTTCGACTCTGATGTCTGTCTTATCAGATATTAGGATAACAATGGCTGCTTGCTTCCAAGTCCATTTTGACTGAAGTACTTTTTCAAACATCCTTTCACTCTAAGGAAGTGCCTATCTTTAAAGGTAAGAGGAGTTTCTTGTAGACAAGAGATAGATGGATTTTATTCTTGATCAATTAAACTATCATAGAGGCCATTGATCATTAAAGTTATTAAAAGTATTTTGATTGTAAACATTCTGTTGTTTCGTGGTGGCCTCTTATCATTTAGCAATTTAGCTTTATTTCTTTTTTCTCTAGAGTCCCTTGGCTATGGTTATTCCTCTCTTCATCCTCAAGTACTGCTCCCTGGATTTTGTTTAGCTTTGGTCTACTAGATATAATTTTTTAGGCTATTTGTGTCTGTGAGAATTATTCTCTTTCAATCATGGAAAATGTTTTTGCTGGGTTCAGTAGTCTAGGTTGTTAGTCCTGGTTTTTAGAACTTGGAATGGACTACATAGACTTTTCTGGCTTTTCTTAAGTTTTCATTGAGAAATCAGCTGTTATTTTGATGGGGTTTCCTTTTATGTGACTTGCATTTTTTCTCCTGAAGTTCTCAATAATATTTCTTTTCATGCATGATAGTTTAACTATAATATATCTTTTAGGTTCTTGTGTATTTGTTGTTTTAAATGCCTTTTTTAAGCTACATGCATAAGTCTTTCCTTAATTTGTGGAAGTGTTCTTCATGATCTTGTTGACTTGGGATTCTTTAATCTCTTCTATTCTTATGGTTTGAAAGTTTGGACTTTTCATGGTGTCCTACATTTCCTGCACAATTCTTTTCTTGTGTTTCTATTTCCCTCATATTCTTTGCTTATTTAGTCTAGTTGTATATTTTTGAGTTCTGATATTCTATCTTCTGTTTGATTTACTCTTTTTGTAAGGCTTTACCTTGAGTTTTTTAGTTGGATTATTGATTTTTTTCAATTTCCTCTTCATTTCAGCTTGAGTTCTTTTCAGTATTTCTATCTCTTTTTTGAATTCTGTTTTCAAGCCCTGAATTGTCTCTATCATGTCATTTCCAATGAAATGAAATCAGGCAGAAATGGGGCTGGGTTTGGAATTCACCATGTGCATCTTAATTCAAACATGGAGTTTAGGGGTATATCTGGCATTTTGAGATGGTATATGGAAGGGAGAGTCAGGTAGAGTCATCTGCCTAGGGACCTATCTAGGCAGAAAGGTTGGATGGGTATACAAAGAGCCTTTTAGACTATGGGCAGACAGCATGGGTAATGGCCAAAACCTGTAGGTTGCAGGCAGTGCAAGAAGAGGTGGTCAATCTAACATGGGCTATTAGGTTTGGGACCCAGGCTAGATCTTTGGATTGGGAGTGGATTTATGAAGGAAAGATTAAGCAGACTCTTCCAGAAAGGTTATGGGACAAGAGTTACAGGATCTGGCTGGGCAGAGAGATTGAATGTGGCATGCAAGGGGCTTATTGGTTGTAGGTGGGAAGCATAGGTCATGTCTGGAGCCTGGAAGTTGGGGATAACATAAAACAACAGTGGCCAGACTAGGCTTTGACACTGGTTGTTGGGTCCAAGCTAGATATGGGATCTGGGCAGAGTGGAGGGGAGGACCAGACAGAGTCACCTAGACAGACATTGAAGCAAGATATGAAGAATCTGGCTGGGCAAATAGGTGGGATATGGCACACAAGGACCCTGTAGATGAGCAGGTGGTGTGGGTACTGCCTGAAGCCTGAAAGTTGAAAGTTGCATCAGCAGGGGTGAACATAATAGGCTGGAGCCTCAACTATTTTTCTTTTACACCTCAGGCCTAACTAACTGACTGCGCAGGGAGGCCCTCTCCTACATCAATCCATCAATCATTAATTAGATGACCACCCACAGACACACCCACAGGCCAATATAATGGAGGCAATTCCTCAGCTGAGGTTCCCTCTTCCCAGGTGACTCTATACAAGGACTACCTAGGTAGCTCAGAAGTTAGGAGCCCTTACTGAGCAATCATGAAGACTGGAGTCTGGATCCCAGCACTCATCTAACAAGTCAATCATGCAGTGTGTGCCTATAATGCCAGAATTAAAACAGACAGACTAACTAGCTTTTAGACTAGCTGAGAAAATATGAGCTGTGGGTTTGGGAGGGACTCATCCTCCAAATAATAGGTGGTGAGTGATAGAAGAGGATATTCTGGCTTCCACATAAACACTTGCACACAAATGCACATGCACACACGTGCACACACACACACACGAATAAAAATAAATGGAAAAAATTTAAAATCATGTATCATAAACTAATGAGATTCATTCCTATAATATAAAGGTGATTCAATATGTAATGATTAAGCAACATAGGCTATCAAATGAACAGTGAAAGACAAAAGTCACATCATCTCAGTACAAGCAGAAAGAGTCCTTCACAAAACTCAACCCATTTTCATAATGAAAATACCCAATAAAGTAGGATAGAAACTAATATGAGTATGTTAAGTATATTATGAAAGCATACAGCTAATATGCTCAATAGTGAGAGGTGACAAGCTTTTCCTCTAATACCAGGAAGTATAGTTATGTTAGTTACTTTTACCACTTTAAGTCAACATGTTATTAGGATTTTAGTTAAAATAGTTAGGGAGATCATTAGAGAAGCTTCCTCCTACAGCAGATGGGAACAAATACAGAGACCCATAGCCAGATATAATGCAGAGAGAGACAGAGATTCTTAAATGGGATGTTTCCATCAAATCCCACCCCTCAGGGCTCAGGAAACCCCAGAGAAGAGGAGGTAGAAAGAATATAAGAGCCAGAGGAGGTGGAGGGTATCAAGAAAACAAGGCCCTCTAAAACAACTAAGCAAAGCCCATATGAACTCACAGAGGCCAAGCAGCAAACACAGGGCTTTCATGGGTCTGCACGAAGTTCTCTGTGCAAATATTATATCTTCCAATTGAGTGTTTTTTATGGGATTCCTGACTGTGCAAAGGAGTGTGTGTCTGATTATTGTGCCTTCTCTTGAGTTCTTTTTCTTCCGTTGGTTTGTCCTGTTCCTATATAACTTCAGTATAATGATAGTTTTTCTCTCATTATATTTTATTTTGTTATAATATTTTAATATTATGTCTTAGAGCCCTGTTCTTTTCTCATGGGAGACAGAAAGGAGGTGAATCTGGATAAGAGGAGAGGTGGGGAGGATCTTGGGTGAGTAGAAGGAGGAGAAACTGTAATCAGGATATATTTTGTGAGAGAAGAATCTATTTTCAATAAAAGGGGGAAAATAAAATAACAAAAAATGAGAAAAATAATTAAGAAAAAAACTGAAACTGATGGTGTCCATATTGAAAAGGAAAATGTAAATGTATAAATGACATAATATATAGGGAAACTCCTAAATATTACATAAAATATTACAGAATTAATAATAGAATTCAGTAAAGTTCTAATGTACAACCAAATGGCTGCATTTCTGTGCACTAACAATGAAAGATCAAAAAAGGAAATTAACAAAAGCAAATCCACAGCTCAATTTATATTGGCATTAGAAAGAACAAAATATTTGAGAGTTAATTTAACTAACAAAGCAATGCTGTGGGAACTCCTTCAGTCAATAGCCTTTAAGATACCAGCCCACTTTGGACGTGGTCTCATGTATTATAAATGCAGATGAAAAGACTGTGTGGTTCTCTTGGTGGCTGAATTCGGTTCTAGTTCCCAGCACATGCAGAGGACTTCAGATTGCTACTCTTTCTGTGAGTATATCCCCCCCCCCAAATAAACCTTTGTTATAATGCATTTTGGGCTGTTGTGGAACTCTTTTGTACATCAACAAAGTTAAACACTGTGAACTGGAAAACAGTACTGAAGGAAATTCAGTGAGACATAAATGGTGACATACCATGTTCATGACCTGGAAGATCCAGTATTGTAAAAAGACAGTGCTACCAAAATCAATCTAGTAAATAAATTCAATTGCTATAAAAAATTTCATGAATGATTATACAGAAATAGAAAAAGAACTTAAAAATTCACATGAAGTTTCAAAGGCCCCCTAAATAGGGAAATAATCTTGAAAATTAAAACAAAATTATATGACTTACACTTCCTAATGTCAGACTCATAGCCTCATAGAGTCTAATATAGGGACCAGAAAAAAATGCACATGTGTAGTCAAAGCTTCCATAACCACTCAAGGTATGAAAGACAATCTTCTTAATAATGATGCCAAAAAAATTAAATACAAATGAGAAAGGCCAAAAGTGGGCCAAATCTATATATACCCATTCTGACATTAAAATGTTCTATAAACACTATATTAATTTATAGTAAGAATATGGAAGTTTAATGCTTGAACATAAAATGTAAATATTTTGGATTGGCTAATATGGGTCTTAGTAATGAAAAACTATTCAGTTCCTCTAATATGTGCAGTAAAAGGCACTTTGTCATAGTAAGAAATGGCATCATTCTTCCCTTAGCTAAAGGTTAGGCAATATTTGCAATAACAAAATTTATCTCATTATTCCCATGTGTTACTGGTGTATTCACCAATGAAATAATCACATTCACACAGATGCAAACATGTACACATATGCAAAACACATTTTGTTGCTTCTGTATACCTTAAGAGCTGAGGGAGAAATATTAAATGTCAATACACTCATTGATATTGGCTTCTGAGAATCTATGAGCTTCTCATTCTGGATCATCCAGATGTGTATGTGTGGAGTGGGTAGCAGAGAAAGAATGTGATTATGTGAAAGCATGCTAAGTTTGAAATATGAATTTTATGAATACATAGTTATTTGTCCTGATTAATTCCAACTATCAACTAGATACAACCTAGCATCAGATTGGCCTGTGGCCATTTCTGTGAGAGATTGTCTTGATTGATGATTAATATGGGAAGGCCCAGCTCACTGTGGGTGGGTGGCACCAGACCTAGTCAAGTGGTCCTGGGATATATAAGAAGGCTACCTAAATGTGAGTCAAGGAGTAAGACAAAATGCAGTTCAGAGAGCAAGTCAGTGATCAGATTCCTTCATAGTTTCTGCCTCAGTTTTTGTTTGAGTTGCTGCCCTGACTTCCCTCAATGATGGACTTGTACATATAAGTCAAATGAACCCTTTCTTTCTATAAGTTGCTTTTTTTTTTAAATAAGTGGTTTATCCCAGCAACAAAATGAAACTAGAACAGAAATTGTTATTGGGAGCATAGTGTTGTTGTAATAGACCTGACCATATGTTTAAGGGGAAAGATTGAAAGTGAGTACTCAGAGCTTACTAGACTTCTATGTGAACTTGTAGGAGCAGAGTGGAGGGAAATGCAGTAATGGAGGCCTGGATTACTGCATTTCCCTCCACTCTACAGCTGATTCTGTGATTAATAAGAGGTCAGCATCATTAAGATGAAACCTAGGCAGTATTTTCTCAGGGTCAGCATATAGATGCTGTGATCTAAGGGAGGTAAGGTTATACATTAAGGCAGCAGAAAGAACTTGTCTCCATTGTAGTACTAGTAAGTTTTGCTTGCTTATTTATTTGTTTGTTTGTTTTACATCCTGACCGCAGTTTCCATTCCCTCCTCTTCTCCCAGTTCCTCCTCACCACCTCCCCTTTGCCTCATCCCCCATCCACTCCTCCTCCGTTTCTATTCAGAAAAGGGCAGGCCTCCCATGGATATTGACAAATCACGGTATATCAAGTTGTACTAAGATTAAGTACCTCCCCTCATATTAAGACTGAACAGACAACCCAGCAAAAGAGTCAGAGACAGCCCCTGCTTCCACTATTATGAGTCCCACAAGAAGAGTAAGCCACACAAATATCATATATATGCAGAGGGCCTAGGTTGGTTCCATATAGGCTCCCTGGTTGTCAGCTTAGTCTCTATGAGCCCATGTTGGTTAATTCTGTGGGTCTTCTTGTGATGCCCTTGACCCTCTGGCTCCTACAATCTTTCCTCCCCCCCCCCCCCGTCTTCTGTAGGATTTCCTGAGTTCAAACTAATGCTTGACTGTGGGTCTTTGCTTCTGTTTCCACCAGTTGCTGGATGAATCCTCTCTGATGACTATTAGGCTAGGCACAAATCTATGAGTATAGCTGAATATCATTAGGCATCATTACATTGAGGTTTGTGCCACTCATGTTTAGTTCTATCCTAGGTCTCTGGGCCATCCAACCTTTCAGTCCTGGTGCTCCAGGCAATGTCATGCTCACTTTCGTGGTATGGGTCTCAGGTTGGACCAGTTGTTGGTTGGCCACTCCAACAATCTCTGTGCCACCCTTACCCCAGTACATCCCATAGGCAGGACAGACTGTCGGTCAAAGGTTATGCGACTGGGTTGGTGTTCCACTCCGTCCACTGGAAGTCTTGCCTGGCCACAAGAGATGAGCAGTTCATGCTAAATATCCACAATAGCTAGGAGTCTTAGCTTGGGTTATCCTTATAGATTTCTGGGAGTTTCCCTTGCGCCAGGTTTCTACCTGACCCTGAAATGCCGCCCCTCTTTCCAGTCGGCTCTTTCAGTACTCCCCCTGCCTGCATACCCCCACACACTTGATCTCTCCTGTTCTCAACCCCACCTGCCTCCTGTCCACCCACAAAATCAATTCCATTTCCCCCTCCCAGGGAGATCCAAGTGCCCCCACTACTTAGGCCTTCCTTGTTACTTAGCCTCTCTGCTGTGGAGTGTAATATCGTTATCCTTTACTTTACAGCTAATATACACTTTTAAGTGAGTACATACCATGTGTATCTTTCTGGGTTACCTCACTCAGGATGATTTTTTTTCTAGTTTCATCCATACGCTTGTAAATTTCATGATTTCATTGTTTTGTAATGACTGAGTAGTACTTCATTGTGTAAATATACCATATTTTCTTTATCAATTCTTCTATTGAAGGATGTATAGGTTGTTTCCAGGTTCTCGCTATTATGAACAAAGCTGCTATGAACATAGTTGAGCAAGTGTCCTTGTGATATGATTGAGTGGTTCTAGTTTTGAAGGCATGAAGGAGTCACAAAGAGCAGCTGAGGTTTGGCATTTTTTTGGCAGAGCTGGAATCCCTGCAGAGAAGCCTCATTCACATTGAAGAACCCCCAGTTGTTCATCAAGGACAGTGGCAGATATGGGGTTGTGCCAACATGAGCTTGTGTTTAAAACAAGCTATATATGCTACAGATGGCAGAGCATGCTTAGTGCTTTAGAACCCAGATGGCCATGAATGATTTCCAGATATAAAATACTGCACTGAAGGATTTTATTTACACTGCAGGATTTTGGGGGCTGCTTTGATCTGATTGTAACTACAAGCTGTTTTTCCCTTTGGGGATAATAAAATATTTAACATTTTTATTTTACAGTATTGCACACTTAACAGACTTTGATATCTAAACAGACCTTGTACTTTTAAAATGTTGAAATTCTTAGACTGTGAGACTTATAAAATTTGGACTGTTCAGGACTAGAGAGATGGCTTGGGGATTAAGAGAACTTGTTGTTCTTGCAGATGACCTGAGATCATTTCCCAGCATCCACATAGTGGTGCACAACCATCATACCCAGGCATGCATGTGATACACGCGCAAGTAAAAAAGATCAAACATAAAGTTAAAATCTAAAAGTTGAACTATGGTTTATATTGTGGTATTAACATGAAATCTTGGAGACAAGAATTGGAAGATTGTGGCTGTAAGTGATGTATTTTATGTTAAGCTGACAAGTGATAGGGAATCCTAGGTAGTAGCTTCAGTTATCAGCCTGAAACAGCCTAGAGTCCTCTGAGTGAGTCTCAGTTGTGAGGTTGCCTGGATAAGATTGGGCTATGGGCATGTCTATGAGAAATTAAGAATTATCACGATTGAGCTCCCAAGGTCCCAATGAGGAGCAGATGGAGGGAGAACACGAGCAAGGATGTCAGGACCACGAGGGGTGCACCCACCCACTGAGACAGTGGGGCTGATCTATTGGGAGCTCACCAAGGCCAGCTGGACTGTGACTGAAAAAGCATGGGATAAAACCGGACTCTCTGATCATGGGGAACAATAAGGACTGATGAGAAGCCAAGGTCAATGGCAAGGGGTTTTGATCCTACTTCATGATCCGGCTTGGTGGGAGCCTAGCCAGTTTGAATGTTCACCTTCCTAGACATGGACGGAGGGGGGAGGTCCTTGGACTTTCCACAGGGTAGGGAACCATGACTGCTCTTTGGATTGGAGAGGGAGGGGGAGAAGAGTGGAGGGAGGGGGAGGGAAATGGGAGGCTCGGAGGAGGCGGAAACTTTTTTTTTCCTATTCTCAATAAAAAAAAAATACTCAAAAAAAAAGAATTATCACGATTAATGACTGATTGATGTGACGGGGTCCAGCTCACTGTTGGCAGCACCATGCCTATGGACCTGGATTGGATCTCACGGCTGGCGATAATGAGCCAGATAGTGAGCCAGAGTGCAATCCAGAGGGTGAACCAGTTATTCAGTTCCTGATTGAGTTCCTATGCTGAATTCTGTCAATGATGGGCTTTTGTCAGAACATGGTCCAAGAATGAAGTCATGGGAGAATTCTGAGTCCTTGTGAGGAAACTTCAGGAAAACAAGACAAGAGTCTTGTAACCTCAGTTTCTTCAAAAACACAGATTTGTCTTTAGAATGTGCTCTCATGCCCATCCCAGGTATAGTGGACAGGAGTGAGTTTACTTCAGATTATTCATCACAACTAGCTATTTTTATTTGTTTATATGCCTCTATGGAAAACATGGATTTGCTATGTGCAGCTTGTCTGCCACATGAGGTTTGTCCTTGTGATTCTATACTGTACTCACATGAAACCCTCATAGTATAAATTGCCTGATACTCTGAATAAAGTTGATTATTGCATGAGACTTCAGTCTGTCTCATTTATTGGCTCTGTTCTCCCAGATCTTACCATCTTTAGAGTGATAGACTGTGACTTGGATATGTAAGTGAAGCAAACTTTGTAGTTAACATTTCTCTTTCACCTGCCTGTTCCCAAATACCTGGCAGTCGCTTCCCAAATAATTGGCTGAGAGGCTTAATGTAAATTAGAAATGCACAGCCAACATCTCAGGCTTATTACTGTCACTTACATTTTAAGTTAACCCATATTCCTATTTATACTCTGCCATGTGGTAGTACCTTTATTAGCATGGTATGTTTATCTCCTGCTCTCTGTATAAAAGAAAGACTGCATTTTCATTCCTTGGCCACCCAGACCTGAATAATCACACAGAAACTATATTAATTGCAACACTGTTTGACCAATGACTGAGGCATATTCCTAGCTCTCATACCTTAAATCAACCCATTTCTATTATTTTATATTTTGCCATGCGGTTCATGGTTTGTTACCTCATATCTTGCTTCTTGGGCGGCTACATTAATGTCTGCCTGACTCTGCCTTCTTACTCCCTACATTCAGTTTAGTTTTCCCACCTAGCTATATCCTTCTACCCTACCATAGGCCAAAGTAGCTTCTTTATTAACCAATGGTAATAAAAATATATTCAGAGTATACAGACGGGAATACCACATCATCTCTCCTTTTCTGTCTAAATAAAAAGGAAGGTTTTAACTTTAACATAGTAAAATTGCATACAATAATACAGGTATCAAGCAAGAATTACAGTTACAATATTTACTCTATTTATCATTGTGAATCTAAAGTTTTATATCTAATTTATCTTTTATCATAACTAAGGAAACTATAACTATCTGTCTTCAACTCCAGCAAAGAACCCAGAAGGATATAATATTACCTAAGTAAACAGGAAGTGCATTGTAAGCAACTTCCACAACTTTAGAACTGACAGATACATCTTCTGTTTGGACAGTCACCCAAAGTTCTTCCATATCATTGGAGCATCCATCTTTAGCCTATAGGCACATAGTATCTGGCAAACATTTCAGTGAAGCAGAAAATTTGAAGATCTGTTCTGCCTTGTAATTACAAAGTTTATCAGTTGCTTTCTTCTGTGTCCTGCAGAATGACTCGCAGTTTCTTTTGTGAAGCAGGAACCCTGGAGGACCATCCTATATTTTGGTAAGTTCAGCAGTCACTTTTCTGTAGGTCTTGCATGTCCATTTTATACAGCATACTATCAAGCAGTCCAGACAAGAGCAGTTTCTTGTCTAAATAACTATCTTTGTCATGTTGAAGACAAATTCCACAATGAATTTCAATACCTCTCTGAAGTAATTGGTGCTGCCAGAAACAGACATGTCTCACCAATGAGAAAAGTCTAAGTTCTTAAAACCTTTCAAATGCCATATTTTGTAGGTCTCTGAAGTGTTGAAGATTAACTATCTAATTGAAATGTATTTCTAGAAAACCTAACAAGTTTGACTATCATAAATGACTATTAATCTGTTTTTTAAATTATATATATATATTTAATTTATTTATTATGTATACAATATTCTCAGTATTCTGTCTGCATGTATTCCTACAGTCCAGAAGAGGACATCAGATCTCACTACAGATGGTTGTGAGCCACCATGTGGTTACTGGGAATTGAACTCAGGACCTTTGGAAGAACAGGCAGTGCTCTTAACCTCTGAGCCATCTTGAACCATATAAACATAATATCTTTAAAAAGAGTAGAAATATACATGTAACAATATTGACCTTAAATTTGTATCAATAAACCAAAGCCCATAGCAACATATTCATTTCTATATCAGATACCCCCCTTTTTAGAATGAGATTAGCTGTAACTATTAACCACTTATAATTAACCCCCTTTAAATGAAAACAAGCATTTATAAACAATCATTTTGGGGAATTTTGGCGTTGTTTCTCTAAACAGCTCCCAGATATTTTTTGGGTGAAGTATTTTTAGAGTACATGGAGACATTTTGAGGGGTCTTTTCCCATCAAACCATAGCAGCCTGGAAGGAATCCTCAGATTCTTATCTTCTGTGGAAACAAAAATAGAACCTCTTTTCCAAAGTAACATATCCTTAGACTCAAGTCAAGTTTTGAAGTCAAGTTACCTTTAATATATATATGTGTGTGTGTGTGTGTGTGTGTGTGTGTGTGTGTTTAGCTTAGCAGACCCCAGAATCAAATGTCTCTCTGCAGTCAAAAAATTAAAAGAATACACAATAATTCAGACTCTCTGTATATTTTCCATCTTTTTTTTTGATTTAATAAAGTTTTATTTTTTCAAATGTACAGCTGATTGAACCTGTTCATGCATCTTCACCAGCAGCTGGGACATCTCCACTCTTTGTGTTTCTGGTGTAAATTATTTGGGCTCGCAGCTTGATAAGCCCTTTACTAAGGAGCTCCTGAAGAGCTGCCCTGGCCAAGGAACCGTGAATCTTCAGTCTCTCAGAGACCACGGCTGGAGTAATAAGTTTATAGTTGGGCACTTCCTTACAGAGTTTGTCGTATGTAGCCTTGTCAAACAGGACTAGATTGTTGAGCTTGTCCCGAACTTTGCCTTTGGACCACTTCTTCGTTTTGGCCTTGCCACCGGACTTATTTACTAGATCTTTGTCTTTTTTGGCCGACTTTCCGGCATCTTTCTTCTTCTTGTCATCCTTGGGCGGCATGATGAAGTTCGGAGAGTGGCGACAACCACTGCAGCCTCCCTAAGATGTCAGGGGAAAAAGCTATATTTTCCATCTTTATGTGGCTTAATATGCATATATTGTATTACTCTATTCTTTTTTAAGAATTTTTAAATCATTATTTTCATCTGTGACTGTTTCTACTCTTTTTTCTTTCCCAAGACTATGCACATTTATCAATCATACTGTGGTCCATTCAGAGGTCTTTTTTGTCTGAATCTATGTTTACTGGGTAGCTGTATTTCTTTTCTGACCAGGAGTACTTTTTAAATGCCAAGAGGCTTGGCTAAGCTTAATGCTATGGCTTTGCCTTTTTACTCCACCTGGTTCAACATGGCAGAGGTATGTTAACCACCAGTTCTGCGAGCCACACTCACCACCCCAGCTCCAGGGATGCAGAGGTCTATGTCACCATTAAGCAACTTGTAGCACTCTTCTCACAAACCCCATTTAAGTGCTCTGTAGCAGGACCTCTCAAAAGAGCCAGTATCTTTTTTTTTCTAACCCACCATAGATCACATTGTATCTAAAACATAGTTTTATAAGGCACCTGGGTCTGAACAGTAATGTTTCACTTATTCTTTTTGGCTAGTATGTATGTGCTTCCAAATACTCAATGGCATCCTCACAGGCATGCCTCCATGCCTTCACATGTCGATTGTGTTTGGGTGGGTTACTCAGTCTAGGGGTTTGTAACCCACCCTGCAATCAGTTATTCCAGGGTCTCGGAGGGGCGCTACCTGGAAGGGAATGAGCTAAGACAGAAGAAGGAGGCCAAGCAGATTTGTCAAAGCCTCCGTTTATTAGGGACGGGTTACAGTTTATATATGGTAAGGAATGGGGGGCAGGGCACGGGATCTCGCCACGTGGTCCCGGTCACGTAATTCGGTCAGGTAGGCCAAGAAGTCACAAGTTGCCACACCTAGTTCCCTGGATAGCTGGAATGTGAGGCGGTTCTGCTAACAGATTAGCAGTTAATTGGGTGTGGGGCAGATTCTCAATAGAACATAATTATGGGTGTGGGGGTTCTCTGCAGACCCCCTAGGGTGATGGTTCCTGTAATGATTTTTAGGGGGGAAATGGCTCGTGACATTCACAGTCATAGACCAAAAGTCAGGCTAAACTAGTCTTCCTCTTCCCTCATTCTCTCTGTACATGCAAACACCTACTCCCAAAAGAGTAAAACTACAAAAGGGCTAGGATCCTTTATGAGGAGTGGTCATGAGCCTCCTCACACCCTCCTATCATATTTAATGTTCCATCTCAAATTCATCTGTGCACACACAGAAAAATGGGCAGACACACAAAAACTCATGAATGCAGAGCCAGTGGGGGGTGTGACAGTGTATGTATGAGCAAGCAGATTATGGAAGAAGTAGGTTACATATTGTCTGTCTGAACTCCTGTTTTATTGTCTTAGAACACATAGACCAACAGATAATTAATAGTGTTTATTTTTAAATGGCAGACAGAAACTACTTCAATTTGAACATTTGTTTCTCTTTTTAAAATGTGTTATTTGACAAATAATTTGAAGAAAATATATCTCACAGATGTGTTATGTTTCTTTTTAGAAGATATTCTGCTTTATAAATAACAGAGTTCATATTGCATATATTTGTATGCTAACTGAAAGCTCAAATGTTATATACCTATGATTTCCATACAGTTTCACATAACTTTATTTTCTATATTTTATTTATCTCTGAGTACCACATATTTAAAATGAGATTCATGATATATTTATTGGCTACTGTCTTTGTCAGTGTTCTGCCATGACCATGGAAACTATTATAAAAGAAAGCATTTAATCAAGGCTTGCTTACAGTTTCAGAGGTTTAGTCCACTATCATCATGGTTGGGAGTATGGCAACATGCAGGCAGACATGGTGCTGGAGAAGTAGCTAAGAGTTCCACATCTGTATCTGCAGGCCAGACAGAGGAAGAAAGGGACACTGGGCCTGGCTAGTATCTTTGAAACCTCAAAACCTATCCCCCATGAGACACTTCTTCAAACAAGTCCACACCTCCTAATCCTTCTCAAGTAATGCTACTCCCTAATGACTAAGCATTCAAATATATGAGCCTATGCAAGGATTCTTATTCAAACTACCACAACCACTGAGCAAATGACCTGAAATGAATATTGAGCTAAATTAACACAAATTAAAATCTATAAATATACTTGGCAATGTAGAAATACATCAATAGTAATTTATCTTAATTTTTTATCAGCCAGGTATGATGATTTGAATGAGAAGTGTCTTCCATAGACTCAGGTATTTGAAAACTTGCTCACCAGTTGGTGTCAGTATTTTTGGAATAGTTATAGGAAGGTGCAGTCTTGCTGAAGGAAGTAAATCGTTGGAGTGGGCTTTAAAAGTTTATAGCATAGCTTCACTTCCAGTTATCTCTCTCTGCTTCCTGCTTGCAGTTGAGTATGTAAACTCTCAGTATCATGCTTCTGCCATCATGCCTGTTGCTTGCTTTCAGGCTACCCTGCCACGATGGACTCTTATCCCTCTGGAACCATAAGCCAAAATAAAGTCTTTCATCAATTGTTTTGGGTTATGGTGTACTGTCTCAACAACAGAAAGTAACTAATAAACCAGTCTTGTAAATAATTTAAGACCTGCTGCTCAACTTGCCACTTAGTCTGTCTTAGTATTTGCAGATATCTTGGAGGTTGTTATTAAAATGCAAAGTGTATACTTTTACTTTGTTTACATTGGAAAGCAATTAGGAGAATAATTATTAATAATTAATAACTTAATAATGTGTGGTTTTGAATTTTTCACAAATGCAAACATTAATTAATAACAAAGATAAATACATATAGTATTTATGCACTTGGTTATTCTGCTAATAAATCACAGAGCTGGGATTGGAATTCAAATAGCCTGACCTTAAAGACCCAGTACCTTAATGTATTTATTATCATGTATTAAAAATGAAATTGTATTTTTTGTTTTTCAGACTATTCCCTAGAAAGACAAAAACTCTCAGAAGTCGTTCCTAACATTTTCTACAAATAACCTTCTGGAGTCCAGAATCACATGAATAATTCACTTTTAAATGCGAGTATAATCGAGCATGGTGGTGCCCACCTTTAATCCTAACACTCGGGAGACACAAGCAGGCAGATCTTTGTGAGTTTGGGGCCAGCCTGGTCTAGAAAGCAAGTTCTAGGACTGCTATGGCTGTTGCACATAGAAACCCTGCCTCAAAAAAAAATACAATAACAAAAAAGCAAGTATAAAGATAATCAAAGTGAAATCATAATTTTAGGTTGTTTTTATGTTTTAAATATTTGTCTATTTTTATTTTATATGTGTGGGTGTTTTGCATGCATGTATGTCTATGTGCTGTATGTGTAATGCCCATGGAGACCAGAAGAGGGTAATGGATTTCCCCCTGGAACTGGAGTTATAGGCAGTAGTAAGCCACCTGATGTGGGTGCTGGGAACTGAATCTAGGTCCTCTGCAAGAGCAGGAAATGCTCTTAACCACAGAGTAGTCTTTCTACCACAATTCAAAAAGAAATGTAAGTGTGTGAGGGTATATTTTTCTGTGTCTATGCATGGGTATGTGTATGCATGAGGGAAGGTGTATTTGTAAGTCAGAAGTGGGAGTCAGATCCCCTGGAGCCAGAGTACAGACAGTTGAGAACTGCCTGATGTGGAGGATGGAAATTGAACCTGGGTCCTCTGCAAGAATCTTATTGATGGAGGAAGGTCATTGGTTAAGTAATAAAGAAACTGCTTGGCCTCATAGGTTAAAACATAGGTGGGAGGAGTAAACAGAACAGAATGCTGGGAGGAAGAGGAAATGAGCTCAGAGGCCATGCTCCCCTCTCCTGGGCAGATGCGAAGCTCCGACCCAGGATGGACGTAGGCTGGAATCTTCCCAGTAAGCGCACCTTGGGGTGCTACACACATTATTAGAAATGGGCTAGTCCAGGTGCGAGAGTTAGCCGAGAAGAGGCTAGATATAATGGGCCAAGCAGTGTTTAAAAGAATACAGTGTCCGTGTAATTATTTCGGGGCATAAGCTAGCAGGCAGCCGGGGTTCTGGGGACGCAGCCCCGCCGCTCCTATTACAACATCTTATTACCTGATGAGTCATCTCTCCAGCCTCTAAATCCTATTTTTTTTTTTTTTTTTTATTTTCGAGACAGGGTTTCTCCGTAGCTTTTTGGTTCCTGTCCTGGAACTAGCTCTCCTAGACCAGGCTGGCCTCGAACTCACAGAGATCAGCCTGCCTCTGCCTCCCGAGTGCTGGGATTAAAGGCGTGTGCCACCACCGCCCAGCTTAAATCCTATTTTTTAAAACATGGTTCAGACCTAAACTCTGGTGCAGGACTATGGGATGGCCTAAGTCTGATAGCCCAACCTCATGGCTTGAAAGATCCTCACACTAAAGATAAATCTAAACAAACCTTCCGCCTACCCCAAACTAGGGGAGCAATGGAGCCTCAAATTGTCTCCCTGAGAAAAAGATTAAAGAAAAAAAAAAAGAAAAGCAATCCCTGACATCAAGAAACTGGCCTTGTTCATACTTGTAGGCCCTGTTATTCTGTTGTTAAACATAAGTCATTTTGTAGAATAACAACCTCACACAAGATTACTTGGGGAATGTAATAAAATGAGACAAAGCTAGGTCACTGAATTGTCTAAGCATATGCAAAATAAAAGGTTACTATGCTACACTCCTGAATGTCAAATACTCCCATAGAGATGCTAAAATGTGTGCACCTTTTTTTACATTGTGTGTGTGTCCACACACACACACACACACACACACACACATACCTGTGGAGGTCAGAGCACAACTTGCAAGAGTACATTATCTCCTTGCTTGTGTGGATTCTGAGGATCAAACTCAGATCATCAAGCTGAGTGGCAAGTGCCTTTCCATGCTATCTTGCCAGACTTCAACTGCTTTACCAAGTATAATTCTGTTATTTTCCTATTCTTCCCAGATACAGCATGATTAAGATTTATTGAGATACAACTCATAAATAGATCCAATTTTTTTGCCAGTGTCCAATCCAGAGCAACCCCCTACTTCCTTATATATGCCATCAAAGTACACAAAGACCAAATTCTGCATGGTGTTCTAACACTTATGCATCCATTCTATGGTCCTCTGTAATATGTGCTTGCTTTCTCTGCAGTGAGGACTAAAAAAGGTTTGGTGAACACTAGGTGCGTTCCTTCCGTGCATTTGACAGAAGGCACTGACAGGAAAAATATAGCAATGGGATCCTGGCCTGCTAATTGCCTGTTTATTTCTAGGCAAATACAGAAAAAGCACATTTACCATTCTAGCTCGTGGAGACAACAGAAAAGGCCATGGGAAGCTGCAAGATGATAGGCATTTTCTTCGAAACAACAGGAGTCATCCATGTTCCTGGTATTTATTATCTATTTATTTTTGCAACAGTGTCTCACATAGCCCACGCAGATGTTAAACACCTTATATTGCTGAAGCTGGCCTTGAACTCTTTATCCTCCTGCCTCCACCTCCCAAGTGCTTGGATTACAGGTGTGTACCACCACCACCCTCAGCTTTAAAAATATTTTTTATGTTCCTGATTTTTTTAGTGCATAGAAGCAGTAACACAATAAAAAAAAGAAGCACTATTTGCATCATGAGTTTGGGAGTATTAGTAAATTTCAAAGGTCAATATTAATTGTAGTAAAAGTGAACAGCTGTCTGCATTTAGAAGATGCACAGTGGCAAATTTCTTTGTTCCTTTATGTGACAGGTTGTCTGTGTCCCTGCAGACTTCCACTTAATGCAATTCTAAAGAAAATCACCAGAGCATCTATTATCATATTGGGGAGAATTTGACTTTGAAGGTCCTGCTTGAAATGGAATAGAAAGGGCAAACGTCCTATTTTCTTCCCCAGTTGAATCAGGCAGAAGTAAGAAAAATGGGTGTGCTGGAAACTTACCTCTCTGGTCCTCAGTCTGAAGGAGGAGGCATGTTCAATAGTGAACAGTGGAAGAATAAATCATACCAAAGCTTTTGTCTCACTTGGGTTATAATTCAGTGAAATCACAATCATGTGGGATGGAAGTGTAGGTAGGCAGCGATAACAAAAACAAGTTAGCATTTCCTCACTACTCACAACTTATATGTGACACAAAAGTGACCAAGAAGGCCGCTTATCCTGGGGGATGGATGTAATTCTTCAGAGTTTATCAAAGGGAGAAGTCAAACATCTGAGTTTCCCCAAGGGACAAAGGCAAACCAGCTCTGGATGGTCTGACTGTCTGTGTCCCACTGTCTCCAGTCAATGCTCCCTCCAGTGTCATAAGGTAATACATAAAAATGATACTGCAAAAAGATAAGAAATTTAAACTATAGGCTAGCATTTAGGAACCTGATATCTATAAAGAGTACTTACATTACTAAACAGCAATGAATTTACTGGATTGATTAAAATTAAGATTTTTGTTTCCCAGCAACCCAATATAGATTAAAGTTAGATCAATTATAAATAATTTTAGAATATATGTTAGTGTGGGTAAATTTGCATTCAAGTATAAACACATACAAAAATAACTGTAGAAAAATCAAAATATTAAGTGTTTATCTTTGATGAATGCTTTTGATTTTAATTAATGTATATTTTCAATATTTTGTATGTGTCCTCCAATGAACATACTTACTGCCTTTATAATTCAAATGTTCAATTTTTAAAACATGAAACACCATAAAATTTTTATTCATTTTATTTTTCAGTGAAGGAACAGAATATGAAATATATTTTCAGAAATGGTCATGTCCATTCCACAAATGACTCAATTACTAAAAAAGAAAATTATACACTGTAATCACAATTTGCACAATTACACAGAACAATATTTGCAACTTTTGAAAATACTGTAACTCACACTTCAATGATAAACAGTAATTTCAATACAACTGAGTTTTAATATTTATCACAGTTACATACAAGAGCCTGTGCACAAGCTATTTATTATCAATAATAAATGTGATTTTTGCCAGAAATTCTCAACCATATGCAGGCCTCTTATGCATTAAAGCTTTAAATTCTACTGTATATTTACTGCAAAAAGACACAGGCACAATAAAATTAAGCCCATTGATTAAAGCACTAAGAAAACAAGGGACAAAATAGCAAAACACTCGTAGGTGGATTACCAATATTTTCTTTGTAAATAAATAGCCTCATATATCACTTCTAATAATATTCACCGCCACAGATCAATAGCTACATGGCACAAGGACTTCAGGAGAATTGCACTACACACTATATTAATGTCTTTAATCATTTGCCACAGTCTACATATTTTCAAAACATCATACCACTACAATGCAAGGTCAGATTAATTAGTATTTGAATCTTTAAACTGGCATGACAGGAAAAATACAGAACACAAGACTATAATTAACTGCTTATGTCTTCAGTAACTGCATGTAGGGCAGCTAATTTCAGAAGCATCTACTCTGCTTTAGCGATCAATGTCTTCTACCAATGCCTCGAGATTTTTGCAACAAGCTTTAACCTCCTCAATTGCAGCCATCCAATCATCATAAATAATTTTGTCATAAATTTCATCATTTACTTCCCTAACTACACCCTCCTGCTGAGATTCAAGTGCATCACCTGAGAAAAATAACACTGATCTTGGAATTATGTAAGTACGTAAATTATGACCAAGTAAAAAATCGTCATTTTCATCCCCTCCATTTAAGTTGATCCCATGAGGAGAGAAGAAATTGAAGAAAGATTCCTTCGGAAAATCTTCAGTCACAGTTCGGACTGTGCCCCAGATGCGATGTCTCTGTTTCTTCTTGATGGTCCTCACAGTGACATTCTTTCCTTCATTCCAATCTATGTCGCAGCCGGTGGCATACTCAATGGCAGTTCCCCTGTAGGGGTGAGGATCATACCATGAAAGCTTTGACTTAAGGACATAAGTCTTTGTCAACACCACATTCTTGAAATATTCATTGGGTTTGAAGTGAAATTCGAGTGTGAAGCTGAGCGGCTCCTCGGGTTCCGAAAGCTTCACTTTAATATCTGTCAGCAGCTTCAGAATAGGCTCGTCATACTTCTTAATCAAAGGAGTGAGTGCTTCAACGTTTTTTAAAACAGTCAACCAAAAGTCCGGAATCCCCTTAGGATCCTCTTCGTTGCTCTCTTCTCCTCCGGTGGCCTCGGTGCTCTCATCTTCCTCCTCCTCGTCGTCGTCGTCATCATAGTCATAATAACAGTCCTCATAACCATCATCTTCATCCACATATTCATGCACCATGCCCTCTTCATTGCCGTTAGTCTCTGCCTCCTCATCCATCGCCTCCTCAAAATAGTCCTCACAGTCTGATTTATATGCACATTCCTCTTCGGTGGGTTCATAGACTGCATTGATGATCTGACGTCTTTTTTCCAGTAAAGGTTGATACATTTCAGCGAACTTCCTTTCAATGTCATGAAATTCCCTCAGGAATTTGGATTCCAAATGGGCAGCTCTTGTTTGAAGCTTTTTAAGAGCTAACACACGGTACTTAACTTTCACCGGGAGACTTTCAACAAAATCGGTATCTAAAAGATAACCGATAAGTCCTTTTGGACGATCTGCGTCAGAGTTCTCATCAGCATCACCGCATTTCCCCGCACCTTCCCCGGACCCTGCAGCAGCTTCGTCACGTTTTCCCTCTTCCCCGATTCCAGCAGCAGCGGATTCTTCACCGCGTTCCCCGCCTTCTCCGTGCTCAGCAGAGGCACCTTCGCTGCCGTCCTGACATTCCCCCTGCCCCTCCGCCATTACCTGGCTACCAAGCTCTTCCTGGTTGGATTCAGACAGTTCCTTATGATCGGCTGACTCGGCCATTGTTTTCAAAAGATCACCTGCACTTATGGTGGCTAAGCCCGCAGATCAGGAGACCTGACCTCTGCAGGAAGACTCACCAGTTTTAGCAGATGCGCGGTGACCGGGCGGAGATGGACCAAGCAGTGGTAGCCGGAGTGCTGGAGTGATGACGAGCAGCGAGCAGTGGGGATAAAAGGCGGTGCTGAAGCTGGGATAGCAGGATTGAAGCCTGGTGGTCTGGGTGGAGACGCAGGGTCGCCTACGGCTGCTCCGATGGCCACTGAAGAAGCAGACAGACTGCAGAGAGCCGCAGTGGGCAGACCTGCGCAGCCACGCAGGGGCTGCAGGGATTGGGAGGGGGAGGTCGGACCCGGACCTGGTGCCGCAGTGTGATTGCGCAGTTGTCTGGGCTTTTTTTTTTTTTTTCAAGTGTATGCAGTTTGCTGCGTCACCCCTTCCCTCCCACGACTCTTCTCTAATCTCATTTGCCAGGCTTTAGTGATTGACAAATCCTGAGCCAGTAAATTAGTAGATGAATCAAGTTTTCAACTCCACTTGCCTTCCCAGGTTCTCTAATATGGCTGATTCGTCCACCTATGACTCATCTTCTATCCCCTACCCTGTGGAATTTTGTCGAAATGCAGTGTCATTCATTCAGTTTTCAACTGAAATTAGGTTTTCATAATTTTAAAAGGCCTATAAGGAAACAGGGACTACAGCATCAGGGCATGAAAAATGAGCAAGGCATGCATTCATCTTCCGTCTGTCACTTTGGTTATAAGATGAGGCTCTGGGGAAGAGAGGAGGGGGATGAAGAACCTTTGAGTTCTAAAAATACCAAAAATGAGCATAGGTGGCCTTTGGATGCTGTAATTGGCTGTGCTTCAAATGTTCTGTATCCTGGTTTTTTCACAGCCTGTATGATTTTAAACTGGAAATTTTTCATAACAGCTCCTGATGAATGAGAAATGACAGATGAGTAGAAGTGAAATTTGGGTCTCTCTGTGTGTGTGTGTGTGTGTGTGAGAGAGAGAGAGAGAGAGAGAGAGAGAGAGAGAGAGAGAGAGAGAGAGAACCTGTGTAAAAGAGCTATATGACTAGTGAGCATAGGAGAACAATAGCCCCAGTCCTAAACTGACTTTCCACTTTCCCTTTTGTGATGTTGCCTTAGCCTGTAATCACAGCACTGAGAAGGAAAACATGTTCAGGACCAGCCTACACATATAGCAGTTCTAGGTCAGCTTGGGCTCTCTCTCTCTCTCTCTCTCTCTCTCTCTCTCTCTCTCTCTCTCACACACACACACACACACACACACACACACACACACATTATATGATCAAGCAATTCAACCTCTGGATATATGTTGAAAGAGTTGAAAACAATCTCAGATGTTTGTACATCATGTCCGCAGCAGCACTTAACATTAGCAAAACGTTGGAAACAAAGCTGGAGAGATGGCTTTGCAATTAAGAGCATTTGCTGCTCTTCCAAAGGAACCAGGTTTGGTTCCCAGCATCACATGGTGGACCACAACTATACTTCAGGTGATCTGACGTTCTCCTCTGACTTCTGCATGCACCACACACACATTACATACATACATGCAAAAAACTTTTAAAGTTGGAAATAGCTACAACGTCCACTGATGGATCAATGGAGAAAAAAATGTTGGTTGGTAATTTCTATCAGTATGTTGCATATCTTTTAATACCTAATAGAATAGTGTTTTTGAAATACTTTTGAATTTTGATGATTCAATTTTGTGTATGTATGTGTGTATATGCCTACATATACATGAGTGCATGTGTATGTGGAGACCAGAAATAGATGTCAGATGCCTCCCTCAATCACTTGCCACTTAGTCTTTGAGACAGAGTCTCTCATTGATCCTAGAGCTCACTGATTCAGGTAGATTGACTGGCCAACAAATTCCAGGGATCCTTTTGTCTCTTGTACCCCACCAGTACTGAGATTGTAAGTGCACTGCAGCAGCTGACTTTCATGTGGATAGATGAAGATACGAACTTAGGTCCTCTTGTTTGAAGAGCAAGTTCTTTACTGGCTGCATCATCTCCCCAGCCCATTTTATTTTTAGTAGACCATGTTTGATGTCATAAGTAATCTCCATGTAACGAAGGTATCAGAGACTTCCTCCTTTGTTGTTCTTAAATATTTTGTCATGAGTAAGAAATCTCTTTGTAATCTAAGGTATCAGAGACTTCCTTCTGTGTTGTTCTTAAATATTTAAATATCTTCAGTGTAGTTCTGTAGATCTCTTTATGGATCTCTCTTTGAGTTAATTTGTGTATGTTGTGTTATTAGCTCTGGCTTAGTTTCCTGCAGATAAAGATCCATTTGTCCCAGACAGTCTAAAAAGTTTTCTTCATACCTCAATGAATTATCTTGATACTTTTATCATAAAATTAGTTGATCGTGTTATATTAATGAGTCAAGCATAACCCCTATGTTGTTTACTTCTTCAAAGCAAGTTCAGACTATTAGCTCAAAGCATGTCAACATCAAACTCAAATTCTTACACAACTTTTACTATAGCAAAAATAATTATATTGGTGTTTTTATAGCCCATCAGTTACTCAAAAAAGCATCTAACATCTGTTAGTCATAGATTAAACAAAGCTCTAACCAGAAGAGAGTCCAAAACCTCTGTCTTTTAGAAGTCTGTGACCAAGGAATTCCTCATCTCACTGAAGAGCATCACCTATCCAGAAGCCAACACTGCTTCACCTCTCCAAGAAAATGTTCTTATCCACTTCACCTTCTGAATCGTGTCCCTGTGGTATAATTTGGAAGAAGAAGGTCTCCTGTGGTCAGGGACATACCCTCTCAGTAAATTCTGTCCAAGCCTCACCCCACAAAACTTACTGTGCTGCAAAAACCTGTACCTATTTCTTTTTCCCTTGATCTGCCCAGAGATCTTCCAACTCACCAGATCCCTAAATGTAAAGATTCCTTCTAGACTTTCAATTCTGTTTCATCAATCTGCATATGCCTGTCCTTATTACCAAGTCATCATGATGTCTTGATTGCTGCATCATGAATTAACTTTTACTGAAAAGTGCAAGTCCTTCCTAATTTTTTTTCAAAATAACTTTGACTTTTATGAGACTTTTGCAGTTCTATACATATTTTATTTATTTGTTTGATTTCTAAGACCAGGGTACACTTATAGCCCAGGCTGGCTTTGAACTATATATAGAAGCCATGACAAAATCAAATTTGCAGCACTTCTGCTGAGTGCTGAGATTACAAGATCAACATATATAGCTCACCATATATATTTATGTTCAGCTCCTCAGTTTTTTAGGGGGAGTCTAAAAATTTTGGTGATGTTATATTGAATCAATAGATACATTTAGAAAGAATAGGTATTTTAACAATATGAAGTTGTACGTGAACTAAAGTAAATTCTTTCAGTCTGTTTTTAATTTCTCTAAATCTGGAATTTCTCTAAAGCACGGTGTCCTGAAGGTTCATTCATTCCTGCCATCACGAACAGCAGTGTTTTCTTCAATTTTAAAGCTAAAAATACATTCCTTTGTATGTACATACCTAGATTTCTTTAATGTTCACCTGTTAAAAAAAAAAAACACTGAGGTTGCTCCATGTCTGTTGTAAACAACATTGCATGAGAATGGGAGAGCAACCATCTTTTCAAGATCCTACCCTATACATCTTTCCATTTTGAGCTTGTCTGAGGTTTCATTTCACAAACAAGCAGCATATGAAATACTTTACAAGAAACAGCATAGTTTATATTGAAGAATGAAGACCTTAATCGTATACTAAGAATATTAAGGGCAACAACATGTTAGAAGTGCAGAAATGTGGCTGCCAAAGCACCCTTGGTCTTGCAAAAGACCAGGGAAATAAGGAAGGCAGAAGTCTCAGGGTGCATATTACAAGAAACAACATGTTTCTATGGACTGAGCCTGGGGCAAAGTAGGGAGACAGATTCTTGCTAGGATCTTGGCCATGTGTCCCATTTTACTTCATGAATATATCTATTTGTACAGCATTGTGTTTCATCCTCAAAACCAGTCCCAGGAGTTTAATTTTACTTGTCCACTTAAATACAAATGACATAGTAACTTCTCTCTCCCTTCTTACACAGTCTGCTCCCTGCTCAAACAGCCCCTGTGCACCCAGCACAGATTTGCTTATGGAAAGCAGGCCAAGAATGAGAGGTTCTGAGTACTACAAATAAAGCAACTATAAACATAGTTGAGCAAGTGTCCTTTGGTATGATTGAGTTTCCTTTGGGTATATGCCCAAGAGTTACAGTATAGCTGGGTCTTGAGATAGACTGACTTCCAATTTTCTGAGAAATGGCCATATATGATGTAGGAAATTCTTCTACATATGTGTTGCTTTTATCAGTTAATAAATAAACATGTTTTGGCCAGTGGCTTAGCAGAACAGAGCAAGGCAGGAATTCCAAGCCGATAGAGGAGGAAAGAAGGCAGAGTCAGAGAGACACCATGTAGCCACCAGAGGAGAAAGACACCCATGCGCCAGTACTGGTAAACCATGAGCCATGAGGTAAAACATAAAAAAATAGAAATGGGTTAATTTAAGATATAAGAGCTAGCTATCAAAACACTTAAGTGATTGGCTAAGCGTTGTTGTAATTAATACAGTTTCTGTGTGATTATTTTGGGTGTGGGTGGCTGAAAACAAATGAGTGGGCTCTGCCTACACATATAGATTTCCAAAGTGGCTGTACAAGTTTATATTCCCACAAACAGTGGAGGAGTGCTCCCCTTGCTCCACATCCTCTCCAGCATGAACTGTCACTTGTGGTTTGTGTGTATGTATTTCAAATTTTATTAAACTTATTTACCTGAAATATGTTTACAGAGAGGACAAATACAGGACTTCGAGTAGCTTATGGGACAGTCATTATCTGTTAAAAATATTCTTCTTTCTTCTACATACACAATCTTTCCTTTTTACAGATTAAAAGCTAGATGCAAACTTTTGATGTAAACTTATCTCATTGTTAACTCTGTTGATTAAGATGGGAGACATACTTGTTCATAGTTCAGTTAAATGACACAAACAAAAGCTGTTCCCGCAGACACAGAGATGCCCATGTCTCAGTAGGACTGTATGCTTTGCGTTCACACAGCATCACTGACTTACTTCTTCCCTTTTCCCTTTTTACTGTCCTCTCCTTGCTGAAGACTTGGGTCAGCATCTCCTGTTTTTTTGTGTCCTTTTTTTAGCTTTGTTATCATTTCTGCTACACACAGCATCACTGACTTACGTGACAGGAACTGTACAAGACGGAGGCTGCCATCTTCCTGTTTGAGCTGAACCTGGACTCTGCCTCTGTACTGAATATCACAGTTCCATTCTCTGGAGTACATTTTGTTTTCCTCCAGAAATACGTTCAGTCCGACTGCTGAGCATACATCCTGAATCTCAGTAGGTAAGTTTTTCTACAGCCTTACTTATGTAAATCTGCCTCCCCTCCGCTATGGTCTTCTTAGTATTTAAATAAGTGGGGTAGATACAAATAAACCTGTCCTGGTTGGCTGGGGACCACCCGGCTGCGCAAGCCATCTCCACAGGCATCCCCACAGCCCTGCCAGCCCGTCAGCCCAAAAACCAGATCCACTTGTATTTTATGATCTTAGCCATTCTGACAGGTGTAAGATGGAATCTCAGAGTTGTTTTGATTTGTATTTTCCTGAGGGCTAAGGATGTTGAACACTTTTTTAAGTGTTCCTCAGCTATTTGATATTCTACTACTGAGAATTATCTATTTATATCTGTATTTATTGGATTATTAATATTGTTAAATCATTATTAATTGGATTATTTGGGGGTTTTGATGTCTAGTTTCTTGACTTGTTAATATATTTTGGAGATTTGCCCTTTGTTGGATGTGAGGATAGTGAAGATCTTTTCCCATCCTGTAGGCTGCTGGCAATTTTGTCCTATTAACAGTGTCCTTTGCCTTATAGAAAACTTTCAGTTTCATGAGGTCTCATTTATTAATTGTCAATCTTAGTGTCTGTGCTACTAGCTCTCTATTCAGGAAGTTGTCTCCTGTGCCAGTGCATTTAAGGCTATTCCCCACTTTCTCTTATATCAGGTTCAGTGTGCCTAGATTTATATTGAGGTCTTTGGTCCACTTAGGCTTGAGTTTTGTGCAGGGCAATAGATATGGATCCACTTGCATTCTTCTACATGGAGACATCCAGTTATGTCATCACCATTTGTTGAAGATGCTTTCTTTTTTTCCGTTGTACACTTCTGGCTTCTTTGGCAAAAACAGGTGCCCGTAGGTGTATGGGTTTATGTCTGGGCCTTTTATTTGATTCCACTGATGTGCCTGCCTGTGGATTCACCTGTTTATTTATACCAATACCATGTTGTTTTTATTACTATAAGCATTATAGTAGAGTTTGAGATCAGGGATGGTGATACCTCTGAAAGTTCTTTTATTGTGTAGGATTGTTTTAACTATAGTGGGTCTTTTGTTTTTCCATATGAAGTTGAGTATTGTTCTTTCAAGGTCTGTACAAAATTGTGTTGAAATTTTGATGGGGATTCCGTTGAATCTGGGGATTGCTTTTGGTGAGATGGCTGTTTTTACTGTTAATCCTGCTGATCCATGAGTATGGGAGGGATTTCCATTTTCTGATATGTTCTCCAATTTCTTTTTTCAAAGTCTTGAAGTTCTTTTTTGCTTTTTTTTATTTATTAAAAATTTCTTCCTCAGCAAGGACTACACATGGGCAGCTAGACAGTCGAGTCAGCCTTAGCAAGGAAGGCAAAGGTGTCAGTGGCCAAATCATCCACTCCCACACTACTTATATGCTATTTGATCCTTGCAAGCACAACTGTTTCTGCCTTATTCTTACTGTGTCCCTGTCAGCTAATGTACAATATGGGAGGTGGCAGATAGTCAGAACCATCTGATAAGGGAATAGTCAGACTGTGTAAGTTATTTCATCTTAGTCCCTGAGTTTCTACAAAGCAAAAAGAACTGAATTCGATCATTATATTCATTTTCAGCTGCTGTAGGAATTCCTACAGCCAGTAGCCTTTAAGTTACCCACCCACTTGGGCGTGGCCTCTTACACTATATATACCCATGTAAAGCATGTATCTGGTCTCTCTTCCAGCAGTGTAATTTGGTTCCTGTTCCCCGTTTGTACAGAGGATTGTGATCTGTGAATCTACCCCTAAATAAATAACCCTTTATTATACTCAAAAAAGAAATTTCTTCCTCTTCCCATCCCTCCGTTTCCATCCCACTCCCCCACTCTCCCTCCCCCTCCCTCTCCAGTCCTAGGAGAAGTCAAGGTGCCCTGCCCTGTGGGAAGTCCAAGGCACTCCCCCCTCCATCCAGGTCTAGGAAGGTGTGCATCCAAACAAGGACTTGAAGTTCTTGTCATACAGATCTTTCATTTACTTACTTACTTACTCAATAAAGTTACCCCCAATATATTTCATATTGTTTATGGATATTATGAAGGATGTTGTTTCCCTGAATTTTTCTCAAAAATTTCATCTTTTGAATATAAGAAGCCTAATGATATTATAGTTAATCTTGTATTCAGTCACATGATTAAAGGTGTTTCTCAGCTATAGGAGTTCCCTGGGAGAGTTTTTGGGGTCATTTATGTACACTGTCATATCATCTGCAGATAGCAATACTTTGACTTCTTTCTTTTCAATTTGTATCAGTTGATCTCCCTTGGATGTCGTATTGCTCTAACTAGGACTTCAAGTGCTATATTAATAGATACAGAAAGAGTAGACAACATTGTCTTGTTCTTGATTTTAGTAGAATTGCTTTGAGTTTCTCTCCATTTAACTTGATGTTGGCAATCAACTTGCTGTATATAGTTTATTATGTTTAGGTATGTTCCTTGTATTCCGGACCTCTCAAAGGTTTTTGTCACGAAGGGGTGTTAGATTTTGTAAAGGACTTTTTCAACATCTAATGAGAAGATAATGTGATTTTTTCCCCAATTTCCCCATATGGTGGATTACAGTGACTGATTTTTGTATGTTGAACCATTCCTACATCTCTGGGATGAAGCCTACTTGATAGTGGTAGATGATCTCCTTGGTGTGTTCTGAGATTTGGTCTGCATGTTTTTTGTTTACATTTGCATCTATGTTCATGAGTGAAATTGATCTTTAATTCTTATTCTTTGTTGAATTTTTGTGTGGATTGGTTATCAGAGTGACTGTTGGCCTCATAAAATGAATTTGGCAGTGTTACTTTTGTTTCTATTTTGTAGCATAATTTGAAGTGTATTGACATTAGCCCTTTTTGAAAGTCTGGTCAAATGTTGCTCTAAAACAGTCTTGCCCTTTGCTTTTTTGGTTGAGAGACTTTTAATGACTTTTTCTATTTCCATGGGGGTTAAAAGTGTATTTAAATGGCTTATCTCATCTTGATTTAACATTGTTAAGTGGTATATATACATAAATTATCCATTTCTTTTAGATTTTCTAATTTTGTGGAGCATAGGTTTTTGAAATATAACATCATGATTCTTTGGATTTTTTTGGTATCTGTTGTTATGTCCCTTTTTTGATTTCTGATTTTCTTAATTTGAACATTTTCTTGTAGAAGGAGTGGTGGGCTGTGTTCCCACCCAGCTCCTGCATGGCTAGCTTTATCCAAAATAATTACATGGTAACTGTATTCTTTTAAACACTGCTTTTGGCCCATTAGCTCTAGCCTCTTATTGGCTAGCTCTTACACATTGATTCAACCCATTTCTATAAATGTGTATTGCCACTTGACTGTGGCTTACTGGGATGAGTCTAAGTGGTGTCCATCTTGGAGAGGAGAGCTATGGCAACTACCTCACTTCACTTCTTCCCAGCATTCTGTTCTGTCTACTCCACCTATGTAAATTCTGTCCTATCAAAAGGCCAAGGCAGTTTCTTTATTAACCAATGAAAGCAACACATAGAAAGAAGACCTACCTACATCATTTCCCCCTTTTCTGTTTAAAAAAAGAAAGGTTTTCACTTTAACATAGTAAAATTACATATAACAAAACAGTTATCAAGCAAGAATTACAATTACAATATTTAGATTTATCTTTTACCATAACAAAGGAAAACTATAACTAACCATTCTTCCACTCCATCAAAGACTCCAGAAGGATATAGTATTACCTAAGTAAACAAGAGGTAAGCAACTTATAAAACTCTAGAAATGACAGAAACATCTCGCTGCCTGTACAGTCACTCAAAATTCATTTGTAACATTGGGGCATCCATCTTCAGCCTTCAGGCCCATAGTATCCAGCAGACTTTTCCACGAAGCAGGAAATTTCAAAGACAGTTCAGTCACTATCTGCTGTGTCCTACAGAATGTCTAGCAGACTCTTTCATGAGTCAGGAACCCCAAAAGACCATCTCACCTTTAGGCAAGTTCAGCAGTCCTCTCTCTGCGGGTTCTCTGTGTCCAGTTTATGCAACAGTCCAGGCAAGAGCAGTTTCTTGCCCAAATGGCTAACCAACTCCATAAAAAGGACCTTTGATGCCCATCTTCCTCTGGAAGTAGATTGGTGCTGCCAGGAGCAGATGTGTCTCATTGTCATGAAAAAATCCTAAGTTATTAAAACATTTAAAATGCCATATTCTGTAGTCTTTGAAAGATATGAAGAATGCCTATCTGAGATATATCTCTACCTGTCTAGAAAATCTAACATGACTACAACCTTGACTATTATGGATGATTATTCATTAATAACCTATATTTCCTGATTATACATTACATTTTTAAATGAACTACACAATCACAATACCTTAATCAATATCAGAAATACATATACATATAACAAAACTGACCTTAAAATCCATACCAATGCAAATTATTCATATCTATATCATATCCCCCTTTAAATGTAAAAGAACATCTGTAAACAATATCTGGGAATATGGACATAGTTATTTCTCTCCAAACTGCTTCGTGCTGAATGGGGGCGCTGTTTATCAGATCTTTCATGGTGTAACCTATGTGCCAGGTTCATCTCAGTCGGCAGTTGAGTGGAGTAATTTTTTGAGGATATTCACAGCAACATTTCAGGAGGGTGTGGTCTGTCATACCATATTGAGATAGAAGCAATCCACAGGGTCTCATCCTCTGTGAAAACAAAAGAAGAATCTCTTTTCCAAAGTATCCTATCCTTAGATCAAAATTCTGAAGTCATAATACCCTTATGATATCCATTCTGGTTTAGCTTGGCAGCCCATATAATAAAATGTCTCTCTGTACTTAGCTCCTTTACAGTCAAACACTTTAAAGAAAACACAATAATACAAAGAATCCAGACTCTCTGTGAATTTTTCATTTTTAGTTGGCTTATTTTTACTCTATCACTTTACTTTATTCTGTCTCTTTAAAGACTTTACCCTTTTATGACATTAACTTTATTTTCTATATTCTTTTTCTTCTCTCTCCCTTTCGGCTGTGGCATTTGGTTACTATTCACTGTTTGAGCAGAGTATTATGATCTGTGAGTCTACCCCTAAATAAATGTCTATTATATTCAATTCTGAACTAGTGTGGGATATCTTTTAAGCATTCTTCTTCAGTGATGTTTCTCTGATTTCTTTCTCAGCCCATTTATAATCTGTGTAAAGGAGAGCTACTGATTTTTTTAGTTAATCTTGTATCCTGCTACATTACTGAAAGTGTTTACGAGTTGTAGAAATTCCTTGGTAGAATCTTTGGGGCCATTTGTGTATACTATCATATCATTAGCAAATAGTGAGAGTTTGACCTCTTCTTTTCCGATTTGTATCCTCTTGATCTCCTTTTGTTGTCTTTCTAGCTAGGACCTCAAGAACTATATTAAATAGATAAGGAGAGGCAGAACAACCTTGTCTTGTTCCTGATTTCAGTGGGATCACTTTGAATTTCTCTCCATTTAGTTGGATGTTGGCTGTTGGCTTACTCTATATTGGCTTTATTATGTTGAAGTATGTTCTTTGTATCCCTGCTCTCTTTGAGAGCTTTATCATGAAGGGATGTTGTATTTTTGCCGAAAGCTTTTCAGCATCTGATGAGATGATCATGTGGTTTTTATTTTTCAGCTTGTTTATATGGTGGATTATGTTGACAGATTTTCATATGCTGAACCATCCCGGCATCTCTGGGATGAAGCCGCCTTGATTATGGTGCAAGATGGTTCTGTTGTGTTCTTGAATTCAATTTTCCAGTATTTTATTTAGTATTCTTTGCATTAATGTTCGTGAGTGAGATTGGTCTGTAACTCTCTTTCTTAGTAATGTCATTCTGTGGTTTGGGTATCAGAGTAATTGTAACCTCATAAAAAGTGTTTGGCAATGTTCTTTCTGTTTCTATTGTGGAACAATTTGAGGAATACTGTTGTTAGTTCTTCTTTGAAATTCTTGTAGAATTCTGAGCTGAAACCATCTGATCCTGGGAGGGGAGACTTTTGATGACTGTTTCTATTTCTTCAGCAGTTATAGGTCTGTTTAATTTGCTTATCTGGCCTTGATTTAATTTTGGTAAGTGATATTTATCCAAAAAGTTGTCCATTTCCTTTAAGTTTTCCAATTTTGTGGAGTATAGGTTTTTAAAGTATGACCTGATGGTTCTCTGTATTTCCACTGTGTCTGTTGTTATTGTCCTCATTTTTATTTCTGATTTTGTTAATTTGGATATTCTCTCTGCCTTTTGGTTAGTTTAGATAAAGGTTTGTCTATTTTGTTGATTTTCTCGAAGAACCAACTCCTTGTCTCATTGATTCTTTGTGTTGTTTCTATTTTGTTGATTTCAGTTCTCAATTTGATTATTTCCTGCCATCTATTTCTCTTGAGTGAGTTTGCTTCTTTTTGTTCTAAAATTTTCAACCATTCTGTTAATTCACTAGTGTGAATTATGTAGGCATTTAGTGCTATGAACTTTCCTCTTAACACTGCTTTCATTGTGTCCCATAAATTTGGGTATGTTGTGTGAACATTTTCATTTAATTTTAGGAAGTCTTTAATTTCTCCCTTCATTTCTTTTTTGATCCATTGATGATTCAGATGTGCGTTGTTTAATTTCCATGTGTTTGTGGGCTTTCTGGAATTAGTGTTGCTATTGAATTCTAGTTTTAAACCACGGTGATCCATAAGATACATGGGATTATTCCAATTTTTTGTATGTCTTGTGGTTTACTTTGTTACCGAGTATATGGTCAACTTTTGAGAAGGTTCCATAAGGTGCTGAGAAGAAGGTATATTCTTTTATGTTTGGAAGGAATATTCTATAGATGTCTGTTAAGTCCATGTGAATCATAACATTTGTTAGTTTCTTTATTTCTCTGTTCATTTTTTGTCTGACTGACCTGACCAGTGGTGAGAGTAGAGCGCTGAAGTCTCCGACTATTAGTGTGTGGGTTTTAATGTATGATTTAAGCTTTAGAAGTGTTTCTTTTACATATAAGAGTTCCCTTGTATTTGCGGCATAGATGTTCACTATTGAGATTTCCTCTTGATGAATTTTTTCTGTGACTAATATGAAATGTTTTTCTTTGTCTCTCTTGATTGATTTTAGTTTGAAGTCTATTTTGTTAGATATTAAGATAGCTACACCAGCTTGTTTCTTAGATCCATTTTATTGGAAACATTTTTTCTCAACCCTTTACTCTGAGGTGATGTCTGTCTTTGAGGTTGAGATGTGTTTCTTGTATGCAGCAGAAGGATGAATTTTGTTTTCATATCCAATCTGTTATCCTGTGTCTTTTTATAGGTGAGTTGAGTTCATTTATATTAATGGGTATTAATGACCAATGCTTGCTAGTCCCTGTTATTTTAGTTTTTTGTTGGTGATATTGTGTGTACTTTTCCTTTTGGGGGGTTTTGCTCCTATGAGATCATCAGTTGTCTATGTTCTTATGTGTTTAGCTGACCTCCTTGGGTTGGGGTTTTCCTTCTAGTACTTTGTGTAGGGAAGGATTTGTGGATAGGTGTTGTTTATATCTGGTTCTGTTGTGGATTATCTTGCTTTCTGTCTGTGGTAATTGAAAGTTTTGCTGGGTATAGTAGTCTGGGCTGGCATCTGTGGTTTCTTAATGTCTACATAACACTTAAACAGGACCTTCTGGCTTTCATTGTTTCCATTGAGAAGTCAGGTGTTATTCTCATAGGTCTGCCTTTATAAGTTACTTGACCTTTTTCCATTGCAGCTCTTAATATTCTTTTTTAAAATTCTGTATATTTAGTGTTTTGATTATTATGTGGCAAGGGGACTTTTTTTGATCCAGTCTATTTGGTGTTCTGTAAGCTTGTATCTTCATAGGCATATCTTTCTTTAGGTTGGGAAAGTTTTCCTCTATAATTTTGTTAAATATATTTTCTGTGCTTTTGAGTTGAACTTCTCCTTCTTCTATACCTATTATTCTTAGTTTTTATCTTTTCATGATGTCCCATATTTCCTGGATATTTGGGGTTAAGCTTTTGTTAGATTTAATGTTTTCTTTGACTGATGAGTTTATTTCCTCTACTGTATCTTCAGCGCTTGAGAGTCTCTCTTCCATCTCTTGTATTCTGCTGTTCATGCTTACATTTGTGGTTCCTGATCATTTTCTCATAATTTCTGTTTCTATAATTTCCTCAGCTTGTGTTTCTTTATTGTCTTTATTTCAGTTTTCAAGTCTTGAATAGTTTCTTTCATATGTTTGATTGTTTTTTCTTGGTTTTCTTTAAAGGATTTGTTGATGTCTTCAAATTTTTGTTTGTCTTTTCCTCCATTTCTTTGAATGGTGTTGATTGCATTGGGTGGGGCACTTAGTCTAGGGGTTTGTAACCCGCCTGGCAGTCAGTTACTCCAGGGTCACGGAGGGGTGCTATCTGGAAGATAAATGGGCTAGGAAAGAAGAAGGAGGCCATGCTAAGTTTGTCACATCACAGCCTCCGTTTATTAGGGTCCTGGTTGCTGCTTATATAGCCCCTGGATGAGGACTTGGGGGGGCAGGGCACGGGATCTCGTCACATGGTCCCGGTCACGTAGGCCAGGAGGTTACACTCGGTCAGGTCACTTAGAAGTCAGGAGTTGACATGCCTAGTTCCCTGGATAGCTGGAATGTGAGGAGGGTTCCGCTAACAGATAACAGCTAATTGGATGTGGGGCAGGTTCTGTCAATAGAATGATTCTTAACATAATTATGGGTGTGGGGTTCTCTGCAGACTCCCCAAGGCGATGGTTCCTGTAATGATTTTTAGAAGGAAAATGGCTCCTGACAGAATGGATTGCTCATTTCCTCTTTAAGGGTCTCAAACATTCCTCTAAAGTTATTTTTTGGTCATTTTCTTCTGCTTCATCTATATTTGGTTGTTCAAGTCTTGCTGTTGTAGGGTCTTTAGATTTTACTGGTGTTGTGTTGCTCTTTGTGCTGTTGCTTGCATGTGTTCTTACCTTGTCTACCCATCTTTTCCTCTAATTGGTGTAGTTGGGGCTGTCTGTTACTCTGGTGATCAATCTTCCAGGTGCCAGTGGATCCAAGGCTCAGATAGTTGTTCCTCATGGTGCAGTCAGTGCCACAGTTCCAGTCACCCAGTTGGTCACTCTGTGTTCCTGGAGGTCACTCAGTGCTCCCAGGCTTTGCTCCACTCATTTGGAGTTTGCTGTCTCAGGTCTGTTCTAACTTTGGTTGTTGGCTCAGACCCGTTTCTGTAAATGTCCTTGATCTGGATCCATTCCTGCAGAGGTCCCTGGCTTGGGGTTGGTCCTGTAAAGGTCTCTGACTCTGATATACTCTCCCTCAGGGGTCCCAGACTTGGGTGCACCCAGATTCACAGATGTCCTGGCTCAGGCCTACTCCCTCAGAGGCCCCAGACTCATGCCCAGACCCACAGAGATCTCTGTTTCCTGCCTACACCCTCATAGGTTCCCACAGAGGTCTCTGGCTCTGGCCCACTCCCTCAGTGGTTACTCTCCTGTACCTGCTCCTGTGGAGTTCTGTCTCAGGTCTTCTCTGGCCTAGGTCGCTGGAGCAGGAAACCAATCTCTGAGCACCCTGACTCTGAACCCAGAGTCAGTGAAAGAAACACATCCTGGATCCGAGAGACCTGAGCCAGGGGAAGAAACATCTTTATCCCTGAACCCAGAATCAAAGAAACATGCCCTGACTCTGAAGCCAGTGCCAAAGCATAATTTGTCCCTAGAATCAGAGCCAGTGAAAGAAATATACCCTGGTCTTAAGATTAGAACCAAAAAGCTAAAAAGAACCAATGAAAGAATCACAATTTGACCTTGAAATCAGAGCCATCTCTGCCCCTTCCCAACTGCCCAACTGAACCACCCAGTCCCCAGGCAGGAAACCAACCAATCACTGAGCACTATGACTCTGAACCCAGAGCCAGTGACAGAAACACTCTGGATCTGAGACCTGAGTCAGAGAAAAAAACATCTTTATCCCTGAACCCAGAACCAAAGGAACATGCCCTGGCTCTGAAACTAGTGTCAAAGAAACACACTTTGTCCCTAGAATCAGAGCCAGTGAAAGAAATATTCTCTGGTCCTAAGATTAGAGTCAAAAGGCTAGAAAGGAACACAGTTTGACCCTGAGATCAGAGCCATCTCTGCCTTTGACCAACTAAACTAACCAATCCCTGAGCAGGGAAAACTAACCAATAACTCTTCTCCCTGGGAAAACTCTGCCCCTAAGAAGCCTTATATAAGCCTCTCTGCCTGTTCAGTTGGAGGCTGTCTTTATCCCCCTCTCCCCGCAGAGGCAACCACTCTCCTGGACTCTTCCTTCCCAAATAAATCTCTTTCTCAACAGAATCTTGAGTGACAGTCTTCATTCACCAGTGCAGAATAAAAGACCCTGGCTGGGATGTCCCTTAGGGGACTGAGCTGAAAAACCTTGCTGAGATGCTCCCTTGGTGTGTGTTGGGGGGGGGGGTGGAGTAAGGATGAGCAAAACAGAAAACCTTGCTGGGACGCTTCCTAAGCTTGACTGAGCAAGGCTGAGCAGAAAAAGTAACAACTTTTCGCTGGAGCCAGAAGTGATTGCTACATTTCTGCAGGGGCTTCCCCTTTAGTGGAGTGTTAACAAAAGAAATAACATCTTAGGCGTGAGAAGTAGCAGATAGCTCTGCTAGAAAGTTCCTTCCCTTAGGAGAACAAAGCAGAGCTCAGCTTTAGGGGCTCTCCAGGAGAGGAACAGCATTGTTGTAGCATGCAGGGACATCCCTGCACCCCATCTTCAGGTAGCCTGACTTCCCAACAAGTCAGGACACTTCTCCCCCAAGGCAGAGCTGTCTTATTGCAGCTCCAGACTCCAGAGCTGTTTTTATTGTGGTTCTATACCTCCAGGACTGAGCTGTCCTACTGTGGCTCCAGCCTCCAGAGTTGTCCTATTGCAGCTTTCTGCCCCTCCAGAGCTGTCCTATTGTGGCTCTAAATGTAGCCGGGCTTCCGGATAAGTGCGGATATCTTTGCAGCTCTAGAGGTGTAATACTCACACTCCCCTACACTAAGACTTGAAAACTGATTTTGTTTTTCCAAATTCAACTTTTTATTGGTTCTTTGTGGATTTCAAATCATGCATCACAATCCCACTTATCTTCCTGGCCCTTCCCATCTGCCCTCTACCCTTGCAACCTCCCCAGTATAAAACAAGATCAAATTTAAAAACAAAGAGAAAAAGGGGGAAAAAGAAAAATCTCGTTGTGGAAGCTTAGTGTGACACAGTGAGTCATCCTGTATGCCCTTCAGTCCACATAGTATTACTTCCAAGTGTTCATTGCAATGAGTTACTGGTCCAGTTCAAAGTGTCTGGTTTTTACTACATCATCAATACTGGACCCTTACTGGGGTTCCTCTTGGATCTCTTGTTGTTCTGTGTCACAGAGATCGTACTGCTTTGGGCCTGCAGGGTTGATCTCATCACGTGCTCCAGCAGGTCTTAGATGGGGTGGATGATGGGATGGATCAACCCATAGCTCTGGTTTTGGGTCTGGGTGATTGATGGTCAGCCCACCAGCTCTCCTTTGTCCTCAATACCAGGTGATATCTCCAGCACCACCCCAACTAACTCACCCTATATAGTAAGCACCAAGGGTCAATTCTCTTGATCTTGTGTTCTTAAGATTGGCTCATCCACATCTATACCACTAGGGCCAGCTCTACTGTGTTATCTAGTGGAGGTTTAGGGGCCACTATGCCCACTGCTGCAGCTGGTGTGATTCAGGGCCAGCTTTCTCACTCTAGAGACCCCAGGAATAGCTCTTCTACCTGTTGTAGGCCTAAAAGAGCATGGGGGGACTTCTCTCCCTTGCCCATGCCACCGTATGGTAGCTAAGGGGTAGGGCTTGATCTCCCATGCTCATGTTCTTGGGGCCAGCTTACCCACACCTCCATCAATGGGGTCAGCTCTACTGTGTTGTTCAGGCAAGGTACAGGGCCTACTCTCTGTAGTGATGCATCTGGTAAGGGCCAGGGTCAGCTCTCTCATTCTGATGTAGATGGCAAGGGGCAGCGGGGAGGTCATCTTTCCGTCTCCCTTACTGCATGTCAGACAAGGGGCTCAGGGTTAGCTCTCCCACACTTACAACCTTAGAGCAGACTCAACCATGTCCCTGCCTGCAGGGTTGGCACTACTGTGGTGCCCAGGTGAGGTCTTCTCTCCTAAGTGCTGTAGGCAGTGAGGGGCAAGCGGCAAAAGGAGGGACATCTCTCCCCTGCCCATGCCACATTACAGACAAGAAGTGGGGCTATGTCTCCCTTGTTTATGTCCTCAGCGTTGACTCACCTGGTCATCTCTGTTGTATTGTCCAGGTGAACTTCAGGGCCTCTTCTCTCTAGTGCTGAAGCCAGTGAGATGCTGGGCCAGCTCACTGGTTCTCGTGACCTCAGACCCAGATTTCTCACCTGTCACAGGTGACCAGGGGTCGGGGGAACACCTTCCCTTGTTCATGCCACTGTATGGCAGATGAGGAGTGAGATCATATCTCCCATACTCATGTTCTTGGAGTCAGGTCACCCTCATCCCTGTCAACAGAGTCAGCTCCATTGTGCTGCCCAGGTGAGGTGTAGGGCCTGCTCTCCCTAATGTTGCATTTGGTGAGGTGCTAGATCAGCTCTCCTGCCTGCCACAGGTGGTGAGGGGCTAATGGAGTTTGAATACAGAATTTAATCAGGAAAATTAATTAAGAATTAATCAATCTCTGGGGGCAGAATGGGGGACAGAGTGAGGAGAGAGGCAGAGTACCCTAAGGACCATTGGGGGTGCTGAAATGACTGGACAATATAAAATGATCAGACATTTAAAAATTAAGACTGAAAAAGAATGTCTTACCCTGCCCCTCTCATAAGCCAAAACAGGTATGTTTGGAAACTTTAAATATGTTAAATATTAAAATTATAGCTTTTTTCCTTTAAAAATATCTTGGGAAAAGCAGTTTTTCATATTTTAGATTAAAATCTAGCTAGACCATAATATTTGAAGCTGTACACTAAGAGGTTGCTGGGTTGACAGGGTGCTAATGCAGTTCTTAGGTCTATCACACCAACAGAGGCGCTAAAAGTGGAATCCTGGGTAAAGCTGGCAGCTGGGAGCTCTTGTAGTTCATCAGGTTCATCAAGGTTCCCTCCCTTCCCCTCCTTCAGGGCACCTAACTGCCTGGGAGCAACTCCCCCACAAAAATATTTTTGATTCTCTCTTTCTTAATAGTTTCTATGTAGTTAATGAAATTATATTTACAAGATTTTTGGGTTTTGGTTTTTAGAATTCACAATTTCAAAAATACCTTATAATATGACCTCTTTGAACAGAAAAAAAAAAAAGCACTCGTAGAAAAGGAAGGTGCTCAAAACATGGCTGCCCTTATTTTATTGCTGAAAATAGATAAACTTAGGTTAACAAAGAGACGTCACAAAAACGAACTGTCAGTCTGTTAAGCAGCCAACTGCATGCCACTTCTACAATGCAACATATAAAGTCTATGCCCACCTCCTGCTCCACACATCACAACTTTGCTTCAGTATGTGCCAAAGTCCCAGATGAAAATTCTTACAGTCTCAGGATTGATACCAAAAATGGAGAGTAACATCACCATCTCAGCATCCTTTAAAAGTGAGAACAGAATCAAAACAACAAAATAAAACAAAATTGTTTTTTCTTAAAAAAAATCTTTATCCCAAACATCCCGTTTCCCAAGTTCCCCCCAACCTCCCCTTCTCACTTTTCTCTCCCCATCTCCCCTTACCTCCCTCCCTCCCTCCCTCCCCCAAGATCCCATTTTTTGCCCGGCAATCTTGTCTACTTCCCATAATCAGGAGGATAGCTATATGTTTTTCTTTGGGATCACCTTCTTATTTAGCTTCTTTAGGAGATCAAATTATAGACTCACTGACCTTTATTTATCTCTAGAAACCAATTATGAGTGAGTACATCCCA
>NW_026068087.1:251982-459440 GCF_014885135.2 Alexandromys fortis
GGGAGGCGGGGAGGAGGCGGAAATCTTTTTTTTTTTTCAATAAAAAAATTATATTAAAAAAATCTTTAATATACAACAAGTATACTAAGGTTAGCTTTCAACTAGATAGTAAGCTAAGGTGACACTAGACTATGTCAAAAATCACTACCAAATGTGATTCAGGGAGACTGAAAAGGAGAAAGGAGAAGGGGGAGGGAAAGGGAGACCACCAAAGGAAAACAAACAGACCAAACCAAAATTATGGATTGAGATGAGATGTGGTCAACCCTCAATCTAAAGTGTGCCATCACTGGTTGGGATGAGGAGTGAGGCTGGTGGGGACTTCGCCCAGTCTTGCCTGGACATCCAGGTATGCTCTCAGAGTGAGACGGCAATGGAAGCACCTATTCAATGGTATCCATTTGTAAAAGCCATTGCAATCAAAGGGCCGTGGCCGAAGCCTGAGTCAGACTGTGGGCTGGCTACACTTATGTAATTCCCCACTCCAGAGTCCTGGCTGGAAGGGCCATAGAGATTGGTGACAGGTCCTGGGCTGTTGGCCCAGGGACACCTCTGGGCCACACCAGGTTGGAACCTGCCTGGGAAGCAGGTGCACCAAAATTAGGTTGAGCAATGTGACTATTTGGGACTGATCCTCGAGCCGCTGCCACTGCTGCCACCACTGGTCCATAAGCTGCTGCTGGGAAGCCTGGGAACAGGTAGCCATAGCTAGGAGCGAATCTAGGGTAGCCTTGGCCATAGGTTCCCACAAAGTTCAGGTAGCCCAACATCTTAATGCCAAGCATGAACGCATTCATGGTGTAGGGCAGCCTCTGGACCCAGTGTCTTGTTTCAGTTGGGAACAAGAGTTCTTTCAGCTGAGCCTTCTTACATTCTACGATTTTATTATTGATTTTGTGGAAATGTTTCTCCACAACATCTTCATTCTCAAAAGTGACAAAGCCAAACCCTCTGTGCCTGGTGGTGGTTTTGTCAAACATCATCAACGCATCCTCCACCTTGCCAAACTCCTCGAAATACAGCTTTACATCTTTCATTACAGTGTTCACAGATAATCCTGCTACAATTTTTTTTGTTCTTGTGACCATCATCTAACAGCCTCTCGGTGCCCCATTTGAGTCAAATCAAGATTTTTGCATCCCGTGTACACCCTCCACCATTGCATTGGGCTACCCACAACGAGAAAATGCAACTATGGGGTCAATTGTCTTGGAATCTAACGCATGGTGGAGCTGACCTAATACTTTATCTACACTTGCTGGGTCTGCAAAGGTGATAAAACCAAAGCCTCTGGAGTGTTTTATAGTGGGATCTCTCATGACCATACATTCTCTGATGTCTCCAAATTTGCTAAAAATAGTCTCTAAGGCTTTCTGGTAAGGTCTTCCAGCTCAGTCCACCAATAAACAATTTACTGGGGTCAGGCTGGGAGTCGCTGGTGCTGCCCAAGGTGTCTAAGCTACCATTTGCCTCCATAGTGGAACACCCCCATCCCCCACCCCCTACACACCAAGCCCAACAGCTAAGCAGAGCGCAGTGGCAGCCGGTTCCTAGCCCCAGATCTCTGTCCCTCCTCCCCTGCCTCCCCCAATCCCCCTGCCCACCTCCACCTCTGCCTCTCCCCCCTTCCCCCTCCTAGGATACATCTAATAGAGTTGTTCAAGGGAGTCACATGGAAATCCCCAAGAAACCCAGGCTATTGCCAAGACAATAGGTTGCTCTCCACAAAGTGACATCAAGGCCACATTGATGAAGACAACAGCTACACAACTCATTGAATGTGGAGAGGTCAATCTAGTGCTATATAGAACCTTCACTCCCATGTCCCAGTGTCTTTGGTATGGGAAGTACTCTGAGGGTTATCTAACGTGAACTGTAAACACCAATCCAGCCACAAGCCCTTTGATCTACATTCTGACCTACCTGTAAAATATGCTAGGGCGATAATGGCGCAAAGCTTGTGGGAGTAACCAAACAATGTTTGATTTGACTTACAGCCTTCTCCATGAGATATAACCACACACTGCTTGGGCAACCGAGAATGAGAGACTAAATAACCCAGAGACCTAGAGACCTAGGGTTAAACCAAATAATACTATTCTTAAAAAAATAGAGAGTAAAAATAAAGTAACTCCTAATAATATTCTGCTATACTCATAGATCAGAGTCTTATTCAGTCATCATCAGAGAGGCTTCCTCCTGCAGCAGAAGGGAACAAATGTAGTGCCCATAGCCAGATATACTGCAGAGAGAGAGACCTTGGCACACTCAGCTCTAACTGGGATGTCTCCATCAAATGCCTTTCCTTAGAGCTCAAGGAATAAACCCTTTGAAAGAGGAGGCAGGGGTATGGGAACCAGAGGGGATGGAGGAAAGCAGGAGAACAAGTCCCTCTAATCAACTAAGCAAAGTTCATATGAACTCACAGAGACTGAAGCAGCAAGCACAGGTCCTACGTGGTTCTGTCCCAGGTCCTCTGTGTATATATTATAGCTTTCAGTTTAATGCTTTTATGGGATTTCTGAATGTGTGAATGACTGGGTCTGTGATTCTTGTACCTTCTTTTGGTGCTTTTTTTCTTTCTGTTGGTTTGCCTTGCCCAACTTCGATGTGACACAACCATTCTGTTAGTCTGTGACTTTTTACTGAAAGATATCAATGATTCTTAATTTCTGTTTTTTTATAGTTGTTGGTGATGGTGGTAGTGTGTGTGTGTGTGTCTGTGTGTATGTGTGTCTGTGTGTATGTCTTTGGGTTTTGCTGGTTTGAGGTTACTTATTGCCTGTGATTTTGTGGGTATAGTTAACCTCTTTGGGTTAAAGTTTTCCTTCTAATGCCATTAGGAGACTTAAGGTAAAATTGAAAGACCCAGTAACTCAACTAGAAAACTCAAAAGAAAACTTTACAAGTAGAATTAATCAAGCAGAAGATAAAATATCAGGACTAGAAGATAAAATGGAGGTATTAGAACAAAAGAAAAGGAAAAATAAAAAACATATGAAACAAACAAAGAAAATGTGGGACACCATGAAAACAAACAAACCTTTGAATTATAGGTATACAGTTTCACTTGCCGATGGCGATGAGGCCGGATCTCCATGGCTTGGCATAGTGGACAAGCCTGCATGGAGGCATTGTGATTTCCAGTGTCCAGGTTGCTGGTAGATAGAGCAGGTGTAGTGCAATATCGTGCCGTGTGACCATTTAGGCCACACTTGATAGAGCCCTGTGGTTGGCTTCCCTTGTTCCCCTTCCTGTGACCTTAGGGCAGCTGCTAAGGCCTATATATTGTTGTAACTTTGTCTATCGGGAAGACTCAGCTGATTCCTCTCTCACATTAAAAACTTTAAAGGCCATTTTCACCAATTACCATATAGGAGTTTGGGGACTATCATCAACCTTTTTTGTAAAACTCTTTCCTAATATCTGGTACTGACTGAGGAAGCAGAATGGAACCTAGCCGCTTTTCTACCTGAGAGAGATTTGGAAGAGAAAATGGAGCATGGAAGAATATAACCCAGTGTGCACAGGGGGTCCAGGAGTGGAACAGTGAGGTAGGAGGCGGAGGGGAAGGTGGAAGTTGACCTTGAAACTCCAAATTGGGAAAGGGAGGGAAAAGAATGTTACTACACAGGAGGGGGTTGGGAAGTGTGGACTTGAAGGAGTGGGGGAGAGACCAGTGCCTCTGGTGAGACACTGGCTAGTAAGTGGGGGGCTAGTAAGTGGGGGTCAAGAGCACAGAGCCCAAAAGCCATGGACATATATATGTAAGCTCTGTTTATTTGTATCAGACAGGATCAATTTTAAAAGATTTTTGTAAGAGGCTTACACGGGCAACAGCAGACATGGCTTTGAGTTGTAAGTGCCCATTTTAGGGTCTATGCCCAATCACAACGCCTGAGTCCGTTTCAGGGCATCCTCCAAAATGGCTTTTAAGTCCAAAAGGGGCCGTGGAGATTGGATGCCCGGTGTCCCAGGACAAACAGATCTCCGCCTCAGCCAAGCCTGATTCCATGGGATTGACTGCACCTGGGACTCGAATTCCCGACGTGAGTTCACGACTTCAGCAGGAATCCCAAAACGACAAAAATAAGTAGAAATGGGTACCCCCCAAACCCTATAGCATAGCCAAGAAAAGGGACTCACCAACACGCAGTTGCTATAGCCCAGAAGCTGGTTTTAAGTGTGGCATAGAGAGCTCAAAGTGTAGACTAGGGGCCTTTCAACATGTGGCCTGCCACATGGAAAGGGCCTGCCCTATCTCGGTGGAACCTCCAAAATTTTAGGAATATTTCCTAACATGAGCTCCCTGCCGAAGCAAAATTCCCAATCAAGCCAAATCAAAACAAGTGAAATTAAGAAATATCCAGGTTTAATGGGAGAGCTGTGCTCTCAGGTGGCCCCAAGGGGGAACTGGGAAGTTGTGGGAATGAGACCCCCAGGAGGAAGAAAGGAAGACCATGCATTCTTTTTTGGGGAGATCACTTAAGTACCCTGGGGAGTGGTCCTAACCTCTCCCTGGGATTTGGAGTCCAGACCAGGCCTGGGGGCTGGGATAGATGCGAGGGGCAGGGGCCTAGGCTCCCAACTTGACATATAGGCATAGATGAATCCCAAGTTAGTGGCATAGAGCATAGCTTCAACATGATCATGGAAAAATCATTCAGCAAACTAGTGAAAGGCACATCCATACAAATACAAGAAGCACACAAAACACAAAATAGACAACATCAGAAAAGAAAATCCCCGCAACATATAATAGCTAAATCACTAAGTATATATAACAAATAAAATGTACTAAAATCTGTAAGAGAAAAAGCACAAGTCACATATAAAGGAAAACCCATCAGAATAGCAGCTGTTTTCTCAATGGGAAATTTGACAGTCAGAGGATCTCAAAGCAATTGTTAAATGTCATAAAAGGTAATAGTCATAAAAAAAAAACTGTGACAGCCAACCTAGATTAATATACCCAGTGAAATTATCTGTGTGGTTGAAGGAGAAAGAAAAACTTTCTACAACATAAACAACCTAAAAAAGTTTATATCCAACAAAACAAGCCTAAATAAAATACATAGAATCAGTCATCAAAAGCCTTCCAACCAAAAAAAAAAAGCCCAGGGCTGGATGGTTTCTGTAGTCAGAGCCTGCTTGTTCATTTCTCATCCTTCCAGACCCAGAATAATGGCACAGAAACTATATTAATTAAAACACTGCTTGACAAATCACTTAGGTATATTTCTAGCTAGTTCTTACATCTTAAATCAATCCATTTCTATTATTTTACATTTTACCATGAGGCTCATGGTTTACTGGTACTGGGATGCGAGCATCTTTTCCCTCTAGCATCTACATGGCATCACCTTGACTCCAGCTACTCTCTTGCTACAACTCTGTTTGGATTTTCTGCCTGGTTTTACTCTGTTAAACCATTGGTCAAAGCAGCCATTAACCAATGGCAATAAAATATATTCACAGCATATATCACCTCCTATATCATCTCCCCTTTTTTGTCTAAATAAAAAGGAAGGCTTTAACTTTAACATAGTAAAGTTACATATAACAAAATAGGTATCAAGCAAGAATTACAGTCACAATATTTATATCTACTTCATCTTTTATCATAACTAAGGAAAATTATAATTATAACTGTCTATTTTTCAACTCCATCAAAGACTCCAGAAGGATATGCTATTACCTACGTAAACAGTAAGCAACTTCTAAAATTCTAGAATTGACAGAGACATCTTGCTTCCTGAACTGTCACTCAAAGTTCTTTTGTAACTTTGGGGCTACTGGACTATCACCCAAAATTCTTTTGTAATATTGGAGCACCCATATTCAGCATACAGGTCCATAGTATATGGAAGACTTTTCCATAAAGCAGGAAATTTCAAAGACAGTTCCACCTATATTGGCAGTTTGTCAGTCACTTTCTTCTGTGTCCTGCAGAATGTTTGGCAGACTCTTTCATGAAGAAGAAACCCTGAAGGACAGTCTTACTTTTGGTGTAGGAGGCCCTTCTGTATTTGTGTTGCTTTCATTGGTTATTAAAGAAACTGCTTTGGCCTAGTTGATAGGGCAGAACTCAGGTAGGCGGGGAAGACAGAACAGAATTCAAGGAGGAAGAAAGCAGAGACAGGCAGACACCATTATTCTCCTGCCCAAGACAGATACTGGTTAGACCTATGCCAGTAAGCCACAGTCAAGTGGCGATACACATTAATGGAGATGGGTTAAACTAATATGTGAGAGTTAGCCAATAAGGGGCCGGAGATAATGGGTCAGGCAGTAATTAACTGAATACAGTTTCTGTGTGGTTATTTCAGGGCTAAGCTAGCCGGGCAGCAGGACATGGCCTGCTCCTTCTACAACAGAGTGGTGCCCACGTGGACAACTGCATCCACATAAAGCCTGACAGAGTGTGGGAAGTAATTCTGGGCAGAAAAGAATAGAGTAAAGCATGGCTTCTTGGTAGCAGCAATTTCTTGGGTCTGCTCTGCTTGCTAGAGGCAAGCACTCTCATTTAAGAGAGGCTTCCTGACTCAGCATTAGCTGCAAAACCTTGCAGCTCCTTTAAGAGGTCCTTCCACGAAACACTTACATAGTGTTGATGAAAAAGCTGACCACATGCTTTTTGGTTTTCAGCCATAGCAGGAAAAAAGCCACACTGGTTTTTTTTTATTAAAGATTTCTGTCTCTTCCCCACCACCACCTCCCTTTCCCTCCCCCACCCCCAATAAAGTCCCCCTCCCTCATCAGCCCAAACAGCAATCCGGGTTCCCTGCCCAGTGGGAAGTCCAAGGACCACCCACCTCCATCCAGGTCTAGTAAGGTGAGCATCCAAACTGCCTAGGCTCCCACAAAGCCAATACGTGCAGTAGGATCAAAAACCCATTGCCATTGTTCTTGAGGTCTCAGTAGTCCTCATTGTCTGCTAAGTTCAGCGAGACCGGTTTTAACCCAGGCTTTTTCAGACCCAGGCCAGCTGGCCTTGGTGAGTTCCCGATAGAACATTCCCATTGTCTCAGTGTGGGGGTGCACCCCTCGCGGTCCTGAGTTCCTTGCTCATGCTCTCTCTCCTTCTGCTCCTGATTGGGACCTTGAGATTTCAGTCCGGTGCTCCAATGTGGGTCTCTGTCTCTGTCTCCTTTCATCGCCTGATGAAGGTTAATATTCAGGAGGATGCCTATATGTTTTTCTTTGGGTTCTCCTTCTTATTTAGCTTTTCTAAGCGCCCGAATTATAGACTCAATGTCCTTTATTTATGGCTAGAAACCAAATATGAGTGAGTACATCCCATGTTCCTCTTTTTGGGTCTGGCTTACCTCACTCAGGATAGTGTTTTCTATTTCCATCCATTTGCCTGCAAACTTCAAGAAGTCCTTGTTTTTTACTGCTGAGTAGTACTCTAATATGTATATATTCCATACTTTCTTCATCCATTCTTCAATTGAAGGGCATCTTGGTTGTTTCCAGGTTCTGGAAACCTAACTGACATGACTACAAACTTGACTATTATAGATGACTGATGACAAAACAATCCCACACCAGTTCAGAATTATGAATAATAAAGGGTTATTTATTTACAGGGAAAACTTACAGATCACTGTCTTAGACAACAGTCCTCTGCATAAACAGGAACAGAATCTAACAGCTGGAAGAGGGAGCCGTAAGCAAGAGAGAGGGCACACGTTTATGGCTGCTTTTACCACATCCAAGTGGGCTGGTATCTTAAAGGCTATTGGCTGAAGGAGCAGAATGTGCTCACACAGCACCTCCCTTTTTTGTTTAAATAAGAGAGCTCCAGACCCATTACAAAACGATATACACTAGGAACAGATATCAAGTATATTTAGAATTACAACCAGTACAAACAATATTAAGCAAGGAACATATGCTAAATGTTTTACTAAACATTCTATCCTAGGGAGTCTAAGTCTTGTATTAGAAATGGCTTGGCTAGATCATAAGAGTATAGTAACTACAACTACCTAATTTTCAACCCCGTTGAAGGCCTGAGAAGGGAGATAATATTACTTGAACGGGTAGGAAGTACAATCAAGTAGCTTCCAAAGCCAGCAATATATGACAGAGACAATTAGCTCCCTGAGCAATCACCCAAAGTTTCATTTTGCAACGTTAAATAACCAACTTTGGCTAAAGCCTAGTGCAACTGAGAGACCATTTTTAGAGGCAGGAAATTTTTCAAAACCATCTTATCCTATCTTGGCAAGATTTGACAGTCCTGCTTATCCATTTCCAGATACCATGTAACTTGTTAGTGGTTGAGGTATTGTCAGTTCCTTGTCCAAAGGCCAGTTTTGTCAAGAAGAAAACAAACTCCAAGTGTAGTGTCTTTGGTGCTCAACACTCTCTCAGGAATAGATTGGTGTGGTCAAAAGCAATCATGTCTCATGTCAACAAAACCCTAAATTATTTAAATGCCATGTTCCACATATCCTTGAAGTGGTTGAAAATTACCTATCTAGACATAAAACAATTTCTTTGTATCTAAAGAACCTAACTGACTTGACTGTATGTACAACAAACATGAACAACTATTGACCTATAATAATTAATACCTGATAACTTAAAGACTATAACTTCATGTCAGAATATTAAATAATCTGTAAACAAATGTGCAACAAATGAGGACAGTGACCTCAAAATGTAAACAATGTATAAGTATCTTAATCAGAGGTAGGAGTAATATATAATGCAACATGAAAAGTTACATCAATATACAAAATGTCCTAAACAGAGATGAAATCATGCATATATACAATCTGACAGAATAACTTTGCATAGGTGTACAAATAATGTAAACAAAAATAAGAAATATCATTTGAACTTTTATCAATATACAAAAACTATACCAATGTAAATTATCCATGAGTAATAATAACTCACAAGTATTCACTCTATTACTCACTATTATTATCCCTTTTTTTGAACAAATATAGTTTTCACCCCAACCCTCTAGTACAAGTAATAATCAACAATCCCTAAATAGTTGCATCCTCCTTCAGATTTCCTACCTCTTTTTCAAGAAGTTTGGTACCAGTCTATACCATTTCTAAAAATTCCTTAGTTAACTAAGTTTTGTTAGTTAAAGTGGTCATATCCTTCTTCAGATTTCCAAGCTGTCTCTTGAGAAGCCTGGTATCAGTCTGTAAAGACTGTACCATTTCTAAACATTCTTCATTCTTAGCCCTATTGTCAAACCATACTTTTAATAAAAAAAAATATTGAGGACAAGACTAATCCCCAGAATCAAAAATAGTGATGTAGAAGGGACATCATATAAGTCTTGTAAAGCCTCATACATGGTATAAGTAAAGAGGCTATTAAAAACCTTGGACGGTTAGGTTGTCTGACATATTTCCCTTTTAAATAGGCAACTTATGATATATTTTGGATATTAAATCTTACCTGTGGTTTAATTAGCTGGATTAGATGAAATAACCATTATCTGCCAGTAGGTGTCGTGGGCCACCTACAAAATGAACCCAACTGGGCCCAGCAGCACACCTGAAGTCACGTGACTGGTCTGAATCTGAATTTAGTGTGAAATGCTGAAAAATATGCTTAGATAAAAATTATATATTAATAGAAATCACAGACTGTGTGTACCATGGAGGGCCTTGATCAGTCAGCAGCTACAGGAGCACAGGAATAACAAGATAACAGCAGGCACCCAGGAAAGCTTGTATCCCCTTTGAATTTCTGCACAGTGTGCAGTGGTGGGACACAGACACTAGGGCTAGCATGCAGGGACTGGAAGCCACTCTTAGGCGTAATGAGATAATATAAAGAACCGTGGCCAATCTGCAGCGAGAAGAGCTGCAGATTCACAAGAATTCTATAACCAAATGAACTGCTGGCTCCATGCACAGGCTGCAGCCAACTGAGCGCTCGCGCCAAATCGGGCACACTCTAAGTCGGTGGCATGCAGCAGAGCTGAGGGGTTCTAAAACCAAACATTCAGGTGCCAGGTGATGATGTAAGTCACAAAACAATCTCATACCAGTTCAGAATTATGAATAATAAAAGGGTTATTTGTTTATGGGGAAAGCTAACGTGTCACTGTCCTAGACAACAGTCCTCTGCACAAACAGGAACAGAGTCTAACAGCCAGAAGCAGGAGCCACATTAGTCTGGAAGGAATCTACTGGTTCTCATCCTCTGTGGAAACAAAAGCAGAGCTTCTTTTCCAAAGCAATATATCCTTTCACCCCAATTTTGAAGTCAATATATCTTTAAAATATATATGTTGGTTTACCTTATCACCCTATAAAATATCTCTCTGTACTTAGCTCATTCACTCTAAAATTCAAAAAAAACCCACAATAATATACATAATCCAGACTCTCTGTGTATATTCTATTCTTACATGGCTTATTTTTTCTTTACTCCTTTAATCTATGTCTATCTGTACTCTGTCTCTGTAAAGACTTTGTTTTATTTTTAAACCATTTACTTGTTTTACATCTGTCTATATTATTTCTCTTCTCTCTCCCAAGCCTATGTACATTTATCTAACACTGTGACCCATTAAGGGGTCTTGTTCATCTGAATCTGCCTTTATTGTGTATCTGTAATAATTTTCTGACCAGAAACACTTTTAAAATGATAATCAGCTTGGTCACAGTGACCCTAGATGCTGGTTCTGCCTGTCTCAGACTTTTAATATATCGGAAGTAGTTCATCATCAGCTCTGGGACTGCCAGGTAGGAGCTGTCCTCACCACCTCAACTCTGGGTGGCACTGTGTAGCATATAAACACTTTATCTGAGAAAAAGCTAAATCAGCCATGCAGCACTTTGTATGGCCTGGAAATATCTCTGTGTGTGGCAGGGTGGGGTGCCATGCTCTCCTGCCTGTGCACTCCTAGCAAACGTGATCCCACAACCTGACCAGGCAGGGAGGATTGAGCCATGCTGTTTTCCTCCTAACCCCAAGCAGGTATACAAGTACCCAAACCCAAAGTGTGTGGTTTGCCACACAGATAGCCCTAGTCGTTTGGGCGCCATTCTGTAGTCAGAGGCTGATTGCTCATTTCCCAGGCACCCAGACCCTAAATGATCACACAGAAACTATATTAATTGCAACACCACTTGGCCAATCACTTAAGTGTATTGCTAACTAGCTCTTATATCTTAACCCATCTCTATTAATCTGTGCATCACCACAAGGTCAGGACACACCAGCAAGGTACCAGTAGGCTCCCACAAACATCTTTCTCATTCAATGGCTACATGGTTTCTCCTTGACTCTGCCTTCTCTCTCTCTCTCTCTCTCTCTCTCTCTCTCTCTCTCTCTCTCTCTCTCTCTCCATCTCTGTTTCTATTTCCTGCCTGGTTTTCCTCCATAAGTCATTGACCAAAAGCAGCTTCTTTATTAACCAATGGCAACAAAATATATTCACAGCATACATCACTTCCCATATCAGGTTTCAGTAGAGAATTCTACCAAAACTTCAAAGAAGAGCTAATACCTATATTCCACAAATTGTTCCACATAATAGAAACAGAAGGAACATTGCCAAACTCTTTTTATGAGTCTGAGGTTATGCTGATACTGAAAGTACACAAAGACTCAACCAAGAAAGAGAATTACAGACCAATCTCCCTCATGAACATTGATGCAAAAATACTCAATAAAATACTGGCAAACTGAATCTAAGAACATATCAAAAAAATCATCCTCCATGATCAAGTCAGCTTCATTCCAGAGATGCAGGGACGGTTCAACATATAAAAATCTATCATTGTAACTCATAATATAAATAAACTGAAAGAAAAAACCATACAATCATCTCATTAGATGCTGAAAAAGCATTCACCAAAATCCAACACTCCTTCATGATAAAGGTCATGGAGAGATTGGGGATACAAAGAATATATTTATACATAATAAAAGCAATATACAGCAAGTTCACCCCCAACATCAAATTAAATGGAGAGAAACTCAAAGCAATTCCACTAAAATCAGGAACAAGACAAGGTTGTCCACTCTCTCCATATCTATTCAACATAGTTCTGAAGTTCTAGCTGGAGCAATAAGACAAAAGAAGATCAAGGGGATACAACTTGGAAAGGAAAAAGTCAAACTTTCAGTATCTGCAGATGATATGATAGCATACATAAATGACCCCAAAAACTCTACCAGAGAACTCCTACAGCTGATAAATAACCTCAGTAATACAGCAGGATACAAGATCAACTCAAAAAATCAGTAACCCTCCTATATACAAATGATAAAGAACCTGAGAATGAAATCAGAGAAGCAGCGCCTTTAACAATAGCCACAAATAACATAACATATCTTCAGGTAACATTAACTAAAGAAGTAAAAGACCTGTATTACAAGAACATTAAGTCTTTGAAAAAAGAAACTGAAAAAGGTACCAGAAAATGGAAAGTTCTCCTATGCTTTTGCATAGGTGGGATCAACATGATAAAAATGGCAATCTTACCAAAAGCAATCTATAGATTCAATGCACTCCCCCATCAAAATCCCAATACAATTCTTCATAGACCTTAAAAAAAAACAATACTCAACTTCATATGGAAAAACGAAAAACCCAGGATAGCCAAAACAATCCTGTACTATTGCTGGGTTCTAACATCTTCCTTGGGGGAAGAGGGTGAAAAGGTGCAACACCAATGAACATAGATGCCTGGAATCAGGCAGAAGACTTGCTGCAGACTCATTTATTTAACAGTGTGAAAAAACTTATATACCCAGGCTGGAAAACAATTGATAGCTGATATCTCATGCTCATCTCTCATTGGCTAGGCACCATCAGGACCTCTGACAGCAACTGTCACTAGGCACTCAGGAAACACTGTTTGGTAACTCATTGGCTAGGCACAGACAGGATCTTTGACACCTCCAGGCAGACTCTAGGTTGCCTCCTTTTGGTCCAGTAGGCCTTATCTTTCTACATATCCACCCTTTTTCTTTATTACATAGGATGTTCTGTGGGAGCCAGAGTTCTTTGTTTAGACCTTGTTGACCCCACCTCAGGGAGGCTCAGCAACTTGACTGTGCTGTCTTAGGTTGGCCTGCCAAATAAGCTCATGCGCATCTCTGACCACCAACCCTCCAAGAGCATTCATTCCTGGAGAACTGCCAAGGTGTGGGGTACTAAATAATACAGCATTTTGAATTACAAATAACTAGGCATATATAAGCTCCTGTGGAGGACTGCCAGAAGGATGCCTAAGAGTCATTAACACCTGGAGTCACCTTAGTTACTGTCTACTGGTGTTGGATTTACTGCATGAGACATTTAAGGAGAATAAGGGTAAAAAAAAAAAAAAAAAAAAAAACACCGGCCGGGCGGTGGTGGCGCATGCCTTCATAATATAAAAATATGTATTCTTAAAAAACCACTCTTTTAAAATGTATTTATTTATTGTGGAGGGTGGGAGAGGAAGTCAGAGATGACATTAGAGTAGACTTTCTCCTTCTACAGTGTGGGCCAGGGTGTCAGGCCTAATAGCAAGTACCCTTACCCACTGAGCCACCTCACCAGCTATGGAAAACTATGATTATATCTGTAAACATTGGCTTCTGAAAGGGATGGATAACTGTTGGACCCCCCAGCCTCTTCTCTTGCCTCAAACACAGTAACGTATATTGAAATTGCATTTTCCTCCCGAAGGCAAATTCTAAAATCACAGTGAAGTGTTTTAAGCTTTAAATGCGTAGTTTTTATTGTTTTCACACAGGATCTTATCACTATTATGAATATAAACTTCAGAATAGCTTATCCAACCTTTGTTTTTGACATGAAGAAACCAAGGCCTGTGGAAACACCTCAATGGGTCGCTATTGTCACCCATGACATAGGAGAGTTAGGGCTGGAATTCTGGACTCCCAATTACAAGCCAGTGTGTTTCTGTATGACCAATAAAAAGGACCAAAACCCAGCAAGGACACATGCTGAATTGCTTTCTTCCTCACCTCATTCCCCATTTTAAGCAAAATTCTGAGGGAACCGGGTGACTGGGGGCTGCAGGAGTAGCTGGAGGGCTTACAGAGAGTCTTTTAATGGAATAGCCAGACATGTGACTACAGCCTGGTAATGCTGAAAGAGATACACTTGTGCATAAATAGTGAGAGCATGCTCCTTTTGTATCCTGAGAAAAACTTATATCAAGAATAATCAGTAAGCCATGCTGAAACAGTTTGATATTGCATTTGCTGTCGAAGTCAACTAAAGCTACTTACAGCTCATCCCCCCCCACACAAACTCTGACTCTCTGCAGCTCTGTGGAGTTCTCAGAGAAAAAGCCATATAAACACATCCTTCTACTTACAAATAATGGAGGAAATCTTCTTAGAAATTGAGACACTTCGGTAGATAATTTTGCCTAATATGTCCATACTTTGAAAATGATTAAAGAAAACGGAGTCTCCCTGCCCCCAGTGAGGGCAGGTACTTTGACTTGTCAAATTGAAGTTGGACATTTTCTCTTCGTTTGGAACTGCCGCAGAATAAGCCCTTTCATGTCCTCAATAATACCAAACCAATGCAATCCATCTGTTCTGCCAAATTATTTCTAGTTCCCTAACCAAAGGCACTGCTTTTTCATGCATTTTATCATGATTTTATGCCCTTTATTATATTTTACAAAAGGTTCTGATTCCTCCAGGGCCAATGAGAACTGATTAGGACACTGGCCTCAATCCAGCCTTTGAACACAGGAGAGGAAGGAATAGAACCGTTTCCTTTTTTCTCTACTCCTTGGCAGAAAAGCATATGAATCTATACCGTGTGTGCGCTCCGTGTGTGGGTGGGTGTGGGCAGGCCATGTTTTATCCTGTCACAGTATGACTTTGGAGATCATGTTCAGAGCATTCTTTCTGTAATCACGTTGCATTAAGGGGCTTTATTTCAGAAAGACTATTTCTTTAGGAAAGAACCACGGAGCAGCGTGAGACTCAATGATACCGTCATTTTACAAGACTTTAGTCAAACTTCCAATCTGAATGGAAACCATCTTGGATCTGTGTTGAATCAGAATACACTCATAATTGCAAAGTAGGTATTCATTAAGCACTGGTTCCTTCCTGATTTTCAGTGGGCACTGATTGAAGGCAAGACACAGAGAATGGTAATGGAGCAGTACACACAGGCTTAGAGAGACATAAGCACTGTAAGTACTTATTGCCTGTATAGGCAAAAATCTAGGCCTATGTTTGAGTACCATGAAGAAGCTCCCCAGATAAACCATATCTTTTAAATGCATTAAATGTCCCAATGTGCTCAGAATTCTTAATAATACTTTGGGTCAGACTATCATAAATGAGTTTACATAGCCATCCTTCAGACCAGTTATCTCTGAGAATAGAACCAGCATCTTCCTAAATCACGATGAACAGAGCACTTTGTTCCATTTTGATGCTTTTGACCTTTGGCTCTTGGGAGCATCTTGGAGGGAAAATGAAGAATAAAGGGCACGTGGGAAACAGAAAGAGAAAGGATGAGATAAAAAATATCTACAGTTAAGGCTAAACAAGTGAAAGAGCAGATGAAAATGAGAAGTACTGGCTATCAGTCTGGGGAAAGTTGACGGTGACCAGTGTATGGCATCTGGGAAGAGTGGGCGAGCCAGAGCCACTCCAGTGATGTGGAGAGAGAGCTCAGCTGTCCACTAGGTTCCCACAGAGAGACCAAACTCTCAAGCTCTGCTTTCTCCTAGTTCCTCCAGAGAGTGAGAAGCCTGTCAGAGGCTGGCTTCTGCTGCTTCTTCCTCTCCTGCAGCTGGGAGAAACAAAGGTGGTTGTCAGGAGATCAGTTCTTCCTGTCTGGTGTGATGGAGCCTCCCTGTTCTCCCAGTACTCACAAAGTTGAGGCAGGAGGATGGTGACTTAAATAATAAAGCAAACACAGGAAAAGAATGATTGCTTCCTTATATTGGATACGATTATTTTTCAAGCAGTGTAGATAGATGGTAGATGGGTAAATATATAGATGGAGACAGATAGATCCAACATTTGTGTCAAATGAGTTATCAAGATGAAAACTTATCTACAGTGGTGAATTTAAATAATGAAGCAAGAATAGATTATGAAATAGAAGTGGAAACTCAAAGTAAGAGCAGAGCTGGATCCTTGTCGCCTGTCTGGAGTCTTACCCTAGTGTGATTCAGTAGGTATCCTCTTATGGTTGCCATCACGGAGAGACTACTGTTACTTCTACTAGGAATCCTGATCCTGTTACAGAGTGTTTGCTACATGGCCGGGCATTCAACTAGAATGCTTTTGGAATCACTGAAGAATAAGAAAAACATTTGCAGCAAGCATGGGGTATATAGTATGAACATGTACGTGAACAGCTATAAAAACACTATTGATTATACCAGAGGCAAAAATTCAATGTAGACCAAAAAAATCTTAGCAAGAAAGGAGGGGGAGGAACATGATAAGTGTTTAGGATAAAATAGTCAAAACAGGGATCTAAATGTCGATTGTAGAGCTGACTTTGTTAGCGTGGCTTAGTGGCGTAGCCTGTCATCCCAGGCTGAGGCAAGACTTTTGCAAGTCATGGCCCTCCTAGGCAATTTAGTAAGATTTTTTCTCAAAATCTAGTGTGCTGTGGATGGAGCTTAGTGGTAGAGTGAAGGCGTAAGTCACGAACAAGGCCACACCAGTTTGGAGTTATGATTAATAGGGTGTTATTTATTTAAAGGGGAAAAACTTACAGATCACCGTCCCAGACAACAGCCATCTGCACAACCAGGAAGGGAGTCTAGTCTCCGGTGGAGCAGGAAGTGAAGAGAGCGAGCAGAGGAAATAGCCGCTTTTTTAAAGGGAGAGAGACCACGCCCCAATGGGCTGGTATCACAGCAGCTATTGGTTGGAGGGGCGGAAGGACCTCCCGCAACAGTAGAGTGAGTGCTCTTGGGTGCAATCTCCAATCCTTTAAAAACAACAGAGGACTTGACATTGTTTAATGTGCTGCTGCCTCACTGTATCCACACACATCATATGTGTCTAGGGACAGGCTGTTGTTTCCTTTCCAAGTGGCCATTGTTATGCAACTAGGATTGATTGGCTCTTTCGATTTTCTGATCTCTTCTCATTGTAGTTTTAGATGACTCAGACCATAGAGTTACCAGGGTTTCAGTGGTTTCCACCTTTGAATCTCCTTATTAAACTTTGTCTTGAGTTCTTGACTTTCAACTTTCTCTTACTTGTTTTATCTTTGTTAGTTGCTCTAATTATATAGTTGTCCTGGGCTTTCACAGACGTTTCCAAACCTCAGGTTTAGCAGCCGTTCACCCACTTCCAGCAGATGTTTGTGACTTAATCAAAACAAAGGCTAATCATTGCCAAGTTTTTCTTAATCTTTCATATTAGATTTCTGATCTTAAAAATAATTTCTCTAAATTATATCATTCTAAAGTATAGTTTTCTAGAACTGTAAACTAGATTTATATAATGCTGAATGATGGTGTCAAAAACAGGAAACTTCTTCAATAGTATAGCAAAGAAAATTCCTAACTATTTGCTTGTTTATTTGGGACATGGCGGTGGTCTTTCCTACTTCCTGTCACTCTCTTACTCTGTGGCCCCTGCCATTCCTCCCTAACTGTGACCTGATCATCTATTTTAATGACAAGCACAGCACTGCCCCCTGCACAGTAAGACGTGAGGGTCACTATGCAGCCCTTTCTCCAGCCTGCCCTCTCAGTGAACCATACATCAGCATTGAACGGCCAGCCTTCAGCCTCACCCCCTTACACCCAGGAGACGAAGATGGGCCTGACCTGGTCCCTGGGGAGATGCTTTTCTGATTTACCTAGCGCTCCTTTCTTCCTCTGCGACATGGAAGAATATTTTTTTTTGTTTTGTTTTGTTTTAAATCTCACCAAAGCTCTGGGCCTCAGTGTTCACTTGCTGCTTGCTTGTGATCTGGGTGTAGCATTAACGTCGTCTGTAGCTTTAGGGAGCACAGCAGCTTTCAAAAGTGGAGGTGAATTAACATCTACGTCAGAACAACCGTTATCAGGTTCGTGGATGTACTAACAGAGGAACATAGCCAGGAAGACCACACGTCAGCTAATTGAGATTTAATTTAATGCATTGCTTTGACAATTACAAAGGTCACTTCTTTGTTAGAGTGAGTGAAATTCTCTCCAGAGCCTGAGTCTAGATTGTCTCAAATTATCAGTAGCGTTTGTATTTGTTTAATTGCGCATCTATCACCAACTAAGACTTTTATAAAATACATTAAATGAGTCATTTTAAGAGTGAAATCTAGACTGAGGAATTGAAAAAAAATGTTAGTTTTAAAACACACAAAAAACTACAGTCAGATTGCCTTGTAAGTTTCTAAATATTGACTGCAAATTTCTACACTGACTCAGTAGAGACCTTTGATAGCCAGACTCTGAGCTTTATATCCTGTGGATACACTTTGAGAAATGTCAATCTAGTGCACGGTTACCATGAGGGGCGCACACATGAAGTAGTAATCGCCATGTTTGTCATAGTGAAAACCCAATGCAGTCAGATTTAGTGATGTTAATCATATCCTTCCTTCAGCATCTTCTTCAGGTCAGTGAAAGACAAGAGAGCAATAAGTTTGCTCATTATATAAACCGTGACCCCTGTTATTCTTGAGCAGACACTTTATACACAGGAGTCAATTGCTAATTTCTTTGTTATAAGTTCATTTTTATGCCAGAAAAGAATAAGTTTAATGTCATCAGATGCCTATGATCTGAGTCTTGCATCTGCTCTTTTTCCAGTTTTTGGTATGGTACTTTACCAAGCAGACTATGTCTCATGCTTGCATGATGAATCTGAGTCCATTATTAATCATCTTAAATGTGACTGGAGGTCTCATTCTTTCCCGAGTGTTGCCAGTGGAAGACTGTAAATTGCTGTTGTTTTCTTTCAGCGAATTCAAGGTCGAAAAGCCAGCCTGGAGGAAATACAGCTAGTTCACTCTGAACATCACTCATTGCTGTACGGCACCAGCCCCCTGGACGGGCAGAAGCTGGACTCCCGGACACTGTTAGGTCTGTACGGGCCTCCCCTCTACTGAGAACAGCACATTCCACCACGGCCATTAGTCAACGCTGGTGTCAGCTAAAATACTTGGCAAGCAGTGTGACAAAATAAAAATCAATTTTTCCAGCAGTTGCTGCCTGGAATGAGTTGTGTAAGATAGAAAAGCCAGTGCAGATCAAGAGAATCCTGCATGAGAAAATGACGCAGCCGAGCGTGGGGGCTTATTTTTAAATTAACTTTTATTTGAGTAGCGGTTATACGGTAATGCTTTCGCATGTAGAAATATTGGAGTTTGCCAAATGTGTTTGCTCATCTTTTTAAATGGAAAGCTCATAAGACCTTTTCACACTCTTTATAAAGATTTCTTTTACCCTTCTTGTTTTCTGTCTTTCAGTTCTTATTTCTGAGCTCCACACAGGGAGATAGCAGAGTGCCTTGCTTAAATAAAAGCTGGAGGTCTTAATGCAGTCCGTTAAATACTTGCTGTTCTTCTGAAAACTAAATATTCCAGTAAATGCTGCAAGTAGAAAATTAATGGTTGTAATTTGTTTTCATGAACAGATGATTTTTCCCCTAAAACTGTATCAGATTTTAAAATAAAATTTAAGCAACGACACCTAGTATGGATACTTGCAGCAGTATTTTTGGAAAATATTAGTGCAAAACAGGAGTAGAAAACTGTGTTTTATTCATAGCCCCTCATAATTGAATAGCAATACCTAACTTGGAAACGTATGTTAAATAATTGTATTTTACAGTTTTAACTTAAAAGGAACACTTGAAAACTTGCCTCTTTCCTTTGAAGAAATCTATTGAATCAGCTTTACTTTATCAAACTCTCTTACATAACTCAACACTATTTCAAAGTAATTTATGTTAACCGGCCTTACGTAGTTCAGAGCTAGTATATGGCGCTCATAGGGAAGCGTCACGGAAAGCAGTGAAGCGAGGTTATTGGCTTAGCACACGTCCCGGGCCCTCTTACATGAGTGGCAAGCCCCTCTGATGAGGGAACCCTTCACTAGTGTGCCCTGCCCATGTGTGGACCAGCACAGGCCTGGCATCTCGGGAGAGCTAAACAGAATGAGAACAAAGACATTCCTCAGTTTTTAGAAAGAATGTTGCTCAAAATTGGTTCTGGTAAGCAATTTATTTCACATAATTAAATTCATGTATGACACACGTGAGTACAGATAAATCAATTTAAACATCTATAGCTTAGATCATTTTTCTGGTTCTTTTTATTGGGTCTATGAGCGTGGCCCAGGTTGGCTTTGAGCTCTTGGTTCTCCCTCCTCAGCATCTCAAGAGCCGGCCACCATACCCAGGTCCCTGTCCTTTGGGTGAAATCACACTTTGAAAATACAAATGCTTCACTCAGGTGTGTGTAAGCATTAGTGAGCATGGACTGATGTGTGCAGTCTTCCCTAGCAACCACCATTTCATTCTGGCAACCATCATTCCATGTTTTAAGAACAAAGACATTTGTTAATGAAGTGAATTTTGAACTTGGACAACATTATACTTTAGGAATACACTGTATTTATCAATTACAGATAACTACATTGATCAAGGCAACACTTTCAGTACGGGCTACCCCAGTGCAGGCAGTGCAGAGGGGCTACATTCTCTGAAGCCTTTCAGGCAGCCGCTCTAGTTCACTTTGGTGACACCTAGAACTCCCTGAGTCGGTGTGCAGAAGGAACAGTGTAGTTGGTCCCCATCTGTTCCTGGTCTCGGTAGATGGCTAGGTTCTCTTAAAAGCTTGCACTACATTCTTTGTGGAATTTGGATTACTGTGCTTTGTGAGTCCTTAGTTTCCAATAGACGGGGGGAATGATGCTGTTTTCTGTGTAGAAACTCGGGATGCTTTGTCTAATGTATCCATCCTGTTCAGCCCCATGCAACTGCTAGACTTCCCCTATTCCTCCCAACAAGATGGGAGGTGTCACTTCTAACTCCAGATCTATACTAGACTCCAGATAACTACGATTTGAAGTAGAAGAAAGATTTAAGTAAAATTCAGTACGACCAGACCAACCAGTTTTTGTATCTTGAAAAACATCTATATATTACAAAGTAATTGTGTTTTATTGTGACTGCCCATTTATCTCTGTAGATACTCTGGACCTTGTATGACGATATTTTGAAAATATTGTCCTCCCTGGTTTCTAGCAGGAGATTTTCTGTAGCATCTATGCCTCTGCCGTTTTATTGCCATTTTCAGTTCCCTCCAGTTCATCAGATTTCAGGCCACTGATCAGTTAATACAGGCTGCCAACAGCAGTTTCAGAAAATGAAGTAAATGTTTTTCACACAGCTGAATTAAAGTGATCAATTACTTAATTCATTTTATTATCACATAACTAAAGTTTAAACGTCATTAAATAAATTTATTTCCCTTATTCCCTTAGAGTTTAATGAATTCTTTGATCACTTCTTTAAAATACTTGATTGCATTAAACAGTTCCTTTACCTCTGTTGCTCGCTCATAAATAATAATATTTTAAGATAATAAAAATGTGTTTAATTCACATTTGAGATATGAGTACCCTTGTTAATAATAACAATATTAAACAAGTTTATCTGTGGAGTTATGCAGAAGTGTTTGTTGATTTATGTGTGTGTGTTCACTTGTTTGTATTTTTGTGCAGCACTATGCAGTAGTATTTACTGATTTATGTGTGTGTGTGCTCACTTGTTTGTATGTATCAGTGACGTTTGCAAGGGCCCTGTGATCAGAGAACAAGTTATAAGACTCTTGTTTTCTCTTGAGTCCTGAACACAGGTTACCCTGTTTTGCAGCCCAACTAAGCCATCTCTCTTGTCCCTAAATTTTCTGTCTTGTTTTTGTCTGTTTTTTGAGACAGGGTTTCTCTGTAGCTTTTGGAGCCTGTCCTGGAACTAGCTCCTGTAGACCAGGCTGGCCTCAAACTCCCAGAGATCCGCCTGCCTCTGCCTCCCGAGTGCTGGGATTAAAGGCGTGTGCCACCACCACCTGGCTCTGTTTTGTTTGCTTCTTAAGTGTTGTTTACTGGTGCCAGTGTTCCGAGGCCTTGCGCCTTCTACACAAGTGCTGTGTGATTGAGCTCACTGAGCTATGCTTCCTGTTTTTTAAGAAATAATGTCTCTTCCTAATTAGATGTATTCATTTACACACTGGATGTTCTTTATAATTTTCTTGTAAGTTAGTGTACTGAAAAACCCAACTCATAAAATGTATTGCTTTCAAAATAAGCTCTTTTCGGTGACAGTCCGTCTCTGTAGACTTACACTCAGCTCGTGTGTATTTCACCACAACCTCTTTTCCATTTTAATTGGCATTTCACTGATTGGCAGCGGAGCATAGGTGAAGTGGAAGATTGTACCGGGCTCCACCAATGATGCGGAGCACCCTACCTTCATTTCAGGAGACAATCATAATTAATATTTCAGGACATATGTTAAATTTGACTTTGTTTATATCAATAGACTCTCCCCCAAATGATACCATCCTATTATATTACATTTTCAAATATTTGTGAACAATGGAGAAGCCTGTGCTGTACTTGATCTTACTTATTCCTTAGGTAGACTGAGATACTCAGAATATGTAAATATACATACACATTTCTAGGACTAAGTTCCTGGTTCTGGGGGGGTAGCTGGATGGTTAGAGCACTGACTACTCTTGCAAAGAACCCAGTTTGGATTCCCAGCACCCACAGGATGTCTCATTACTACCTGTAGCTCCAGTTTTAAAGAGTCCCAAGCATACACGTGGTGCCCATACACATAACCTGGCCAAACACACAAAAATAAAATAATTAAATAACTAATAAAAAGCCAATGACACTTGAGAAAATATATTGCATTTGAACTTTTTAAAACAGCACTGTGAGCCACCCTATTGGAAAATAAGCTCAGTAGATCACAGAGTCGCCTTTCATGAGTCGCAGTTTTTTTAAATGCCAATAAACAGTTACTGCCATATTTTAAAATTCTTTTGAGCTTGTGTGGTGCTTTAGTGCTTTAGAGACTGGGGCAAGAGGATTGTTGTGAGGGGCAGCCTGGGCTACTGAGAAAGTTGTACCAACCAGCAAGACAGAAAGAGATTCTATCTCAAAAACAAGCAAACAAAACCAAAGTTGCTATCTTCCTGAGGAAGGCAGAGTGTATTTCCAAATGCCCTCACGGGGAGGTGGGGTGGGCAGACTGTGTGTACAACCCACAACCCATCTCTGCTTCTGCTTCAACCCTGAACACACACAGCATCACCCAAGGAGGGTTCCGGCAAGAGAGGGGCTCCAGGGAATGAAGGTCAGGGACATCTTGGAAGTATAAGTGAGGGAGTAGGGGAGACAAGGGGACACTGCTGCAGGCCAGGAAGTAGGGAAAAGCTTCAGCTGATGCTCAGCCAGTATCTTCACTTGGGGCTCAAAGGCCCATGGGAGTCATGAGCTGAAGAAGTTTCGTACCGCAAACAACAGACCAATTTTTACACCAAATTTCATTTACATGTTCTTGTTCATGTGAGTTAACCAATTCTCTCTCTCTCTCTCTCTCTCTCTCTCTCTCTCTCTCTCTCTCTCTCTCTCTCTCTGTGTGTGTGTGTGTGGTTTATTTTCCTGTTTTCATTGGCTTTGAGTTTGTAGCTGTGTACCTGTATAAAGAAGCAGCGTGTTCTGAAGATTAACTCTGATTGGTCTAAATTTCCGTTTATTTTCTAATAAGTGAAATAAGGAACACATACGGTGTACAATGTTTATAAACACCCGAGGAGTGGGAACTGTCCATTCATAGCACGTATGTTTCTTGTCTCTCACTGTGCAGGTGATGACTCCCGAAAGTTCTTTTCCTCGTTGCCTTGTGGCGGACTTGGGGTAAGTAGAAATTTGTTTACTGCTTTTAAGTTGCACGGGCTTACAGAAACTCTTCCTTGATTTCCAAGGGTTGCCTTGCAGAAAGGGCTGAGTGTGACCTGCTCAGCTTGTTGCAAAATCTGGAGCTTCCTGTTCCAAACAGATTTATGGGTTTTGAGATGATGACTTAGACTTAAACCGAATGCAAGGGCCTATCCATTCTCGCTGTGTGATAAGGCACGCACTCCTCGAGACGGCTTCGTTAGACTTTCCTATGGCAGGAGAACATTCTCAGGAATGATTTCTAAGTGACTGTGCTCACAACTCCCTTCTCTAGACTCCACCAGCTGTGTGCATGCATTAAAATGCCACGGACTATGCAAAGCGCTTTGCACTGTGGGGCACATTGTGAGCCCCTTGAGGTTGATTTTTTTTTCTTCTTCTTCAATAATTAGCAAAGACTTTTGACCCAGGATATTTCTACCACATTTGAAGGAAAGATATGTTCAGATTCAGCAACATATGAAGAGAAATATCTCCATTTTTGTGGATGATGAGAGCAAACCTTATAGCCTACAATCTAGTTAATCCTTACCAGTAACAAACCTTCATTCTCTAACAGAAAGTGACCAGTCATGTGGGGTAGTCTACCTCTCAGAAAGTGTCCGGTCATGTCGGTACAGCTTACCTCTAGGTCAGCTTCCCAGGGACTCAGGCATTTAAATCAAGTACAATTTTGCAGCACACAACGCCCATCTGTGCTCTATGCGCTACCATATAGTTCATGATCTTCCAGGCTTCGGGCAAGGGGCTGGAGGTTGAAACACACAAAGACACACAGACAGAGAGAGACACGGACCTCTAGTCACTAGTAAGAAGCTCTTTATTGAATAGCACCATGGAGGCTTAGATGCCAAACACAGTCAGGGTGGCCAACAGGTGAAAACCTCATCCTCTGATCCTCAAGGCCAAGGCAACACGTGCTCGTGAAGCAGAGCCGGTAAACAACTTTGACACAGCTTTCAGTAACTCAAATCAGAAGGAAAGTAAAGATCTCTAGCAGGGAAGAGCANGAGACCTCTAGTCACTGATAAGAAGCCCTTTATTCAATAGCACCATGGAGGTTTATATACCCAACACAGTCAGGTGGGCCAACAAGTGAAAACCTTATCCTCTGATCCTCAAGGCCAAGGCAACACGTGCTCGTGAAGCAGAGCCGGTAAACAACTTTGACACAGCTTTCAGTAACTCAAATCAGAAGGAAAGTAAAGATCTCTAGCAGGGAAGAGCAGCTGAAGGCCAGGACTCCAAATGGTCCTAACACAATTTGTAGAATTTGAACAGAGAGAACAAAAATCATGTTTTTTGACAATTCTTTGCTAATCCTTACACAGAAAATTTCCATAGACTTCTGTTCATCTCATCATTTTCATGATGCCTAATCTAGGAATCTCTTCCTGTTCCCTGTTCTTGCCTCTCTGGAAATAAAATGCCAACACTAATCAATATCTACTTGGACTGGACAGTTTATCACAATTGTTTCAAATCCCACAGCCAGTGGTGAAGGACTAGAAGAACCGACAGGCACACTCACAAGTAGACGCTGTGAAGCAGCCTTTCCAGTTCTTCCAGGGGCTTCACCATCTGCAGACGGCTGCTGGCTCTGTCCTCATCCCTCCAGCCTCACGGTTCCTGGTGTGGCCTCTTCGTAGCCGCTCGCCACTGACTGTGGTTGTTTGAACCTTGACACAGAACAGTTACCATCCCACTCTAGAGCTGGCTAGTTGTAGCAAACCCCTGCGGTGCTGGGAGCTTGCTGGACGCTTCTAAAAAGGCGGAGGATAAATGACTTTTGAAATGGCTTCCATTGCCTTTGCAGCATGTTCTAATATCACCAGTAACTGCTCTGGGAGAAAGAGTGCTTACTTACAAGTGGGACAAAAGATAACCTGGGTTCCTGCGGTCCACCCTTCAGAGTGCCCCTACAAACCCTCACTAAACTCACGCCAAGTTAACTTAATCTTCAGCGAGAATGACTTCGGTAACCTCTGTAAAGTACCTGAAGAAAGAGTATTGACTGCTCCTGCTGACTCTGTGTGCCCGGCGTGAAGCACAGCAGGGCCAAAGAACACAGTCTTATCCTTATCTCAGACACAACCCTGATCAACATGGCGGCAGTGCTGGGGGACAACCACAGTGTGGGCAGAGACAGGAAAACATGTAGGTCAGGTGGCCTCACTACTCCTGGATGTGGTTGGGAAGGACTTGAGAGGGACACTGTGATTAGCAAATTTTATTCTGTCATCTTGATAGGACTTGGTGAATCGTGTTTGTGTGTGTGTGTGTGCATACATGTATGCACACGTATAGCAAGAGTCACACTTTTAACTTGATGATGCCGTGGCAAAGTTATATGGTTCAATAGTTTCGTGTGTCTCTGCAGTTACATTTCAATTTCGTCTGTTGGGTTGAAGAGAACCCAAGACAAGATTGTGGAAGTCAGCAGCAACTCTGGGTATTTAACTCTCTCCTTTCACCATGAATCCATGAATTCTGGGGATTAAATTTAGGTCAGAAGCGCTTTTACCCACTGAGCCATCTTGGGTCTATAATGATTTTAATTAATTATTACTGTTATTTTAAAGAACCAAATCATATTCTTGACTATACCTGAGCCGTCTTGCTTCCTTGGGTCTTGAGTTTTGATACAGCCCTAGGAAGAGCTCTGGGTCCTTTGGATTTGAACCGGCCTATATCGTCGCCTCCAGAACAACCACAGATAAAGCATATACAAGAGACAGCCAACATGAACCTGGAGTAGCCCAGTTTAGAGTTAAGGATGCACCATGGAGGTTTGGAATCGTTTGGTAGTTGCTTTTGTCTTAAAAACACTCCTCTGGTTCAAATTATCTAAGACAGACCCATTGCTTTCAGTTCAGAAATACTCCGTGATTTCCTGGCCTGAATGTGAACTGTCATTGCTTTGAATCTAGAGCTTGATTCTCTCTGGGTTTAATGTGAAGCTACTGAATGATGATGGATTAATTGGTTTTTGAGGAGATGACCTGGGACATTATGAAATCACCAAACCTCTGCTTCTTATTAGACTTCTCCCCTAGAATTGCTCGCAGTAATTGGATTCTCGGTCAGGCAGCTCGCGGGCAAGCAGCATCCAGGATCCTTAGGATATGCTCGCCAGAACTGGGTTTTGAGCGACGACGTCAGCTTTCCAATCTTCTTTGTGCTCGTCTCATTTTCTTCGTTTCCAGGGCATGACTCATTTCTAATTATGAAGCAATGCCACTGCAAGAAAACCCTCCATCTGAAAGATCGCGTTGCCAAATCTGAGCCTTGGCCATCATGGAGTGAAACAGATTATCAGGAGACCCTGGGAACAATAGCCTGAGCGAGACCATGCTAGCTCTCTCTCCTCAGGATACATCACTAAAAATAGTGATCATTTTCCTGGCCATCTGACCTCCGGCTGTGTGAAGAAATCTTGAAGTCATTTCTCAGCCTTATTTTACCCCTCTTTGCTTGATAGGAAAAAAAACAAACCACAAACGCAAGGACGAGCAGGCTTTTATGATAATGTCGTCATCAGCTCCCGGCTTCAAACGCTTCTGTGGCTTTTGAGATGTCGTTTATAACTTGGAACTGAATCGACCCATAATTCCCCCGGCACACTTAGAGAAATTGATAACAGACTCTGCCCCTCTTTTATGGCTCAGAGGAGGCAACTCCAATCACATCACTATTGGCAGGCAATATTATTTTTTGACATGGTTGTAAAAGTATAAAGGGGCTCATGGCATTTGTTTAGATGAGGAATGGACTCTCAAGCTCTGCTGGGGTTTATGGGACCCGATCAGTGAGAAGCGGAGGGAGTATGGTGTTTGCAAACAGGATATGATTTTATATAAGTTTGGGTTTCAAGCTCTGTTCCCTGGGGGAAGCCCTGCAGACAGCAGAGAATTCCACTTTTATCCTCCAATAAACCAGCCCCCAGTGCCAAGATGTAGAAAAGAACATTGCTCACTGGGCAGCGTTGGGCCTTGCTGGGAAGAGGAGGAGCAAGTCCCTAGACCTTGAGAGGCACAGGCGCAATGCGAAGACAAAATCCGGGCCTGACTTGCCAGTCCAGGATGGGCCTGAAAGTGAGGCGTTGTGTGAGATTAAACTGAAACCCCTTCCCCCAGTGGCAAGCTTCTGACCCTGGGGCACTAATACAGCTTTTACATTACAAACGTCTATTTTTTTTTTGTCTCTGTTCTGTATGGTGACACCAGGATCTCACACACTTAGAGGGCTTATGGGTGTCGTTTTTATTTTGTTTTATTTATTTACTTAGGGGCAGGCAAATGGAAAAGAAATGATCGTGTGTGCTGGGGGATTGGTCAGTTAGTCTGAGGTCTCCTGCAGACACCCCAATTATGTGCCCCTGTACAGGGGCAGGCTTGGATGAAATCCTGTACGTTTGTTTTCTTTCCTCCTCTCAGAGCCGGTCTTCTTTCCCATATGCAAATTTACACATACGTGTATTTGCATATATATGACCACCTCCATTACCAGCATGCAGAAACTAATGGCAAAGGACATTTGCACCACTGGGTAGCATTATTGTTTCTACTGTGCACACTGCACCGGTACCTCACTACCTTAAGTCCCCTCAATAGCTGTGACCAAGTTCCATGGCAAAGCCTCTAACAGGTTGTTCTGAATTTCCCTTTCTATTGTGTAATACTAGAGAATAATTTAGTGACCAAATGTACGGACATACCGTTAAGTCCAATACAATGAAAGGTTCAGTCAGCAGTGGGATCTATCTGTTATTTAGAATTGTCTTCTTCAAAACATTACTAATGTTTTAGAAGTGTAACCTGTGCTGTCGGGCGGTGACCACAAGGCGGGAAGACTGAGTTCCTCGGGCCCGGGGATGGCCTGGTTTGGTCGGATGCACTGTGGGGGTACAGACAAGTGGATTTCCAATGCAGAGAAGGAGAAGGATGGTGTAGGGGTGCACAGTCGTGAGCAGATCCCCGAGAGCACTGAGTACTGTGCTGTGGATGTTTGTGGGAGTCGTGTAGAGCGAATCCGTCTGAATGCGGGAGTCGTGGAGGCAGCCTGGCATAACTGTCCTGGTCGTAATGCCCCTCCGCACTGCTGACCGTTGTACCAACCTGATGCCTCTGGGAGAGAATTTCCACTCTCCCGACCCGCTAGAGCAGTTCGTGTTGAAGCATGCCAGACATCTGGGTGTTCCTTAGGTTATGATAATTAACAGAGGAACCTCTTTTTTTTTTTTTTATCAAATCTCATCTCGTGCAGTTCCACACCAGTAACCTCCGCAGGCACAATGCCTTTTATGACATCAGCAGAAAGAGAGTGCTCTCACGCGGAGAAATCAAGATAGTGTTCATTCCCCTTATATTCACGTGCAGCTCAGAGGTGTTTGCAGTCAGCGCCAGAGCTGAATGTAACTATGTATGCTCCCCCCGTCCCTGGATCAAACCAGCATCAGGACCATCCCCTCAGCACAGAAGATTTGCCATGGTTTCTCATGTCTCCTTTCCTTGTCCTCAGCCTAGTGGTATTTGGATTTTCATTAGTTTTAAACTTGGTACAAATGACACTAGGAAAAAGTCAGATTGATAAATCTGTCCTTTAGTTTTATTTCATGTTGTGAATTCTATTCAAAACTCATGTTGCCCTTGAGTTAAAAAAATGTAGCAAGAATTATTTTCCAGGAAGTTTCTAGTATTATATAGATTATGCTAATTGTATATCCTCAGTTGTATAATAGCGGTGGAGTATTGACGACAACATGTTGGTACTCAGTGTTTACTGTAAATGCTGGCATTTTATAAATATTGAGAGCTCAGAAAGCTTAGCTGTGGACTCTGTGGTTGCTGCAGATAAATTAATGGGATGAGTTTGAGCTTTTATATAAACTGACACACACACAGAGTGAGCTGCTGGAGAGATGGCTCTGTAGGTAAGGACAGGGACTTCCGTCTAGAATGTGTGTTTGTGTCCCAGACCCACCTGGTGGCTCACAAATGTGTGTAACTCCACCCAGCATGCCTGATGCATGCATGTGGCGCACGTATGTACACGCTGGCAAAACATTCATACACATTTAATTAATTAATTAATTAAAAGCCATATGTGGTATTATGAAATAAAAACCCAGAAAATTGAAACATACTGACTAGATTTAAACATATAAACATCTGATTGTCACTTCTAACTCTCAAGAAAAAATATAAGGGGGGCTGGGGAGATGGCTCAGTGGTTAAGAGCAGTGCCTGTTCTTCCAAAGGTCCTGAGTTCAATTCCCAGCAACCACATGGTGGCTCACAACCATCTGTAATGAGGTCTGGTGCCCTCTTCTGGCCTGCAGATATACANATAAATAAAAATTAAAAAAAAAAAAAAAAGAAAAGAAAAAATATAAGGCCAAGTGAAAGTTAAGGGCAAATAAAGGAAATGGAACTATCCGGATATAAACAATCTTCTGACAGCTTGCTGTGTGGTAAACTGAGTCCCAGCTCAGCATTTTCTTTTGGATATGACGATATCAAACTCACAAGGCTTTTATTTTGTTTTTGTTGTTTGTTTTGTTTTGTTTTTGTTATACTTCGATCTCCAAGGATTTCAGTGTCAGAAACCCAGCCTCTTAACAAACTAAACCCCAGTACACAATAGTGATGTTCCATTATTAGGACTGTCTGTGACTACAACCATACCACCGCTAACACATCTGACCTTGTCTAGTTTGTCTGCTTTGTCTCTATTAACAAAGTTTCTGTTTTAGTTAACATAAAACGGGATGTTTCTTTTGTTAGAATCTAAAACTAAAATGAAAAACAATCCCAATGCAACTCAAGCACTAGTGAGGGAGAGAGAGAAACAATGGATATATTTCAGTTGAAGTGTGCATGATGTGTGTGTATGTGTGTGTATGTGTGAGTATGTGCATGTGTTATGTGAGTATGTGAGTGTATTGTGAGTGTGTGTATATGTGTGTGTGTGTTGTGTGAGGTGTAAATGTGTATGTGTTTTGTGTTAGTGTGCGTATATGTATTTATGTATTGTGTTTGTGTGTGTATTGTGTGCAGATGTATCTGTGTGTGACTGTGTGTATGATTTGTGTGTGTGTGTCTGTGTGTCTGTGCTTGTATATGTGTACCCTGTGTGAGTCTGTGTGTACGAATATGTGTTTGTGAAGACTGTTATAGGGAAAAGTCAACTAACATGGTGTTGAGTCTTGTGTGGTTGGAAGACTGAGCTGGAGAATAGGGGAAAAGTGCTACCTTTTCACAATTAGAATAGGAAAAGTAAGAACTGGATTGAGAGCCCCAGAATTTTAGAGACTGGCTCGAAGAGCAGTGTTATAGGAAGGCTGCTTGTTAGTTCCCGGCTGCGCTGCCCTGAAATAATAATCACACATATTATTTAAATTGATGCTTGTCCCATTAGCCCTAGATTCTTTTTGGCTAACTCTTCCATATTAATTTAACTCATCTCATTAGTCTGTGTATCACCATGTGGCCGTGGCTTACCGGGTAAAGTTCCATCAGGCATCTGTCTCCGGTGGGGGCTACACGACTTCTCTCCAACTCCACCTCCTTTCTCCGAGCATTCAATTTAGTTTTCCCTGCCTAGCTCTGTTCCCCCATAGCTCTGCTATAGGCCCAAAGCAGTTCCTCTATTAACCAATGATATTCACAGCATACAGACAGGAATCCCACATCAGAGGAGTCCAGAAAATAGAGACCTCTGTGGAGGTAGTATAGAAGCAGTGAGAACTCAGAAGGTTGAAAAAGAGCCACAACTACCAGACATCTGGGAGAGCTAGCCCATCCTCACTGTGAAGTCATGGGCAACAGTAGGAGGGTTGTTTTGTCCAGAACCCAGAATAGGTGGACTTCCTTTTCATTTCTGGATTTTGGTGCAGTAGGCCAGATGGAGGAGTGATGAGCACTCCTTGAAATCCTAAGATCTCCAAAGATCTGGCCAGGAATGACAGGAAGAGCCTAGGTGCAAACACACTTATCTAGACATTCAAAGGTCTAGGACTTACATGTGGTCTGTGTGAGTGACCCCAATGTCTGAGACTGTGTGTTGGGGTTCCCAGTGTCTGGGGCTATTATTTCTATATACTTTATTATTTAAATTGTCAAGCTAAAGTTATGCACCGTCCTCTAGCATCTGCCCATTTTCAAGTCTGATGCAAATTTCATGACATTTGCATGTAGCGCATCTGCATGTTGACAGAGGTTTCTGTCTGCCTGGTCCCGCAGTCATTCAGGCCCAAATAAACACACAGAGGCCTATATTAATTATAAACTGATTGGCCTATTAGCTCAGGCTTCTTATTAACTCTTATAACTTATATTAGCCCATAATTCTTGTCTGTGTTAGCCACGTGGCTTGGTGTCTTTTTTGGCAAGGCAGTCACGTCTTGCTTGCTCTGTGTCTGGGTGACGACTGCAGAGTGAAACTTCCCTCCTCCCAGAATTCTCGTTGCTCCACCTCTACTTCCTGCCTGGTTGTCCCGCCTATACTTCCTGCCTGGTTGTCCCGCCTATACTTCCTGCCTGGTTGTCCCGCCTATACTTCCTGCCTGGCTACTGGCCAATTAGCATTTTACTAAACAAGTACAAGAAACAAATCTTTACAGGGTAAAACCATTGTCCCACAGAAGATGTATGTGTGTTTTTGTGGCTTCTCAGCTGGCATTTTTGTTATGACATATTTATCTATGTCTGTTTCCTCCTTGTTTATATCTGAGCTGCAAGAGCCAGGAGAACAAACATACATGTAGGTTTCATTAGGTTACTAAATGGGCCAACAAATGCCATCTCATGACCCTTAATTCTCAACATGGGTTTCTCTGTGTAGCTTTGGAACCTGTCCTGGAACTTGCTCTGTAGATCAGGCTGACCTCGGAATCACAAAGATCCCCCGTCTCTGTCTCTGGAGTGCTTGGATTAAAGGCGTGTGCCACCACCGCCTATCCAACATCTGAGTTTTTAGAGATTTATTTTTATGTGTGAATGCCTGTATGCATGTATATTCACCACATGCATGATTGATGCTGTGGAGGACAGAAGAGGATGTAGGATCACCTGAGACTGGAGTTACAGGTATTTATGAGCCACACAAAATGAGTGCTGGAAACTGGCGTTCTCTGCAAGGGCAGCAGGTACTCTTAACTACTGAGCCATCTGTCCAGCTCCGGACTTCCCCATTTTTATTTTATGACTTCTAATTCTGTTTTTTTTTTTTTTTTTTTGGTTTTTTNGGAGCCTGTCCTGGAAGTGGCTCTTGTAAACCAGGCTGGTCTAGAACTCACAGAGATCCGCCTGCCTCTGCCTCCCGAGTGCTGGGATTAAAGGCGTGCACCGCCATCGCCCAGCATGACTTCTAATTCTGTATCGTAGGAACATGTTCCATGGAACACAAGGGATAATATCTGCATTTTAGGAATACTTTTTGCTGTCATATGCCAGTCTTTATCCTCAGAGTATTCTGTGTTGAGACATTATCAGTACATTTTTGGACTGAGTCGTTTGGAATTATGCCCAGAAGGCTGATTTTAGTGCTGATATTATCCATCAAGAATGGGACAGAGAAGATGTTTTAGAGGAAGTGGCTCCACAGAGAAGCCAGTGAAACATGGCACATTAGTGTTGGAAAAATTAGGGTGGTTCACAGCCTCACAAAAGAAAATGGCAATTACGTCGGCAAGCGTCCAGTGACAATCCACATCGGTCTTCTCAGTCTGCACAATAGGCCCAGGCATCTCATTCCTAAGGATGCCATGAAGACTTTGTATTCTATAGAAGAGAAACTGCCGCTCAGAGAGGCCACTTCCTTGAGTCACATGAATAGGGGTTATTGCAATAGAGGCAGGCTGACCTCTTAGCTCTCAACCCCAGTACTGGGCACTCACACTTCACTGTGGTTTAACCTCATATGATTGTCACTAGTCCTGTCTGGAACAAAAACACCCCAACCACAAGGAAAAAATATAATTTCTTCTTTGACCACAAGCATTTTCCTTTTATTAAAACTCCTATGAAGGGTTAAATCTAGTTCCCATGGGTTAGGGTTAAAAAGAATTTTATGTCAGTAGAAAGCATGTCTCTGGGAAATCTACGCGTTGGACCAAACCACTGAGATAATGCAGAGGAAATCTCATTCCACACACCTACTGAGGCAGCTTAATTTTATTACGCTGCTCTCTGTAGAAACAGGGCTATAACATTTGCCATCTGATGAATACGGGATTAGCGTATTATGAAGTACTCCTTACGCGGTATATACTTCAGATGAAATGAAGCGGTAAGTAGATCATAGAACGGTGTTTTTTTGGCTCTGTTTCTAACTCAGCTCTAAGAGGACGATGAGAACTCACTGAAACTATGGGTAGCAACAACCGGATGCTCAGATTGCTGGCCTGGCCCTTTTAACCCACAGAATCTGTATACTATTTGACACACTTTTGAGTGCATCCGTATCTGCAAGTCAGCATCCTTCAAGTGTCGAGATGCAGCCCCACTGCTAAAGCAAACACACTCTGTCCTTTATTTCTGGCAACTAAAGAGCAAAGGATACTTTGCTGAAGAGGATGAGTAACTAGAATTCACACCTGCGAGATCCGTGAAGCTTCCAGAAAGCAGTTGGTCAGACTGGGATTGGTTGTGGTTGCGTGTGAAGGCTGTCAGCATTCCCCTTGACTCCCGGTGGTGACATGAAGTTCATGACTTCTTTCCATATGGAATATCAGTCACAGTGTTCATTCATCATATCCATGCTTTTCCCGGGAACCTGAGGTCTTCCCCATAGCCGCTCTGTTTATTTTTCATCTCACCATGACTAAAGAAGCTAAGGTGTGGGCATTACAGCCTACAAGTGATCCCACGGGAGTGGGCTGTCAGTCATGTCTCCTCCTAGAGCTGAGGAGAAGAGAGAACGTATGTGGGTTTGTCTGCCCATTGTCATCACGAATCCATCTCAGCTCCATTTCAAGAGTCTCGGGGTGTCAACAGAACATGGCATGACTACGTACACGTCTGTTTTGTATCATGTGAGAAGCGAGCATACACATCATTACAGGCTGTAGAGATGACGGAGGAAAAGCACCACATGGAACATGAGGATTATGAGTCCAGCACCATCCCACAGGAGGAAATAAATGACAGTCACTTTGAATCAGAGAGGTCTCGCGGGGTTTTAGGGAATGGCAAAGTCACTGCAGAATGGTTCCTGAATAGTTTGATGATGATGTTTAAGATGTCTTCTTTCAATCTGCGATTCTAAAAAGTTGGCCATACAAAGCCTCTGCCAATTATTGATCTGAGTTTCAGTTTCTGCATCTACCCAATAGAATTCAAGAAGCCTCCCTTATTACACGACCCTCCCTGAGGGTCAAATGTGATGATGTATGTTGGTACACCTCCGCTCCATCCCCATGAAATAGTCCAGTGGCTTTGGGGAGCAAACGCATGCGTGTGCCCTGGGAAAGCCGGCTTGTACCCTTGAGATCTGATGTGATTGCTGAAACAGCAGATGATCTGCCGTGAAAACCATGACACCATAGGACGCTAATCCAGGGCCATAACTGGTAGGCTTTACCTTCAGAAACGTCAGTGAGGATACAGAAGCACAGGGGCTTTTATTTACTAATTACTAAACTTGGACCCAAAGCCCTGATTGCCAGTACTTCAGGTGCATCTCTAACCTCACAGTGAGGACCAGGTGGGACCAGATAGTCTGCACTACTCACGACTCACAGTGTGTACGGGTAATGTCTGCGCTACCCAAGCAGGGTCCCTGCCCCAAGTGTCAGGATTCTGAGGAGTAGCTGCCCACTGTTTAACTTCTCTAGGCCTAGGTTCTTTGCCGAAGATGTCCAGTGGGGGGTGAACAATGATCTTCCCTAGGTATCACACAGGGCGTGGCCATTGCCTGCATTTGAAATTGAGGTTTTCTAAAGATTCTTTTGTTTCTTCTTAAGAGATCGGTTAGCAGACTCCCACTATCCCATCACTAGGAACTTAGTTGTCTTGTGCTCTAGACAATCTATCTCCTTTTGGGAAATAGATACTGGAGAGAGAAATTTCTATGGAAGTCAAAGAAGTCCATAGCAATAGAATGTCCAGATATGGGGCACTGTACAGTGTAGGTGGTTTAGTGAAGACCCAATGTCACATGACGTATAAAGTGAAGCCCAAAGCATGGGCAGGTGAGAGTTGAATTCCTGGACTGTACTAACTGCAGAAGAGAGGGAAGCTCTTCGTTAAATCACGAACATATTACAGGACCTGAACTGGAGGCAGGGGGGGCATTTAATAATACATTTTAGGTTCTTATCTGCAGTGAAATCCTGACCTAGAAGTGTGAGCATAAGACCACTGATCACATTCATTAACTTAGCAGAACTGAGAGAGTCTCTCTTATGTGTCTCATCTTTGAGATGCGGTTAGAAGCCAACCACTGTCCCAGGCTTAGGGCATTTTCCATCAGCATCATGGTGTATCATTAATAGGGATGTTATGCAGCAAACATGTATAGACTAGATGTGAAGTTCACCTCCCTGTTAGTCCAGCTAATGTTGCCAAACCAAAATTCTAGCGACTGGACAACTTAGGCAGAAAGCTATTTCTTCATAGTACTGGTGTCGAGAAATCCAAGATCAAAGTGTGGCCGTATCTGGCTTTTCAAAGGCTCCTGCCCTGGTGTTCCGATTATTCATATGTATGCTTCCTGCGTCTCTTTCCTTATAAAGAAATCCGTCACATTGCAATACACCCTTATAATACATCCAATCTTATGGGACTTTGAGAGGCCTTGTCTCCAAATGTGGGCACAATAAGAACTTCAATGTCAGGGAGGAGGTCACGATTCAGCCAGTATGATGATGAGCAAAGCAGACTTAGGTACAATCCCAGCTATTTATTAACTATTTATGTTCAAGTTGCCTAAATTCTCTAAGGTTCAGCTTCTCCTCTTCCAGCAGAAACTAGCCACGCACCTCAGTGTTAAAACAGGTAAAGCACACACGCAGGGGGTGCCACCGTATCACCATGGATGTGTGAGATGCTGGCGAATCTATTTATGGGATGATCCATCTGACACACGTACGTCCACTAAATCTGCTAAGAAGTTAGATTTTCCTTTCTGTGGACTCTCTCCTCCCACCCCTTCTGTGTCCATGGCCCGAAACAAAGGGTTAGCATTTCTGGAACTAGCTCTGAGAGTGATGGGTTCAGAATAGAAAAAAAATATTAATATTCTCAAATACCCTTTAAATGAAACAAAATATTATTTTAACAAAAAGAAAAAGAAATTTGACTTGTAGCTCAGCTTACTCAGCATATAGGGCTTAAAACAGAATAAGCTAGTCAAAAAATATTTTTAAAAAAACAGTATTTTATATGTTAAACAAAGTAAGAACTATTTTAACAATCTGAAAACACTGGATTTGTTTTCTATATTACCAAACCAGAATGCTCCATGCAGAAACAGTTGAGTCACAGTAGACGGCTGCTTTAAAATAAACGCACTACCTGGGAGAATGCAAAGTTCAAAATGCCCTCAATTGCATTTGCCACTAACGATTCTACAGCATGCTTGCAAAGGCAGAGTCTGCGCTGTGATGAAAAGCCTCTGCTTCATTGTTGAGTCTGGTGTCTGTCAGGGGTCTCCAAGGGCATCTGATCATTATTTAAGCTTAAACTCAATTATTCAGGCATGCTCACGGCCCTAGGAGCCCAGCACAATAATAGCAAATGCTCACAGAACTGCTTAGTGCCAGGAGAGGGGCTTCAGTGCCCAGCTTACAGGGTGAAATGTTCAAGACATCGGAGTAACCATCATGTGCCACATGGCCACCTCATAGGAAACCCGTTTTCTTAATGGGAACAGTAGTATTATATTTAGCTCTGGAACTATTTCCAAAAGAAATCAACCGGCCGCGTTCAGATCCTACAAAGGAGACGGTGCCGAAATTCCTTTTCCTCTAAGTCATTCCCTCTCCAGTTTAAATACCATCACATCCATTCAGGACAGGTAGCTTAATCTCTATCACGTGCGGCTTTGCAGGCCATTAGCTTTGTTTCCAGTGCCAGTGAAGGAGCACTGCTCCATGTGCTTGGAAAGCCCGCAAAGGCCCACATTCATTCAGGAAACTCTGGCTGAACTAGATCCATATGTTGCTTAAACATGGAGCTCGCTGATTGGAGGGAGTTTCTGGCTTCCAGCATCATCACAGATGATTCTTGTCCTTTGATGTGCTGCTGAATAGAAAGTAATGTTAGGACCAGACCCTCAGCTTCCCTTCTCCTCCTCCTCTCTCTCTGTCTCTCTCTCTGTCTCTCTCTGTGTCTCTCTCTCTGTCTCTCTCTGTCTCTGTCTCTCTCTCTCTCATATCCCTTCTCTCTCCTCCTCCTCCTCCCTTCCTTTCCTCCTTTTCTGTTTGAGTTAATGTTTACTGAGCGCTTCCTGGTGCTGCGTTCCACCACCCTTTCTGAAACACACTGTGTAATCTGATGAATTCAAAGCTATTCTGATGGGGATGGTGTCGCTTTCATTTTTCTTGGAGTTTCTATTATTTAATGAATTTGCCAATGTTTATTTAAGTAATCTGCGAACAGGGGGGGGGTTGGTCCTTAAGGTGCCTACCATTCATGTCAATACAGAACCTGAGGTCTCATTGATCTATGTGGGGGACAGTATTAGCATGCTACCACTAGAACAGAATAGGGAAGATACCCTGCAATTATCTGTAAAAGTATATTTGGCATTAATTGTTTTCTAGTCCTAGGATTTGGAAACCACTAGATACAAATTCTTCCTATGTGACTAGACACGGTATTAGCAATCCTTCTCTCCTATACATTTCAGTAAAATGACTATGTGTAAGTTATTACAAATATAAATACTTCAAGTGCATTTCTCGTGGTCCTGCTTTGCATTGTTTTGTGTCCTTCTCACTCAGATAAGATTCCTTCTTTGTTCAGTTTGGAAGGAAAGTCCTTTTCTGTGAAATCAAGGCCGCTCCAGCCATCACAACTTGAAAGACATGTATTTACTCATGTTATATTTCCTATCGGTCACGCAGCAATACTTTTATAAAAGATAATAATTTCTAATCACTAAGGATGAGGTTAGATGACAAAATAAGAACGGAATAAAACCCCTAACTATTTTTCATTCTGTCCAACCCGCTGTTCTCCAGTGGCAGCCCTGATACAGGGGCTGGAATCATGAGCACACCTCCTGAACTCGGAGGTCAGCCTCCCAAATGCTCTACCCTGAGGAGTCTCCTGGGCTAAGCTTTGATCTCAGCTACACAGGAAGCAGCCCAGTTAGTTCACATGAGCCGTGGTTTTGCCTTCTTCACTCTGGAACTTTTAAACTTTGCGTAAAAGTGTGGCTCCCCCGATGGTTTGTGTAACAATTGGTAGTAGAAGGTTTGCCCAGCATGTACCATATTTCGGGGTCTATCCCCAGCACTGTGAAATAGATAAACCAATAAGTACCTGAATATAGATAAAGAGCACACATATTGAACACAGATAGGTTTGGTTTAGCATGCCCTGGGACTTTTCAAATTTTAATTTTTATCAATATTAATAATTAAAATGTTGCCTCTAACCATATAGCAACTAGGAGTTCTATTAAAACACCATACCATCCATTCCTTAAGATAAAAATTTGGAACTCAATAGCCACTGCCCTTTTAGACAGAACGCAGACACCATCTGATCTGAGATCATTCATCTTCAACCTGAGCACAAGTGATACCTGTGGAACCAGCCTGGCCATGGCTGTGGAGCCTTTCTAAAGATTAAGTTTCAAAATAGTTTTAATTTGCATTTCCTTAATGGTTAGGATGTGATACATTTTAAAGATGTTTCTCAGTCATTTATATTTCATCTATTTTTTTTTCTATTTGATACAGGATTTCTCTGTGCAGCTTCAGGCTATCTTGGAATTCACTCTGTAGACCAGGCTAGCCTCAAACTCAAAAATTCACTTTCCTCTGCTTGCCGAGTGCCAGGATTAACGACTTGTGCCACCACCATCTGGCTTGTATATCATCTTTCAAGAACTCTTTTGTTCTATGCCCCATTTTAATTGAGTTGTTTGTTTTCTCAATGTTTATTTTTTGAGGTATTTGTATATTCTAGATATTAATCCTTTGTCATATGCATAGCTGGTAAAATTTATTTCAAATTTTGCCTTTTCTCTCAAGTAATAGTGTTCTTCGCTCTATAAAAACAATTTAGCTTAATGAAGTGCCATTTATTTTTGGTCCTAATGCCTGCACTTTTAGGGTCCTGTTGAGAAAAGACTTCCCTGGGCCAATGGTTTTAAACAGAGGTGCAGGGTGTCCACTCCTTGATCCACGTGGATTTGAGTTTGCACAGGGCAAGAGATAAAGATCAGACCTCCATCTTCTAAATGGTTTGGCCAACACAATTGGTTGCAGATACTCTCTTCACCTATATATTGTTGGACTCTGTCAAAAATTAAGTGGGCTGTAGGGTGTGGATTTGCATATGGGTCATCAATTCTAGTTCACTGATCACAGAGTCTGTGTTAGTGCTGGTGCCATGCTGTTCGTATCCCTGTCACTCCAAAGTATAACCTGACCTCTGGGACGGTGATGCCTTCAGCAGATCTGTTCTTGTTGTTGTTGTTGTGGTTTTTGAGGATTGTTTGGACATCCTGAGTCTTTTGTATTTCCATATGAAATTTAAGATTTTTTTCTTCATTTCTGTAAAGAATTGCCTTGGAATTGTGATGGAGATTTCATTGAATCTAGATAGTTTCTGGTAGGGTGGCAATTTTCACAAATTTAATCTGACCAATTCATGAGCATTGAGTTCTTTTCATCTTCTGGTATCTCCTTCAATTTATTTTTCTTTTCTTTTAGTGTCCAAAAACTGTTCTTTGTACAAATACTTTTATTTTCTTGGTTACAGTTATTCCAAAATATTTCAAGGTGTTTTTGAATGGTTTTGCTTCTTTGATTTCTTTCTAGATGTGTTGCCATTAGTTATAAAAGGACCACGAATTGTTGTATGTTAATTTTATTTTATTTATTTATTTTTGGTTTTTTGAGGCAGAGTTTCTCAGGGCAACAGCCCTAGCTATCTTATAACTAGTTCTTGTCGACCAGGTTGGCCTTGAACATGCAGAGATCTGCCTGCCTCTATCTCCCTAGTGCTGAGATTAAAGGCGTGCACCATCACCACCCAGCTGTGTGTTAATTTCACATCATGATACTTTGCTGAATGTATTTATCAGGTGTAGGGGATTTTCTGGTAGAGTCTTCCTGTCCTTTTATGAATATAATCATATCATCAGAAATTGAAAATAGCTTTATTTTTTTCTTGTTTGTAACCACTTTATTTCTTTTACTTGTTTTATCACTTTAGTTAAAATTTTAGCATGGGCATCCTGGAATTGCTCACAATATTAGCAGAAATCTCAATTTTTCTTTAGTTAAGATGATGTTGGCTTTCTTTCTTTTTCCTTGGGGTTGATTTCACTTGGTTTTTATATCAGGGTCATATGGAACTTGGAAATGTCCCCTCCATTTCTGTCTTCTAGAGTAATTTGAGAGCTGTTGCTGGTCTTCTTTGAAGGTCTGGTAGAATTTTGTACCAAATCCATCTGGCCCTTTAAAATTAATTGCTGTTTCTATCTAACTAGATGTCATGAGTCTATTCCAATTATTTACTTCATCAGGATTTAACTTTAGCATAGTGTATATATCTAGAAATTGATCTTTTTTTTACAGTTTCCAGTTTTATGGATTATATGATTTTTAAAGTATGTTCTTTGATTTTCTGAGTTTCTTCAGTGTCCATTGTAATCTCTCCCTTTTTCTCTCTAATTTTGTTATTTTGAATCCTCTTTCAGTTAGTTTAACTAAGAACTTATCAATCTTGTTGGTCCTTTCAAATAACCTGTACTGAGAATCACAGCTATAGGATGTTGACAGATATAAATAAATAAGCAAATAAGCAAGCAAACAACAACAGAAGAAGCACCAAAATGTGCCAGGTTCAATTTATCAAAAGCATCTGATATTTAAAATAAAATATTTTAGTAATCTTAACAGGGTAAAGTTAAATTATTTTAAGCCCAAAATATTCACCTGGTTTTAGAGAATGTATTTAATTAGGGAACTATAGATTCTGCAAATATGATTATAATCTGCTTTTAAAAATCATGTTGTTTTGCTTTCTGGATTTCGGTTTTACTTTTAGAATAATCAATATAGTTAAGCACTCCAGATGCCTGAGCTCGCAATGCAGTTTTCTATTTAGTTATGGAAACATTTCTATGTACTTGGTTTCTGAACTTTTCTGCTTTTTATTTCTTCTTCTTTTGTCAAGACAGTTTCTTTGTGTAGTCTATAGACCAGGCTGGCCTTGAACTCACAGAGCTCTTCCTGCCCGCCACTGCCTCCCGATTGCTGGGATTACAGGTGTGCGCCACCACCACCCAGCTGGAACTGCTTAATAATAGTGCTTCCTTCCAACAGTGATGGCTGGGAAACTCACAAGTTAAATAGGCAGAAGCTTTATATATTTCAAAGATTGCATCAAAGAGCACATCAAGTTCTCCGTACGTGTTAGATGAGAACCACCAGAATAATTAGTAATAATCTTTACTTTCAAATAGCAGAAATCAAAGCTTCAGAGGAAGGGAGTACATACAGCTAAAAATATAAGGAACTCATGCTCGCTCTCTGGTGTGCCTTTGCTGGACTGTACTCTGCTGTGTTGTGAGTGAATGAGGTGTGTGTCACCTCTCCAGGCTCCTTGGGGACGTTTACTGTCGTCCCACAGCCTTCAATCCTACATCCCCTTAACTGTCAGACAAAGATCGGGACGTGTGATTCTTCCAGATGGCAATAGCATTAGTGAGTGTTTGGGTTTCGTGTTTAGGTGTGCACGCATGAACATAGCATTATGTATGCATGCCTGCATGAATGTACGCATTATATTTAGAGGCATAGTGGCTCATTTTTTTATATTCATAATATATAATGTATAACATACATGGGTACTTTATGGATATTTTGCCTTCATACATGTTTATGTACCATGTGCATGCCTGGTACTCTGAGACGTGTTGCTCAGAAGAGGACTGATGACCGCACTATCTCCTTCATCCTGGCTTTTTAGAAACAGTAACTATTTTGCCCGTTTTAGGTTTTTCTTAGGCCTTTCTTTCACTCTAACACAAGGGACATTCTTGTGGCCTGCTCAGCCATAGTTTGCCTTACAAACATCTTCCTTTCTGCCTCACTAAGCAGACATCTCTCCTCTCCAGGGTGGATATTTTCATTGTGTCTCTGCCTCCTAGGCCTTCCTCCTGCGGCAAGGTCAAAGGCTCCTCACCCAAAAGCAAAGTACTGGCCTTTCTCAGCAATCTGTGTTTTTCCTATCTCTGTGATAAATGACCCTGTCGAAAGCCACGTGACAAAGGCTGAGCTGCTGGGTGATGGTGGTGCACACCTTTAATCCCAGTATGTGGAAGGCAGAGGCAGGCAGATGGATCTCAGCCTGGTCTACAGAGTGAGCTGACTCAAGAAAATATGTCAGAGGTTGAAAGCACACTGTTAATTAAAATGACATAAAAATAAGTTGGTAAATGCTACAGATGAATTGGGAGGATGGTAATTTGGGTATTGTCCTTTTAGGCATACTATACAATTATACCCCCTTGTTTCTGTATATAGAATAGTCTTTAGATATGGAAAACTCAAGTCCAAATGGATCAAAGATCTCAACATGAAGCCAGTCACACTGAACCTCATAGAAGAGAAAGTGGGAAGGACACTTGAATGATTTGGCACAAGGACATGTGCTCAACTATGTTCATAACCGCATTGTTTGTCATAGCCAGAACCTGGAAACAACCTAAATGCCCCTTGACCAAAGAATGGTTAAAGAACACATGGTAAAAATTATATTTAAAAAAAATAAAGTAAAAAAAAAAAGAACACGTGGTACATTTACACAATGGAGTACTACATAGGAGAAAAAATAATGACGTCTTAAAATTTGCAGGCAAATGGATGGATCTAGAAAAGCATCATTTTGAGTGAGGTAACCCAAACTCAGAAAGACAATTAACACATGTACTCACTCATAAGTGGTTTTTAAACATAAAGCAAAGAAAACCAGCCTATAAATCACAATCCCAGAAAGCCTAGACAACATTGAGGACCCTAAGAGAGACATACATGGATCTTATCTACATGGGGAGTAGAAAAAGACAAGATCCCTAAGTAAATTGGGAGCATGGGGACCATGGGAGAGAGTTGAAGGGGAGCAGAGAGGAAGGGAAGGAAGCAGAGAAAAATGTATAGCTCGATAAAATCAGTAATAGAAAAATAGCCTTCAGAGACTTTGTTCAGAACTCGGGATAAATATTTTCCCCTGGGATCTAGCCAAGTCATTTTTTGTCCTTGAAAATGAGATAAAATTTGAGGATGTAGCTTAGAGGTAGAACCCTTGCTGAGCATGATATGACACAATGGTGCAAAATTAACACTGATAATAATAAGATCACACGTGAGAGGTTTAAGCAGTTGACCTCACTCTACGTCTACTCAATGTAAAAGCGTCAAACGTGAGTGCAGAGTCTTTTCCCTTGAACCACTTTGCTAAGCTCCTGGATCTGTCTGGCGTGTGCTAACAGTCCCTTCCAGATCTTGCTAACTGGCTAATACGGCCATCAGAGTATCTTAACTATTCTGCGGGAGGTCTTGTAAGATGTGGAAATACAGGTGAGGTGTGTTTCATAGCTAAGTTGATCCTGAAATGCCATTTGGAACCATAGTATCTTGGGAGTGTGTTTGTAAATGGACTGGTGAACAAACTTTGGGGATAGAGCCTTGATATCCCTAAAACTCTTCCAAAACTATTACAGTGAATCCAAAACCCATGATAGTGATTAATAAGCATTTAGAAAATAATTAATAGTAAATGAAAAGAGAAAAATGGGCTCCTCGTCTAATAGGACAAGTGGCCTTCTAAGCATTAGACCCTGAGAACAAGGGAAAGCTGTGTGAGAACAGAAAGTCGTCTGCAGGCCAAAGGTAACTGTGTCCAATGCACTTGTGCTGTGCAAATTACCCTGTCTGTGACTTGTTGTCACAGCTGAGTCACCGAGGGAAAGAAACCTACTCATAAATCTAGGCTCCAGTGATCGGATGATCTCTGCAAACCTTGCTCATTCTTACCACCTAATTATAAACTGTACATAGCACAGATATTCGAGCAGTTCTTACATAAGCATCCTGCATAGTTACATATGAATAAATGAACACGTGAGAAATCCCATGGATTCCTAAGGGAGGATGTGTTTGGAGATAAGCAAAACTTTGGATATAAGCCATAAAATCTCAAGAATCCATTGACCAGGCTTTGAGAACAATAACTATATCTTTATTACAAAAAAAACCCAAATAACAACTCATACTGGATATTAGACAGATGTTAGCCACATCAAAATCACACTGTCACCACTACTGTTTTATGCACTACTACTAATTGTACAGGCACAGACTTTTTATCAATACAAAATACTTCCAGAAATCAGAAGGTGTGTGAACAGGCAGGTGGATGTCACCCAAATGTATCTGTGGTAACTAAAGCCTTTTAGTCTTGTAGTTAATCCAACCTTGTCCTTAGTTGAAATAACAGATAATATTTCTTTTACCCCCCCCCCCCCATTTTTTTCTTTCAGACAGGGTTTCTCTATGTATCTCTGCCTGTCCTGAAACACACTCTGTTGACCAGACTGGCTTTGAACTCACAGAGATTGCCTGCCTCTGCCTCCCAAGTGCTGCCACCACTGCCCAGCAACAGCTAATACTTCTAACCCGATGGGGGTATTTAACATTTTTGGAAGGAAATTTCTAACCGCTTTAAGAATTTATAGAAATGAGTTATGCCTGATTGTTCCAAATTGACCAGTCAAGGTGCTTAGAATCTACGTGGTTATTCAATCCAGTCTGGCTACTGTGGATTCAGCCAGCGATAAGCCTTTAACTTCTCAGGTCAAGCTCCCATGCATTTAGACGCTACTATAGTCACAGCAGGTGTTTAGTGATGTAAAAAGCTGATTCTATGCTATATGGCGCCAATCAACAGCGGTTCATGAAGCGTTTGCCAGGGCTTTGCTTCTCACCTCCTTATTCAGCCTCGGAGCAACCATATACACATGGTATTCTATATTATTTTTTTGTTTGCATGGAGATGTGCCATGTGGTTACTGAACCTAGATCAGAGCCTCTGGAAGAATAGTTCGTGCTGTTAACCTCTGATGATACTCAAGATGGTTTCATGGATAAGCAAATCAGGGCACAGAGAATTTAATCATTGGCTCAGGGTAGCCCAGGTTTAATAACAAAGCTACAAGGTCTTTCCTAGCAGACGGGCTTGAAAAACTTCTCTCCTCACAGCCACTCTGTTTAGATTTGTTTTCTGTGTGCCTATTTGTGTTTGTCTGCATGGTTATATAGCTCTCATGCTTTTTTATTTTTTGTTGACAACTTGGGGTCACAGTTGTTTGGATAAGGGTCAGAACTCAAGCATCCATCGAGCACCTGTATGCCCAGGACTCCTAGACATCAGTGTGATTGTGTTATTGGTTCTATTGTTGACAGCTTGCCATGATTAGAGTTAATCATGAATGCATGAGAAATGAATAGACATGTGTCATGACTCACAAAACCAGTTAGGGCTTTGCAAGTATGCCTTGTTTTTATCGATTTCATTTTCCCATGTTACTTGGCCTTAGATTTATTCTCAACTTTTTAAAACCAAATCTTGTTTTGAGCAGGAAACCCTCTCTGGCCCATTTGAAGAGGCTTGATATTTGCATCCACAAACATTTAATCTCATTTATTAACACTTCACATGGTTTACACACTCTGAAATCTGGTATCAGAGCTGCCCGTCATTTGATACTGACATTTCAATATTTGAAATACCTGATACGTACGATGTGGGACACACGTTATAATTAAAACCACTACTACTGTATGTTTAATATTCTTAATGTATGCATTCTTAGTGTGTGCGTGGAAAAGAACCAGTGGCATTTTCAAAAGGCCCGCTAGTACACTAGTGCACAAATGGTGCTCTAGCTCAGAAGCAGTGTGCACTGAAACCAGCCTCAGAACCGTACCTGTCCAAGAAGAAGGAAGCCTCTTTGTAAATCAATCCCTCTACGTGGGAGGTCCAGGAGTCCCTTCCATCCTGGGGCTGAGCCGCGGTTGCTCCTTCCTCTTCACGGCCTGCTACTGCTACCTGCCTGAACCTTGTCTTTGGCTCCCGACAAACCTGCAGTCAGAATGGCGTTTTCTCTCTCCAGCACTTGCAAATCCGATTTTTATGTCTAGCTAAGTGCTCTTGGTTTTCGCTCTACCTACTGCTGGGGCCTGGTTTCTAGCAGGCCTGTACCTAAGCCAGATCCGGCCTATGTAATGCTGTTTGTAATGAGAAATCTAAACAGGGAATGGCAGTGAGGCATGGCAAGAATGTGTTTCCATTGGAGAAGTCAGCGCAGAGAAAAAGTATATGCAAAGCTGTGTCCAGAAGGTCTTTTCAGCGGGCCAGGACTGCAGACTAATGTTATTGCACTTAGCTGTTAGTCTGCCAGCCCTTCCTCACAGATTTGCTTTCTTGTCCCTTCCTCCCACCGCACCCTCTTCTCACCCTTCTCTTCTCTTTTCCTTTTCTCTCCTTCTTTGGCCCCTGCTGACTGTTTGCTCAGGTGGACAGTGACACCATTTGGAACGAGCTGCACTCGTCCGGTGCTGCACGCATGGCTGTTGGCTGTGTCATTGAGCTGGCTTCCAAAGTGGCCTCAGGAGAGCTGAAGGTGAGGTCTGGGTTGCATTAAGTGTGGGAAATCCAGAGAAGACACTGAAACAGAGATGTTGTTGTTTTGGGGGATGTGGAGGGTGTAGTGTGTTAATAAAGGGAAGAGATGGAGGGAGGAGGGCGAGGAGATGGTCACTAAGGTGTGAGCAGAACTCCTCTGTAAGGAGGTGGTTGCTATCCTGCTTTAAGAGTCTTACTCCTCTCTGGAATGTTCTGTAGTCAGAGCACAATAGTGTACTTGTAAGACCATAGTCATGGTGAGCAAAATTGTGGTCCATATTAAAAATACGATGTGGAGCGTGTGTGTGTGTGAGTGTGTGGTGTTTGTGTGCTGTGTGTATGTGTGTATGTGTGTGTGTGTGTGTGTGAGAGAGAGAGAGAGAGAGAGAGAGAGATCTGTGATGCTCTCCCAGCGTTCTCTTTTGAAGTGACTTAGGAACTAGAGTTCCTGAGTAGTGTGTGTAAGTTCAGAATACCACCCAGAGAGAGGAGGGGGAGAAAGTCAACACAGACGGAAGGATTGGGAGGAAATTGTTGATTGGATGGGTAATGAACCGAAGTATGTTTTTCCATGAAAGAACTTCAAACATGAGCTCTGCTTTATTGTTCTTCTCTTTCCATGGTCTCTTCTTTTTACATCATATGAAAAGAACAATGTCCAAACCCCAATGTCTCCAGTCTAAACAATTTATAAAAACCAGAGACCTGACAGACATTGACATTTTATTTGCTATTTTAACAGTGCTCTTTAAAGGTATGCCATGTGTGTCTTGAATGTAGCTACCCCAATAAACCTGGTTGGTGCTAACACAGTTTTTAATGCACTGGTTCACACACTTCATAACGTGATCTGGGACGGTGATTGGTCTGGTATTTTTAGCAGTTGTGAGGCTTGAGGGAAATTACCCCGACTAGCAATATATGCACTGGGAGTTTTGTGAATCTAAGATAAAGTCCAAATAGAATGGCTATTCTTAGGGTTAAATGGAATTTTATTCAAATTATGCCTGAATCTGATGATTGGAAAATGTAGGGTGGTCCTGGAAACTGTGGTGTCATCTTTCCCAGAAGTCAGAATTTATAGAAATAAGCGCTGGATGTGGTAGGTTCTAGGGTTTTGTTGTTTTTAAAGAATTGCCTGTGTGTGTTTGACAAAACTGAGCCTGGGGACATTAACTGCTCATCGGAGACTAATGGGGCCATTAATGAAAGCAATGTTAATTTTCAGGCCTTATCTTTGCAAATGATAAATTAAAAGGTCAGAGGGATTCCGCTTTCTGGGCAGGCTTCGCTGTCCCCTGTAATTTCTTCGGGATAATTACTCTTATTTGATGACGTCATAAATTATGATAAGTGGACATCTCTAAAGAATATTTGAGAATCTTGTTTTCAAAAGGACTCATGTGGCAAGCACTAATACCACGGCTACATATTCCAGTGTTTACGGTTGCTTTGTTGCCATGCCCACTCTTGATGTCAAAATTGCTTTTAGTGTCAGACAATTTCATTGATAATCTAGATGCCTACTTAACTGGAATGCAGACGGTCAAGAAAATCATGACTGTTCTTACTCGGGCTCTGCGGAATTCATAAATTTATGAATGAGGAGAATGAAACAGAAACTTAATTCCATTTTAAGCAGGTAGTCATTTCAGATGATCAGTTACAAATAAACTGTGGACAGTGTCCTGCGGACATGCTGGCCACCAGCTGTACTAACACGGGCTATTTATGTTAAGAGCAAGAATTCCTGCAGATGGTTTTTCTCCACTTTGCTAAACAGTCAGCAGGCTTGGTTGGTAGAGGAAAGGGCTCTGCTATCCCAGTACCCTGTGCAGCATTGTATGGCTTCTCTGGGCTTCTTTCCTGACCGATCGCCAAGCAGGGCTGAAGAGGTTGAACGTTGTCCACACCACAGACACTGACCCTGAGAGGGTTGTAAGTAAGAAAAGCAGAGTTCAGTCTCAAGTATGACTGACAGCATACAAAATAAGCAAATATCATAAACCTAAGTTCATCTGGCTTTGGCGAACGTTTCAGATTTTGAAGTTAACTCTTCTTTCTGAGGGTCAAGAAAGAAAATCCAAGACAGTACCATAATAAACTGATTCCATGTTGACATCACAAGTGAACCCCTGGCAGTTACTGATTTGGGGACAGGGAAATTACATTGGAAACATAGAAACCAAAAATGATTTGTAGCCACAGTGAGAATTCCAAAAACTAAGCTAGAGCCACCTTTGTGAACCCCTGGTCAACCAGATGGTCGTTCCATTTCACTGCTCTCAACACCATTTTCCAGCCTGGAGGACCTGCTGGCTCAGGGCATTGCTGCCCATGACTTCTGGGTCCACTACATTCTGACCCAAGAAGGAAATGGGGTCAGGAAATTTAGGACCCTGGTAAACAATACCTTGGTAATAAATACCAAAAGAAACAAACAATTAAAAACCCCCACTTTTTGTAATTTTCTGTCTATGTTCAGTTCTCACACAATTTTCCCATTTTCCTAGAAAGTCTAAACTTTAATAAAATACCACTGGTGTAGCATAATATTACATCTTTTAAGAGAGTGTTACTTTATCTTGGAAAATATCTAAAAGAATTAAGAGCTTTCTTGAAGAATAGTGGGGATGGATATGTTAGGAACTAAGAGATGAGCTGGAGGGAGATCATGGGGATCACAAAGGATGGAAAACTGATTCAAACACACTATAGAAGAGAAACAACCAAGTAAGATAACCTGGGTCCACCCAGGAGCTGCATCTGACCTTGCCTGTCCTGTCTTCCTCCCTTTTTGCCTGGATTGCACTGGAGAAACTAATAAAGCAGAAGAATTACAAGAATGAATCCAGCAGAGAAGAAAGGCTTCAAAGTGACATTTAAATAGAACACGTGTAGCAAACTATCGCTGTAAATTGGTATATTTTTAGTACAGAATGGAAATAATCATCAGAGTGGAATGGAAATTATGAGACATTTCAAGCTTTCTGGGTTTTTAACAACACATACGCATAATTCCTCACATAGGTTTCTGGTACCAAGGGACAGACACTCTGAAAATGTTGGAATTTTTGGTATACCAGAAGAGTAATTATCTCAAAATGAAATTCTGTAGGGCGTTATAAAAAGTACATATGGAATATAGAAATATCTCTAAATTGTAATACTTGTTCAGCTCATTAAATAAATACACAGTAAGAATCTCTTAAGAATTCCTGTAGCAATCTACTTTGATGACACTTTGAGCTGCCTGCACAATTTATTCAGAAATGACAACAAAAAGTCAAACTATCTGGTTGCGTGGCAGATGATGTCTCTGATGTTTGAGCGCATATTTTGCAATGTGATGTTGCTATGACAACCCTTCTTTGAGTAACTAGTAGAGTTGGTTTGCTTGGCATGCACCCCCCATGCTCACTGAGCACCCTTGAAGTAAATTCCCCTGCTAGGATACTGCCTTAAAGAATTTAACCAACCCTTTAAGATCCTGTATTCAGCTAATAATGTTTATAAACTTCACGACCCTCTATTTTCTTCCAGCTGTCACATTGGAGCTGTGCTGTAGCACACGTAGCTGACCTGGATCCTCATTTTATGGCTAGAATTATTTGATGTGTGTGAAAAGAAAAGATGGGGCTAGAGAAATGGCTCGATCATTAAGACCAACAACTGCTCTTTAAGAAAGCTGGATTCGGTTCCCAGCTCCATCTTAAGTAGCATCTTAAGCACCTGTTACTTTAGTCCCAGGAGATCTGAGGTCCTCTTTGTACCCCGGAGGACATCAGACATGCATATGATGCACATGCAAATACACAGGTAAAACATTAATAAGCATAAATTAAAAATAAAGAAATCCTTTTTTGAAAGACAAAAGAAGTACTTCCAAATTCAAAAGGCAGGAGAATAGCAAGCTATCCACGATCCATACATTCATCAGACTCGAGACTGTGCTGGCCAAACAAATGTGCGCTCACAACCACCTCATTCCTAGCTTTTTGAACCAGGCATAGCAATCTACTTCTCTTTCAGAAATTACCTACTTATTTATTTTGATAGTTTTGAACATTTTAGTCCTTAAAAAAACATAGAATAGTATTGATGTTTTCTCCTCTAGTGTTCTTCAACTTAAAATCATGCCAGGAAGATGTGTGCATCTTCATTGGAGTAATAAAGTATTCCTTTGTACATCAAAAATAGTTCATTCTTCTGTTAGGTGTTTTTGTTATTGCCAGCATTTGCTCTTTGAACAATACTTCAACATGCTGCCTTTTTTTTTTACTATGCATTACAAGAATGTCTAGTTTCTAGGCTAACCACATAATAAATCTTAGTAAGTAATGCCAAGTGGAATTCCAAAGTAATTCTGCTAAAATAAGATCAGTATAAAAGCTTTCCTCCAAAGGCATTTATTGAAAAACTAGGAGGCAATCAAGAAGCTTCACGTGATTCGGTTGATGGACAAGTGCATGGCCAACATACAGCAGGCTACATTCATGACAGGCTATGGCGCTGTGTGAACCCAGGGCTGTGTTCAAGATCAGGAAGGACCTACAGAGGCCCTAAACTGGTTCAAGCTGATTTTGAGACTCTCCTCAAACTGGCAGTGAAGGACAAGGTTAGCTGCCCAAATAGATACTGAGTGTGTACACTGACACACTTGCATACATGTGGTGACCCCACAAAGGCTGAAGCAATACCTGGGCACTAAGCTAACAAAACAGAAGGCATCACTACACAAAGCATAGAGAGCAAACTTTATAGAAGATGTTCAGAAAACCACCAAACAAAACAATTATCAACTGTACTAAGCCCCACTCCCAGAGAGGTGGGGCTCTAATGTTCAGGGATAACATAGAAAATATCTTTAAATGATACTTACTATGTACTGTTTTAAAAGCTTACATTTATTTTTTATTCTTTTTTCTTTTTATTTATTCTTCTTTAATACAATGCATCCCACCTGCAGCCTCCTTTCCCTCCACTCCTCCTGTCCCCCCAACCTCCTTTTTCCCTTCCAGAAAAGAACTGGGATGTGTGACATCAATCACTCCATTGATTAGGGGTTGATTCAGCTAATCTGGTTGACTAGATGGGTATTTCCTGCCTGCCTCACCACTGTAAGCCCTACAGCTCAGATGGGAAGGTATCAAGGCAATTGGGAGCCAAGGAATCCCACAAAGTCACACCACATACCACACGACAAACCTCACACAAAAGATTTATTGCGAGGGATAAAAAAACAACACAAAAGAGTGGCTGCCTCTTCTGTGGCAAGAAACAGAAGAGAACTGAACAGGATACAGGGTTTATAAAGTCTTTCTTGTGGAGGGGGGGGGAATTTTTCAGGGGGAAGCTTTCGAGCGTGGAAATGGGTGAGACTTCATGTCACCATCTATTGCAGAAAGAAGCTTCCACGGTGAGAGTTGAAAGATACCTTTACCTATGAGTGTAAGTACTTCAGAAGCAGAATAATGCTATGCCAATTTAACAGAATAAAAGATTTGGAGTGTTTTTTAGCTCGTGTGATCTGCCCAGCCATGTGATTTTGGCCCAGTTAATAGTATCAGGCATGAGTCCTCCTTATGGTGTAGGCTTTAAGTGCCACCGGAAGTGGTTTGCTTACACCTGTAACATTCACACCAGCCTTGAAACAGTGGGCATATGTGTCAGACCACTTGGCGTTATGTGATAAGACCTTCTGGAAGCATGCATAGAAACTTCCAACACTATGGAAGTTAGCCAGTAGGGGTTAACTCCCAAGTAATTATCAGTTTGATTTCTCTATAAGAGTGACAACAGAAATGCTTAACTATACATAGCCAGTCATCCCAACTCAAGGTAGACTCCTAGCCAGTCATCCCAACTCAGGTAGACTCCTAGCCAGTCATCCCAACTCAAGGTAGACTCCTCAATAATGCATTACATTTTTTCTTAAATAAAAGAGTTTTTGTTTTTGTTGATTTTTTTTCGGTCATAGTATGATGTAGAATTATATCCAGTATGTATGATGGTTTGGTTTTGTCAACTTGATACAAACTAGACTCACTTTCGTAGTGGGAACCTCAATTAAAGAATTGCTCTCATTACATTTGCCTGTGGCAGTGTCTATGGAACATTTCTTGATTGACGGTTGATGTGAAGAGCCCAGAGCACTATGGGTGATGCTGCCCCTGGGCTGTGGGCCTGGGTTGTCTATGAAAGCAAGCAGAGCAAGCTGTGGGAGCCAAACAGTAAGTTCCTCCATGGCTTCTGACTCAATTCCTTCCTCTAGGTTTCTGCCTTGACTTCCTGCCCAGACTTCTCTCACTGATGGATATGACCAGACATGTAAGCCAAGTAAACCCTTTCCTTCCAAGCAGCAGAAATCAAACCAAGACATTACATCTTTTTAAAAATGCCTGTACCTAGATATACCACAAGTTGTAAATATCTAAATATTCCCCTCATATTCCCTCAAGGTCAAGACAAATGTGCATCCGAGTTTTCTCATCATTAGATGTTTTTCTTTTTTGTGATATAGAACTTCACCTATGTGTAAACTACAATAATAATGTAGTTATAAATATATAAAAACTTACTTCTAATATTTTTGCTTTGACTTCTCTTTCTTAGCCCAGTGTTATAGTAATGCACCATGAAGCTGCATTCATTAGGAGCTTGATAACATTTATTGCTAGATGTCATACTGGGTGAATATTACTCCTTATATTGATTCATTTTTGCTTGAATTTCTCATGAATAAAATCATCACCAAGATACCTTTCCAACAATGTTTTGGGCATATGTGAATATTTTATATGGGAAATAGCCTAGGGGATAAAGCTCTGTGTCATAAGTAAAGAATCTGTGTGCTTTATGAGAAAAAAGATTTTTGAAAGAAATTAAATTTTCGACTGTAGACCAAATGCTAGCTCTCTCCTTCCTAATCGTGATGCTCACAGATTGTTTCGAAGCAGCTGCTTCTGCTTTGTTATCATCCTCTTCTTTTTCTCTTTTCTATTTCATGGATTAGACCTTCACTATTTTCTGCTTACACTGAGTTCCATGTGATTGTTTTTCAACATTTGAAGAAGCTAAGTCTGTAGGTCTCAGTTTTTCCAGTAGAGACATTTTAGGACTATATATTTCTTTCTTTTAACACTTCTTTAGCCACATTTTATAAATTTCAATGTATTAAAATACTGTCTTATTTCTCTCCTGACATCTTCTCCAGTACGGTTACTAGAATTCTGTTATTCAGTTACTTCCTAGCTGAACGCTCCCAGACCGTCTTTCATAATTCACTTAGAATGAATCCTTCTACGGTCAAAAAACTATTTTCTGTAATTTGAACCTTTTGTAATTATTGCAAGTTATAATGGTGAAATTCTCTTTACCTCCTGATGTATGTCTTATTACTTTATCATATATTTTAGTTCTGCAACAATTATAGATACCCACATTGAGTTATCCATATTCCTTTAACACCAAATGCTTTTGAGATAATTAAATTTCTTATGATGGATTGTAGTTGGGAGAGAGGGGGAGAAGGAGAGAAAGGAGAGGAGAGAAAAGAGTAGGAGCAGAGAAGGGGACAGGAAGAGAAGATACGTATAAACATATCAGTAAAACAATGATTGATATTAGCCCACATCTTTAATCTCCCCAGTGCTCTGAACCCATTCGGGCAGATCAGCTATCTGTACATCTGGCAGTGTTTCTTCTCAACCTGCAGTGCATCCTTCCACATTTCTTGTCCTGCAGGTCTACTGACACCAAATCATCTTTAATTTATAAATAATAACAAGTCTAGAATTTCATGCTGGCTGGTATTTCACACTTTAAACGTACTTTCACAGTTACCCACTTTTTTCTTTTTATTAGAGAAATCAGCTGTCATTTGTCATTTTTATTATTGATCTTTTTAAAAATATTTTATTGTCTTTTATCTCCAAATTGGATAACTTTACTCTTCTTTGAACACTTTCTGCTGCACCCGAGGCTCCGGTTGCGTGTCCTATGCCGACTACATGCTGTTCTGTTAGACACTGGCGCTCTGCTTATTGTCTTCAGTCCCGTGTCCTTCTCTGTGCTTCGGTTTGGATCCCTGCCCTCCACCGCTCTGCAGGTTCTGTGGGTTCTCTCGCGTCCTGTCTGCTCATCTTCCTTTGCAAACAGGTTCTTCCCTTTCACATCATGCTGTTAAGATTCCTCCTTAGTTCCTCTCTTTTTTTATAATTTTCCTTTTCTTCAGCATACCCATCTCCCCAAACTTTGTGTGTGATAATTTACAAATGCTTGGAATTTGTTTGTACCTTATTTTTACTTGCTTGTGTATCCTGCTTTTTTTTTTTTTTACTGCTTGCTTCTTTCCATGTTTTATATTTGAGTATATGCTAGGTGTTGCCTTTTGGAAGGCAAGTAAAGCCTAGCAAGGCTATTTATTTCTAGTTCAGTTTTGAAAGTTTTTGTGCCCCAAGATCTTATATGATTTTTAAACCATGTATTTATCTATTTAGTTATTTGTTGTTAACTTTGCAGACTTGAAATTTTGTCCATTGTTTTTCTACCAATCAGGCATGGATTTTAAAAACAAAAAAACAAAAAAAATCAAAAAAAAAAAAACAAATCTATGCTTACTAGAATGCTGAAATTCTTCCTATTTGAAAATTCTACATATCAGACTCACAGAGGACACATTTCAGTGATTAGGATGGAAATGGGTTTAATTTAAATTTAAATCTGTTTGATTCTTCGGTCCAAATGAAAGAATAAGCAGCTATGTTACTAAGGCAGTGTCCGCATGGCTGCTTGTAAGTGCTGTTACCAGTCCTGAGAACAGCAACAGCCCCCACTCACATGCGTGATCTGTGAGTAGACGCATCCTTAGGGCCTCCTCACAGCTGCCATGTGTGTCAGCTGCTCTGACTTGTCCTGAAAGTTGTTCGGTAAGCCATGATGTCTCTGAGAACTGACCAAGTTAGGAACGTTTATTAGATCTTGGTAACGGTGAAGTAGATGGCAGGTCTGTCTGATGCTTCCGACCATCACCTAGGTGTACGGCTGGGCTCCTTCCGTAATGTCTTCCCACCCATCTGCTCTTCTCATAGCTACTATTTCATTGGGGTTTTCACTGTGTGGTCCTTGGTGGTTGGATGTGCGTATTCCCAGCCTCCGCAACTGATTGTTATCTCTGTTGTGGCTTAACTCAGAGTGAAGAAAATTTGTTGATAGTCTCTTACTATAGACTAGCAAAGGCCAAAACCTAAATCAGGCACAGGTTTTCTCACTGACACCTAATTTACACTGTTAGTAAGAAGAGTGTTCATGAGTGGATTGGGAGCAGGTGTGGAGGGAACATGAAGGGAGGGGGACAGAGGCGGGGAGGACTGAAAGAGACTGAAAGGGGGTGCATTTTGAGGTCAGACCAGAGCCCGCCACAAGGGAGGACTCTGCAGAGAAGACGCTAGCTCAGACTTCTAGCAATAGCACATGGGAAGCCTGAGCTGGCCATCTCCTGCGACCAGACTGATGCCCAGCCAAATGGTCATCAGAGAGGCTCCATCCAGCCATTGATGGAAACAGATGCAGATGCAGACCCACAGCCAACATTAGGAGGAGTTCTGGAATCCTGCAGAAGAGAAGAAAGGATTGTAGGAGCCAGAAGGGTCACGGACACCACAAGGGAACTCACAGAATCAACTAACCTGGACTCATAGGGGCTCATGGAGACTGAACTGACAATCAGGGAGCCTGTGCGGGGCTGCCCTAGGCACTCTGCATATTTATTCCAGTTCCACAGCTTGGTCCTAACAGTAGGATTCCTAACAGTGGGAGCAGGGGCTGTCTCTGACTCTTTACTGGCTTTTGGGACCCTACTCCCATACTTGGTCAACTTGCCCAGCCTTAATATATGGGGAGGTGCTCAGTCTTACTGCAACTTGATATGCCATGTTTTGTTGATTCACATAGGAGACCTGCCCTTTCCTAAACAGAAATGGAGGAGGAGTGGATTAAGGGGTAGCAACAGAGAAGAGGTCCAGGAAAGGACTGGGAGGGGAGGAGGGAGCAGAAACTGCAGCTGGGATGTAAAATAAATAAATTTATTTTTAAAATGCCAAGTTCCAGAAAGTCAATAAAGCTTCTTCCCCAGTTCAGTGCGTTCTCTGGAAAGAGGCAAGCTCAGCCACTGCCTAATTTTCTCTTCCTATTCTTGTTTCTGGGAGTAATAAAAACCACTGGATTTTTTTTTTTAACAAAAAGAAAAAAAAGCTTCAGTGAGACTTAAAAAATAATTTAGTTCGGAAAGAATTGCAACACAAACTCTAGTATCAAATTCAGCATTTATATACAAAGCTTTCCAGTGCTTTGTTTTACTTTCAGAACTTAAAATATGAAATAAGTAATATCTTACAAATATATGCTCCAAGTAATTTCTTTTGTCTGTGATCCTATTAAGTTCAATACCTACTGATTTGTTTATACTGCAAGTGTTTCAGTTTCTACAAAGGAAATATTTTTCTATACTGAAACCTGAATTGCACATATCATACACTCTCAGGGAATGTAAGTTTTTTTGCACCTTTGGAATTTGAGAAAAGGTAAATTTCACATACAACCACAGACTCAAACACACATTCATATAAGCACCATGTAAAATAAAAATTTGTTTGGTATTCTTTAGCACTAACCACTATTAAGTATTTAATGCGCTGCGATTTAAATTCTGTGGTTGAAATTTTTATTTAATTGCCTAGCTTGAAGTTATTGATCAAACTTACTTGTTGGTAGCTATTCTTCCCAGGAGGTGTGTTCACAGACAATTAGAATTTGATGCAAGAAGCCATCCATGGCCAAAATGGAAATCCTACATGAAAAATTATTATTTTGGTACCAGAAATAAAATTACTGAAATTTCATTAAATTTATCAAAGATGTTTGTATAAACTAAATGATACCAAAATTATCGGGGGGCTGTAACTGAGAACAAATTTCCTGGAGTCCGCAGGAGCAAAATGGTTTGTGACACTTGGTGGTCATCATCCTTCTCACCCAGCACAGCTTTAATTCACAGCATGGTCATCACCATATTTGGTTTTGCTACTTTTATGGAAGGCTATATTCATCATTCTTTATTAAAAAAATTGCAACTTCTGAAAAAAATAGCAAAATTATCTTGCCCTAATTCTTTTTCCCCCTGAAGTCTTTCATAATGTGGTTCTATTTACATGATGAAAAATACCTGATAGTTTTTGGTTAATGTGGTCCAAGAAACAGTCATGTTTCAAAAAATCCAGCAATTGAATTGCTGGGCCATGAGTCAAATTCAACCACTGATTGATAAACTAAACAAATTGCTTTTGGTAGGTTATTATGGCCTTACCAAGTCCACATCCTGATGACTTCCTCCCTCCCAAGGCCTTCTTCATAGTGGACCCATTGTTATTATTTTCGAAAAGGCTCAACTTAAATTACATGTAACATGAGCATCATCAGGTCCCTTGTCTCCTTACCAGAAGCCTGATTTTCAGGAGTGCGTTTCATCCCTGTGCAGCCAGAGTGCTGCCAGGCTCGAGCCTGAGGGCATTAAAGCCCACAGATGCCAGGCTGCCCTGACCCTGTGTTCTAATGCTGTCATCAAGCTCCTTCCTTCTGGGTCTTCCAGGGAGAAAGAAAGGCAGCCGTCTGTGCTTCTGCTCCTGCATCCTCGAGCAGTTAAACTGCTAATGTTGGGCTCCCATTTTCCCGGCTCCCTTGAGCTTATTCAATGAAACAAAATGCGATTCCCACATGTCCTTTATTGTTTTCTTGGCAAGTCTTCCCACCTCTCTTAACCTTCCAGATTCTGGTATGCTAAAGACAGCCTTTCTTTGTGGTACTTTTCTTCCTTCAAAGGTTTGATTCATAGCATTGGTTCTAAGCTAAGCTAATCATTTTGGAAAGTCCTTCTGCAGGCTAAATTAGCTGGTATTAAGAACTATACTAATACATTCCAAAATATTGTACAGTCTAGTGAAGTAAAGTAGAAGAGAATCCAAAAAAATCGACTATGATTTACTAATTTGAATGTAAAATTTATAAATATGTAATATTTGGATAGTGTTAGGGCATTCCTATTGGCTAGTGGGCCTCTTTCTTTTCCTAAAGAATTGTATGTTAGAGAAAGCTGAACATCTATGATCTTTAGCAAATGCAAATTATTTTATTACTCTAGGTAGACATTAATTTCTAGGAATTAAATTGCCATTACAATGTAATCAACATGGAGCCATATTTCATAGCAGAAATGAGCATAGCTCAGCAGAAGGGGCTCAGGACGGATCCAGCACCACGGTGGGTAGGGAGCAAGGGTTTTGATGGGAAGCGATAGAAGGCACGTTCACGAGTAAATGATGAGCAGTACCAGTTCATAAATGTCAACGTTAGAGAGTTCGGTTACTTAGCAACTCCTCAGCCACATGGCTATGCGTGAGTTACTCCTGGAAAGTAGACTCTGATGTACTTGCTATTTACTCTTAAACTACGGATGTGGGAAGGAATGAGAGGGGACAGAAGAGGAGACAACTTGTCTGTCTATCCCTGAGTCCATCTCTGACGGTGTGTCCCACGTGCAGTATTGGGGACTGGCAGGAGGAGGGACAGTTTCCTTCAACATTTGTGTAGGATCTTGGCCAGAAACCTTACCGTGCAGTGGTAGCAACAGTGAAGCTTCACTTCCACTGGAGGGTTTTTCAGCTTAAGTAAAAGAGTCAAATCCCACGTCGCTCTCTTTAGTATCATATGGGTAATTGAATCAAATCTTACACCGCTATCTTAGTACCACAAATGCAATTTTGGATGGGAACACAGATAAAGGAATTCAAATGTCCTATCATAGGTTTCCTCCAAGAATTGTGATTGATATTTTTGGTCTGATTCAAGTACTTGATGTGTGTAGTGCGATGTGATTCTCAGTGTTATTTACCAACCAACCCTTAAATGAAAGATTAAAACCCCAGTAATACCTAACAGATTATAGTTTAATTTTAAATACTTATTTTATTTTACATGTATGTGTGTTTTGCTCACATTTATGTATGATTATCAAGTGCATGCCTGGTGTCCATGGAGGCCAGAAGAGGGCATCAGGTCCCTTGGAACTAGGGTCAATAGTGGTTATATGTCAGAACTGAACCGTAATCCCTGGAACTAGGGTCACCAGTGGTTGTATGTCAGAACTGAACCCTGGTCCCTGGACTTCTACAAGTACAAGTGCTCCTAACTACTCAGTCATTTCTGCAGCCCTACACTGTTTAAAAAACAAATTTTAGAATCTGGAGATGGCTCAATGGTTAAGAGGACTGTGGCTTTTACAGGATACCTAGGGTTTGTTCCCAGCACTCACATATCAGGTTAAAACCGTCTGTAACCAGTTGTCTAGAATTCGATTCCATCTTCTGGCCTCTGTTGGAACCAGGTATGCATGTGGTACATATACATACATGCAGGCAAAACACTCACACACATAAAATAAAAATAAATATTTTTATAGCTTGAGTATTATAGGAGCACTTTAAAATAGTTCCAGCCTTCCTTCATTCCTTCCCCACCCCCCCCCTCTCTCTCTCAGAGAGAGAGAGAGAGAGAGAGAGAGAGAGAGAGAGAGAGAGAGAAAGTTCATCATCATCAGATAAAAAGTTTGTACATACGACAAACTCTTTGAGAATTTGGAAAGGGACTTATGGTCAAGTTAATACGAGGGAAGAAGAGACAGACCGTCACGGCATAGTATTATACAATGAATAACAAGAAGAAAAGCTGCTTCTTTTGTTTGTTTATTTGTTTACTTAATCAGAATCAGATGGTTTATTCATAGGCATATTAGATAAGTGTAGTTAGAACTGAAGATCAGTGTGGGTTTGAAAATCCCAAACTAGCTCTCTTGAAAGAAATAAAACCCACCACAACCTCTACAAAGGTAAAGAATGAACTGCAAAGTCGTTTGTTTCACTACACATCTCTCTGGCGTGGCTGGACTGTGGCTTCCAGTTATCTGTTACAGCCGCACAAGGCATAGCTTATGAACCTCCAGTTCAGCCAACGCATTAGAGGTAAGAACTCAACCATCACATCGATGCTACTTAGAAATAAGTGCTGCAAAACTTTTCCATTCTGTGCCTGGTTTGGATAGACGCTCTTCCCCTGAGCACTGGTACTTTAGTACATTAGAAATACTTCAGTAATGGTCCTTAATATCAGGAGATAATGGCCAAGCTCTAAATTAGCAATATATTGAAATAGTCCTTCTGCAAAACAAATCCGAATCTGCTGTTCTGAAATCTCAGTCAATATTTAGATGGTTTGTGGTTAATGCTACGCAGAAAGCACACTGCAATGTGCTCAAAATAAAGCTATGTCTAAAATAATTGATCAAAAAAATCTAAAATGTGATTAGGGACTTATAAAAAAAGACATGCAGCCATCATGGCCTGTTTTCATTTTGTGAAGGCAACATTGACTGTCTGGTCTTCCTTTTGCTTTTACTTTAATCTAGAAACAAGAAAAGAAATGGCTGGCCTATGAGACATGTCAGCATTATAGGTTGTGTTGGTTCATGCCTCAGATTTTCTTAAAATGTGCATAAATAATAACATGCACTTTCCATCGGAGACTGCATTAGCTGAATGTTCCTTCAAGGTCACTCTCGTCAGGGGTCACCGAACCCTGCATTTCCCATCTCAGCGCGTGTTGGAATTGTGGGTGATATTTTGTTATTTGTGGACGACCTAGCTGTTCACATGGTTGTCAGGTAAATGAAAATGTGCATTCCCGCCATTTGTGGGACGATAGTTATAAGCAGGTCAAACAAAATAGCTGGGTTATTTTGTACCTTCTGAATTTTCTGTGCCTGCTGTTGCCATAGCAATGGACTTAGCTTTATGTGGAGAAGCAAATGTTTAAAGTGGTTCCAGTAATTTCTTTACTGCTTTCTCTTTATTTGCCTTGAAAAAAATTTTACTCTGCCTGTGAAGAACACAAAAATAAATTTGACATTTTGATAAATTTGTCCAGAAAAATATAGATTTCATCAATTGTAAAAATAGAGTAGTCTAAAGTGATTAGAATTCTTTTCCTCAAATCGCGTTTTATATATAGGTAATATTATAAATGTCATCTGGCCGTATAGCAGAGTCAATTATATTTCTTCACATGCTGTCACCAAACACACATCGATTCTCTCCTTTAACTGAGAAGTTCCCTTTGCACTAATTGAAGCTCCAAACACAAAGCCGGAGTAAATTCGGGACGTAAGATATAAACTCTCACTGTTGATGGTGATGAAATATTCTAAAAGCTCCCTGGTTTGTCGCATTCTAAGCTGCAGAGAATTCGAAACTGGAGCAGAGGAAAATTGGATTATTCAAATGAAAATGTTAGCACCATAAAGTTGCCCCCAGTGCACAGAAAAGTATGAATTTGCTCGAATTAGTGCCTTGGTCTTTACAACTTGGAATAAAATGTAGATTAAAGAGCAGTTCCATGGGGTAAAATGGGAAATAAATCAGAATTTTACGGAGTAAACACTCCTCCTTTTGTACCGTAGCCCTCTAGATGCAGATTAAAAGGACAGCATGAGCTAGGAGCAGTGCATGTGTTCTCAAACTTGAATACCTGGTTATTTTTTACAAAACTAAAACCATTATCTTTTACCATGGCCATAGTAGTAAAACAGGACAATGTATGCCTTTTGTGTGCTCTGTCTGTTCACCTCCTTCCCTTTGTCCTGACCTCCTTCCTCCTTCCGTCCCTCATCCACCTCTCTATCTCTCTCTTTTTCATTCTTTCTTCATATGTGGATAGGATTTTGCTGTGTAGCCCAAGCCAACCTCAAACCTCCAGACCTCCAGAGCCGCCCAGAAATGCTGAGAATGCCGGTAGTTTCCCAAAATGGCTGCATTCTTTCTAATAGCTATGCTTTGTGACTAGTATATTATTGTTTCAAAACAGCGAAGTATTAAAAACTATAGAAAAATATTAATGGAAGTGGTATGGATCTAAAATCTGGGGAAATCCTGTTTTACAGTATGCCATACAACAAATCTTTGTTTGTCGGACATAGAGGGATATAGACAAACAGTAAATGAATTACTTGTCGTGGAGTTCAGAGTATCTAGATAGTTCTATAATATTAATATTGTCATTTGAAGTCATTCCCAGCCTATTTCGTCAAACCAAAATGCTCTTCATCTTTTTGCCATTTTGTCAAAATTCAAGAACAATTTAACTTAAATGTTTTATTTGGCATACGGTCATGGAGGGCTCAGTCCAAGGTCTCTGGTTCTATGTTTCTAGACCATGGTAAAGAGAGTGTCATGATAGGAGGCTGAACTCGGGGAAATCTACACTCATGGCAGCCAGGAAAAGAGAAGATGGTGGGAGGAGCCAAGGATCACATGTCCTTCATGGGGCCTGTGTGTTCCAGCTAAGGCCTGCCTCCTTTGTTTCTACTGCACCCTAAAACAGAGCCGCCAGCTGGGGCCCAAATATTCACACAAGTGCCTGTGAGATACACTTCACATCGAAAATGGAACACAAAGATTTTATTTATTATTATAAGGCATAAAATACTTCATGTGTTTCTGAGGAAGCTAGCCTAAGAGGTGACCTCCAACTTAATGGGTGACTTCCCATAACAAGTCTAATGGTCACCTACAAAAAGAAAGAGTACAAACACCTGGGAGAGTAAAGAACTTGAAGCCAAGGCCAGAATGGAGGAGCGAAGTAGGCACATGCTGTACGACCGAGCAGAAATACCTCATTTTTTCACTGGCGTCTTGTTACGTGCCCAATGTCATGTCAGAGTAGAGAACAGTGACAGGCACAAAGCAGGTGCCTTGGTGAGTATGGACATGATACATCCGGGTCACAATATCAAAACCAATCAAAGGAAGTACACCCAGTCTTCACCCACATTAGATGGTGCTCAGAAATAGTGCCTGGCACAACTGTGAGAATGTCTTCTTCTGTTTTTGTCAAAGCAAAATTCCACCAGCTGCATAGCTCAGAAAGTGGATTAGCCTCCCAGCCTGACATACTTGAATCCCAAGCCTAGATGAGGCTTGCTGCGATCCCAGAGCTGAGCTGCCTTCTGCTTCCAAGATGCTGGAAGGAAGAGCAAATAAACCACAGGCTGCACGAAGCCCCTGGAAACAGGACTTTAATCCCGTTAAAAGGGAGAAGCCCTCAAGATGAGCTCCCTCTATAAAGTCCCACCTCCTGAGCACATCACATTGGTCGTTAAGTTTCTGTTTCTTTTCTTTAAGACGAGAAAATTAAACATTTGCTCTGATTGCAATACTGTAGCAGAAGAGAAAAAGATGCTACAGAGAGAGGAATGAGAGCCATAGTTAGCTGTGCCTAGAACGATGTGGGAGGAGAAAGGGCAGACAGGTCAGCAGCAAGGACTACTGGGAGTGGGTCAGTATATTTTCACTTGAAGTATGTAGATATGTTATTCTACTTGCCTTTTTTTTTTAATGAAATAACTTTTCAGCAGAAGCAGAAGTTAAGGAGTTAGCGAAGGGTTGTTGAAACTTTGAAGGAAAAGGAGAAGCCCGGATGACTCATGTGAAAGTCAGGGACAGTCGGTTCATTGATGGAGGAATGCGCTGTGGCTTCCAGCCATCCTGAGGAATGTACTTGGAGTTTAAGATCCTAACTGTAAAGGACAAGCAGACATCTGGCTTTTATGTGTGCTTCAATAGATGCAGGGATGGAGCAGGTGTGAGTTCTATCTTATCAGACTTGTGATTTTGCCTGAATCCACAAGAAGGGAAAGAGCGACATGATTGAAAATGTGTAACAGACTGGATGTTTGTGCCTCTTCAGAGATGGCGTATTGAAAATTTAGCTCCAGTCACTGGAATAAGGCTATAAGTCAGTAATAGAGTATACAAGGTTCTTAGGGTCTTAACCAGTAGCGCTAGTGCCCTTCAATGAATAAAAAGGACACCAGAGTTATCTACTGTGAGTCCCCAGGAAAGGCTGCGTGGAGACTGTAGTGAGAAGTCCCGAGGCAATGAGTGCCCTGCACAGACAAAGTCCTGCCAGAGCTCGGTCAGCATGAGTGACCATGTGAGAAAAGGACAAGGTGGCCGTCCGTGTGGATACGTAATGACGTAATGACGGCCTGAGAGTCCAAGCAGGATGAGAGGGAACTGAACATGGTAGCTGATGAATGCCGAGCTGCGAAATTAAACATGGTTGATGAACGAGGAGTGTTTGTCTGGGAAGAGAAGGTCCTTGATGAGTAGATGCTTGCTTGTCATAGAATCATGAAAGTGATGCTGTCCCTGGACAGCCTAAAAGAAGGAGACTGAACAGGATGCGAATTTATTAATGGCAAGCGTCAGAAAGCAGAGAAGCCAGGAGACAGAAGATTGTATGGATACTGAAGATAACAACTCCTACAAAGCCAAAACCCTCAAGGAAGGGCTGAGTGTGTGGCTTCTGGGCAGAGCACTTGTTGCCCATGTACATGGTCCTGAAACATAACCCAGCAAAGCAAAAGGACTGGACATATGAATAAGAGAATAAGTTTGAGTAATTTTTCAAAATGATATCATCAGCAATAGGTTGTAAACTAAAATGAAATGGAAGAAGGATGGAGAAGGAGCCAGGAGAGAGAATTCATCAGCCTCTGACTTGAGCTGATGGAGGGACAGACCATGGTGTCATTGCCATGTTAAGGAGATTAGGAGGTTTGCAGATTGTTTTCCAAAGAAAACAATCTCTTTTTGAAGTACCCTCGAGATATCCAAGTAAATCTGTTGAGTAGGTAGATAATATTAATATTACATGGATAAGTGGGTCATGATTTATTTACCACTTTCATAGTACTAGCTGATTATTTAGATAATTAGAAATTTCTATCATTATAAATTAAATTTGACCTTTCACATAGAAGCTTGTAGACACAGTTGATAAAATTGTGTTAGGGAAAGCACTTTTTAATGATTCAAAGAGTGTCGACGCTTTCCAAAAGTTCTGTCTAGATACAGGAAGGCTACATTATGGAGAGTTTATGTCTCTTCTGCAAACATCATATGAACGTAAAACTCCCTCACAGCATGCGAGGGAAATGATAAAATATGGCTTACCATTGGGGGTTCCATGTTTTTTATTTAATTAGTCATAGTGTTCAGTACACATTGGTGATTGGTTGTTGTTTCTTTGTAAACATGTAAACATTACCTTCATTCATAAACTAGTTTAATTGAACCAGAAATAAAATACTGGTAGCTGCTCAGAAAAAATCATAAAACAAAAGGCCAATCTTGTTCAGAAGTCAGACTCTAAAAGGCAAGGCGGCCATCTCGACAGCGATCATGCAGGGCTTTGCACGTGGGTTGTGTTTACCAAGCCTTATATTCATTTCTTTCATTCGGTGGCTTTTATTGAGTGTATTGCAATAGTTGCAGATTTCCCCCCACTAACTTTAAATTTTCCGGTGTCTGTTACTATTCATCAATAGCTCCTTTCTCCATAATAAAGTCTGGATAATGCATAAATGATTTCAGGAAAACGGTGGGAGACATGTTTATCGTCATCTCCAGCATTTAGTCAGTGAGATGTGGTTCAGCTTCTTCATCAATTTTCTGCTGCTGTAACAACATACCACAGACTCACATGTAGACAATACAAGGTTAGCCAGCTATGATGTCGGGAGGCCAGGCCAGCGTATGGTCAAATTGTAATTCTTGGTCACAACATAAGGAAAAGGCAAGAGATGTAGGAGGAGGTAGGGGCCGCTTGTGCTTGTTAGTTCCTGGCGGCTTAGCCCTGAAATAAACACACAGAAACTATTAATTAAATCACTGATTGGCCTATTAGCTCTAGTTTTTTATTGACTAACTCTTGCATCTTAATTTAACCCATTTCTTTTCATCTGTGTGTCGCCATGTGGCTGGGGCTTACTTGATAAAGTTTTGGCGTCTGTCTCTGGCAGGGCTACATGGCTTCTCTCTGACTCCGCCCTTCTTCCTCCCAGCATTCAGTTTAATTTTCCCTGCCTACCTAAGTTCTACCCTGCTATATGTCCAAAGCAGTTTCTTTATTCATTAGTGGTAGTCACAGCATACAGAGGGGAAAATTCCACATCGAAGAGAGAGAGGGAAAATCAGTCTTCCTGATCCCTTTTGTCAGCAGCCTGCTCTGTTCATCTCTAGCCACCCCCTCAATTACGGCAGGAGTCTGCACACGAGGGAAGAGCCCGCGGGAAAAAACTGCCCTGTGATGGTCCCATTTCATAATAGATTTGTACTAAGGGTGACGTTTCCAATCACTGGAAGATACTATTGCCACTTCTAATTTGTCTCTAAAATCGTTACTATATTCACTCAACATAATATATAGTCAATTTACCCAACGACTATAAATTGTAACAAAGAGTGATCATGTGCATGAAGGTCAAGTAGGACGACTCTGAGTCTTTATGATTTCAGGTAAAGATTTAGAAGGAAAATTCCTGAGGTTTATTAGAATTATCTCAGACGTTATGGGTTGTGGTTAAGGAAATATTCTTTTTGGAGCATGCTCCTCGAATCATAGTTAAGTGAAAAGTGGCGTGACCCGTGTGATAAACGATTATTTTCTCACATCAGACAACCCATCGTTCGTACGCACGGCTTTCTGGGGATTTATGGCTCCCTGCCTTCATGCTGAGTCTCTTCAGCTTTCTCTGATGCATTTCCACTAACCTGGAGGTTAAGGCATTTCTTGATCATGGGTATATCTGACTGCTGCTCAGCTCTGGAATTCTTTATAAAATTCCAGAACTTGGGCTAGAAATTGACTTAGGGAATTCAATAAACTCACATGCCTTGGCAGTCATCCAAGCTCAGTTTATAGACTGGAAGAAATATGGGATTTCCATTGTTCTCCTTTTCACCTTTCTGGGGTTTCTTTTGTGTCTATGCGCGTGTGCAAGTGTAAACTTATCATGTTGCTGACACTGGGGTGGAAAGAACCATTGAAGGAACCCAGGTCAGGAATTTTCACTTCGCATCTTCCCGGCTTTCTGAACTTTGACCCAAACTTGCACCAAGAGTGAATTTCTCTCTCTCTAGATGTTGACGTTAGAACTTTAAAGGGTATTCTTGCAAATGGGTTGTGTGAGTCTAACAGCTGAGATGATTGCCTGACTGCTATGAACAACTCCCAGCAATCTGTTCTTCTGGGTCAGTGTGGGCCTGTTTGAGACGGGATCTGAGCAAAAGTGACCCAAGTGTCTCACTTGATGCTGTGATATGGTGATGACACGGAGATATGCTTGGGTGTGTCTGAAAGACGTCAGACTTCCTGTGTGTCTGTGATGCTTAGCTGCAGAGATCTGATCAGTATCACTGTGCCTGCTACTGAAAATCCCGTCTTGTGCTTCCAGAACGGGTTTGCTGTTGTGAGGCCCCCAGGCCATCATGCTGAAGAGTCTGCTGCCATGTAAGTACCAGGGCCCACTGCCATCTTCCAGTGCCATGGTTCCTGGCAGTCACCTGCCCTATGGACATTTCTGAAGTCTCTAATTGCTAACAGATGGGCTGAAAACTCTCGCGAGGTACTCCCAGAAGCAGATTTATGACTTCAGAGATCATATAGCATCTTTAAAAAAAATGCTCTGAACATTATTTATAATGGTTTTCCTGGATGATTTTCCTTCTTACTTCTCTGTTCTTCTTTATTCCACAGGGGGTTCTGCTTTTTTAATTCAGTTGCAATTACCGCCAAATACTTGAGAGACCAACTCAATATGAACAAGATATTGATTGTAGATCTGGTATGTATGCCTGACCAGGGTATCATTTTCAGTGGCTCCAGGTAAAGGGGAGTGGATGCGCACTTCTCTGCAAGGCTGTCTTGCTCTTAGCCCTGCAAACCTCTGATGGGCGTGTTTCCTTTGCATGTGGAAACGCCTTAAACTCAGGACTGCAGTTCTGAAACCATAAACATTCGCGTTTCACTTTCATGGTGTTAACTGCAATTTAATGAGAAGACGGCGCAGATCAGGGCAACTTTTATGATCCTTAAATGAATTGATACTTCCACAGTTAAAATAACCCAACAGAACCTGAATTTACTTTTCCCTACAGAATATAGACTTTAACTAGTCAGATGTGCTGGAAGGAATGCTGTTGCTTTGGTAACCAATCGGCCGCTTCCCCCAGTTAGCAATCACGTCCCTTGTTGTACCACACTGGTATCATTAAAGCAAGTCAACATGTCATTCTCGCTGAAAAGATCTCAGGTCTCAGATGCCAGTTTGGGGTGACTCCCTGCAGGAACCCTGGGTGATTAAAAGTCAGAAGCCTTGGCTGCATCCTGCATTTTAGCATGGAGCATTCTTACACAATAGTTATCATTTGTTCAACAAGTGGCTTGTTTAAATGCAGATGACACTTGGCAGGTTGTCTAAAATGTATGCATGAATAATGAGCTGGAGATCTGCCCCATAGAGAAAGAACCAACCCGGGAAAGGGCGAGGGAAAGGCAATGGTGATTTATGAGCCCGCTTCTCAGTTTGCCTGCACTCCACCAGGAGGTGTAATGGCTTGTCTGACAAAGCATAGACAGGAAATGAACCCTGGCATCCAAGCCAAACCTGCTGCATCTGCACTTAATTAATTTTTACAGGTGATAAAAGATTTAAAGGCAAAAAAATGCTAGAGCTTTTTTTTGAAGTGCAAGCCTTAATAGTTTAAATCTTGCTCATATCTGCACTCATAATTAAATCTTATTGGAAGTCATGACATCAACCTCCAGCCCTTAGATTTAGTTAAGTGGGTACCCCCAAAGGGGTGGAGAGACCACTAACAAAGTCTTGTAAAGTAATATTTAAATTAAAATGAAGATTTTTTTTTTTAAAGTGGAAGATTGACAACCACTTCTATGACTTGGTTAAAATAGGTAATTTTTATATTGTGGCTTCTGTGTAGACATTTTCATGTGAAAATATTGAATCCTAATTTTCTATGTGTTTCTAAACATACTTAAGTTTTAAAGTAGGTCACAGTTCACTGAACAGGCTGTGTTGAAGGAGAGAGCTATAACACTACAGAGTTCTTGTAATTTTGCATGAATACCTATTTTCTCAAATACATTCAAAACGATGCTTGAAGTAATTCAGAGTTTGCATGCACGATAATCTAAATATCATTTCTCCTGGAGTTTTGTAAGGATGAGCTTAGAAGGAAAAGATGGCAAGTGGAGATGCAGGAACTTGAGGGTTGGGCAAGGTCAATGGTTAGCTTTGTTTTTCTTAAGAGTGACAAGCTCTTCTAACTGTAAGTATTTCTTGAGAGATATATGGGTCTGACTGTAGAGAGAAGCTCTCTGGATTTCTATACTGACTCACTTGGTAGCTCTAAGGAGTCACTTTCCTCTACGTGGATGGCAATTGTGATTTTACTCGGTTATCCAGTTCATGAAGGATGTTCCTCTCCAAATCGGCTCCCAAAGATGAGAAGTTTTTGTTTCAGGTCCTCTCAGTGTATGAAGTCCAGTCCACAGAGTGGCCTCTGAGGTCACCACCAGCCCACACTTCTTACTTTCCAGTGTTCCAAACTCTGCAGCTGCATGGCACTTTGAGGAAACTCCTGTTTCCTCCAGAAACTGAGAAGGACATCTTAAGGCGCCACGAGATGCCGAGATACCCCTTCTCCCTGGCCAATTGGTCTCTGTGCAAGTGACGGAGGAGAGAGGAAGATTCTACAGGGGGAGAACAGTTCACCCCTCAGATCCCCTGGCCTCAGGCTCTGGAGCCCTTCACAGTAGTACGGCTCTCTCATCTAGTGCCTAGTTTCGACATTTTATAGCCAAGTAAATAGAAAGCCAGAGTTGCAACTCTTTCTATTTGGGCCAGGGCCTACTTCGGAGGTGTTTTCATGTTAGGCAGGTGGGATTCCAGTTATTTATGAAGTCTTTTCATGTCTTTTCTCTCTCTGATGTGCAAATCAGTACGAAAAGGAAATAGGCCTCTTTGCCTTACCACTTTCCAGAGCACAGCCTTGCCTTCCAGGAGGCAGCATGTCCATGGAGTAGCATGTCCTGAATCATATGTGTAACGTAGAAGGAAATTTTAGATCACAATTCTTCTTAAGTTCTGTTTTCCCTTATAACAAAACAGTTACTTCAATGTCCTTATAGTTTATGACATTTGATTGTTGATCAAAGACATTTAGACCTTTGTCTCCATATACTAATTAGTTATAAAGGATAATATTAACTGGAAGAATATATGATTTGTTCAAAGCATTTTTAGATCAGAACAAAATACATAGGTTCTAAATTCTTATAAAGAATCGGATTTTATAGTATGTGTTTTAACCAGTAAAATATTGATACACATTTTTCCATAATTCTAAGTACATCTTAGATTCAATGTTTATTTTAAGGCTGTGATGATTCATTTCATCTTTATTCTAATTTCTCATAAGCACAGATAAGCTTCTTGTCTTAGTCTGATATATATTTGTTGCCATGGAGGAGCAGGTACAGCTAGTTCCTGAGCAGTCTTTGGTTTGAACGGAGTAAGTAGCAGAAGGTACTCTCAACCCTACACTCTTAAGTTGTTGCCTCACACCTACTATGTGGGTTCATATTTATCTTTAAGTACTTGGCAAACAAATACAGAATCAAGCATTGCTCAAAAATTAGGATGGATTTGTGTGTTTTTGTAAATGAGGAATGCTGGTGTTTTTCTTTCTTTCGATGTGGACAGGATGCATTTCTTACAATGTGTGAACAGACAAACACCCCAAACAGTTTTAAAGATCAGATGATTTTGTATCAGGGCTATAGGTGTCATTTTTTTAGTCTCCTTTTTTCTTAAATAAAGTTTTCCAATGTCACTAAAGAAATAGGAATAGTCAAGCCAGTGTTTCTCTCTGCTTTCCAACTGTGGACTCTCTTATCCCTAGAACAAAATTGGCCTTACAGCTCTGGCTCTTGCTGCTGGAGGGGAAACAGAGATAGCCCTCTGCTGGGGCTTCCTTGGGAGTTATTTTGGTTTTGTTTGTTTTTGAAACATATTCTGGATAAGTACTAGCTAGTATAAAATACATTGTGGCTTAAATTCTTTCATTTTTGTTCACATAAAAAAGAAAAAGTTAATTTTACTATCTTTTCTTTTCTTTTGAATCTTCAGAAATCCAGTAATTAATATGTTTTCATCAAGTTATATACTTTTTCTGATGTGTTTATCTTTGGCTAGTAAAGTTTCTGAGATGATTCCTGTCTGCCTGAGCAGTATGATTCTCTGATCACTTTTGGGCGTGTCTGGTATGTGAAGCACGGAGCGGATTATTGTGTGTCTACACCATGGATAGCAAGTGCAGAGGAGGGGTCCAGTATCAAGGGGGCTTTGGAGATGTCTAGTGGAACTGGGGGCTGGCGACTGGAGAAGAAGGGGGTTCTGCCCATCTCAAGGAGAAGAGTTAGTTTCCAAAAAATTCACCTCATAAGCTTGCTAAAAGAATCAGATAAGTGATAAATAATTAGCTCTTCATTTGCAGCAATAAGTGGATTCAAGAACCCATTTCACAAGGTGCTGCCTGGAGATTCATAGTAAATTTTTGAAATTCTTTGAGCATCAGTTGTCATATTTTTTACAATAGAAATAATATCACATATCTTATATAATTTTTAAGTAATTAATTCAAGGTGTTTAATATTGTGTTCACTCAATGGTGGTAAGAAACATTGTTTAAAACAGTATAAATCTTACTGATAAAAATGAAGCCCAATGTATTTAAATAGCTACAAAGTACCAAAGCTCTTTATAACTGTATAAGTGAATAATGTAATAATATTTTTCTGCATAAAATGTGTAGTTCAGCACTCGTTAGCAGCCTGCTTGGTTTTCCTCAGGAAATATTGAGTGTATTAACTGAAGTCCTTAATACCTGAATTCTTCTTAATAAAGATTTTAAATGGTGCTCCTTTTATTGTTTCCAATAGTTATGTCAATTGGGACATATATCTATATTAGAAATAGAAGAACCATCAAGTTTTGAATCATTATCCTCTGCCAATGTCCAATAAATTATTTGTTCGTTTATTGATAATGGGGTTTTTTGAGTGGGAAGTTGGAGACGTATGAGAGAGACAGACAGATGAGGAAGAGAGCGGGGATGCCATCCGTGATGCAGTCAGTCATTTCTGTGAGACGGACTGGAAAGGACTGCGTAGACCCCTGTGCCATCTTCCTGCTTTGCCCAAATGATTTCACAGTTAGTGAGCTCGCGCCCGTTTCTTCTACTCTTGCTTCCACGGTTTTAGCAAAATGTATAGGAAGTCCTCTTCCCATCTGGCGTCTTTTTTTGAAGTAACTCTAGCCGAGGGATTGCTAACTGAACCGAATGCTTCAAGAAAGCCAATTTATTCAGCTGGTTGCAAAGCCTTTGACCTTAATGGTGGGACTTGGCAAATCAAGGCATACACGTATGGTTTACTGTTCTGTCAAGAATTGTGAGAATGCTCTGTAAGCCACAGATCCCCCTGAAAAGGACTAGTTTGGAGTTTAAACATTAGTCCTTTTTTTTTTTTTTTCCAGAGGCCAATGAGGCTAGTTAATTAAGCCTGAGGGGTTATGAACTGTTGGCAGTTAATAAGTCATAAAATTCCTCTATAAAACAGGATGCAGGATTCCATCACTGAAGCAAAGAGTACAAAGTGCCGATGTATAAATATCTAATTGGACCGAAGGACTGGGCTTTCTCACTGACTGCTCATCTGGAGTCTCCAGGGCATGCTCGCTGTGGTTTCCTGATTTTTAGAAGCCAGTTTAAAAAAAAAAAAAATGAGAGCATTAAAGGGTAATTTGCCTGAAAGTTCAGGAAGTAAAGGGTTGTGTAGAAGGGGGTTGAAAGGGAGAGAGAAAGAAAGCCGAGGAGAAGACAGAAAATGAGAGGGAGGATGGGGTAGGAAGAGAGGGAACCAGGAACGAGAAGAGTCGTCTCCAGAGTCAGATGTGACGGTGCTTGTCATCTGTTTTCTTTCCCCGTAGGACGTTCACCATGGCAACGGTACACAGCAGGCCTTTTATGCTGACCCCAGCGTCCTGTACATTTCGCTCCACCGCTATGATGAAGGAAACTTTTTCCCCGGCAGTGGAGCCCCGAATGAGGTTCGGTTTATTTCTTTAGAGCCCTGCTTTTACTTGTATCTCGCAGGTAATTGCATTGCGTGATTACCCCTAATTTTCTTGTCCTTTGCTGCTGTTTTAAATTACCCCAGATTACCTGCTTGTCCCACAGGACCAAGAACCAGCACAGAACAAGTGCATAACCCAGAGAGCTGGCTGTCAAGCAGAGCTGGCTTGATTTGACGCAGTGTTTGATGTTTATTTCAAGAGCTCCCATGTGCTCGTTTCCCGCTCCTTTTGTTTCGTCCCTCCCTCCGTTCTCCGCCCACAGTGGTGTGTTTTTCTATCCCCAGGTTGGAGTAGGCCTGGGAGAAGGCTTCAACATCAACATTGCCTGGACAGGTGGCCTTGACCCCCCAATGGGAGATGCTGAGTACCTCGAAGCCTTCAGGTTGGTACTTCTTTCTCCCTGAGAGTGTCCACCAAGCCATGTGGAGATATGCATATGAAAATAAGGCTTATCAAGACCTAGCTGTTTTATACAAGTATATTGACCAGTGGCCATGTTTCCCTCTGAATGCAAAGGGAGAAAATGCATTATTAATTGACTTTTCCTGGAAAATATTGCCTGTTATAATAGGTGAGGTGGTTTGCAGCAGACATTCACATATTAAATGCTCTGAGAAGTCCTTTAGTGCCTATGTCCCATTGTAGAGCAAGCATTTCCTAAGCTAAAATCCCTTTGGCCTTCTCAGACCATTGGCCTGAGCTATGGCATCTGATAACAAAAGACTGCGTGTTTCCTGCTCACGTTAAAATATTCGCCAGTTCTTTGCTTTCTGCTTATTTAGAAGTAAATTCCACTGCATGTGTTTTTTACTAAGCAAAGATTGATGATTCAAAAAAATAAATACAACTTCCTGTTCTGTCTCTAGATCTCACTCATGGTCTGTCTCCCTCCCCCTCTCTGCCCTCTCCATTGCTTTCCCGCTCTGTAAAATTTTAAAAGCAGCATTTCTTTTCTAGAATTAAAAACTTAAAAACAAGGTCTTTGGGAAGGTCCCCATATAAGCTCAGCATGCAAGATCCAGAGGGTTAACTCACCGGTGATGCAGAACTCCCCATGTATTTTGTTTAGCTCACAGCATAAACTCAACGACCACGTGAAAACAAACCTGAGGGGCTATCACAGCTTTGAAATCCACCATTCATAAATTCCCCAAAGAGAAGCCCTCTGTTAAACATCTGAGCACAGGGGAAGGGCCGGGAAAGTGTCAATGAGTGACATTCCTGTGAGCTGCCAGTGTTCTCTGTGTTACGGAGTTTTCATTGAAAGGGTCACATCTTAGAAGAGAGGGCCAAAACACTGTAGAAAAGTAGCTACTTATAAACGAACAATGCTTGGCTATACAAAGGAAAAGTCTACCCACATTTTAGATGTACACTTTGGGGAAAAAAATATACACAAAGGTGTCCACAACACTTAGAGAAAGAAAAATATTAACAATTTTATTTATCATGAACTTAGACTGTATTTGAAGAAATTTTGCTTTAATTATCAGCAAGTTTGAAATATTATTTAAAAATAATTAACATCTTAAAGGAACTCTAAGGGCTTTGTAGACGTTAATATTAACATATAAATACATATAAACATAATAAATATATAAATAACATGTATATGTAAAAATTATTAACACATATAACAAAGTTAATGTGGGGGCTGGAGAAATGGCTCAGCTGTTAAAGGCTAGGATCACAACCAAAAATACAAAGTTGATGTGGTTTCACAGCACACAGTAAATTATCAGCTCTGTGTAGAAATGAATCTTGCATGTGCAGTGGCCAAGGGCTATTTATATTTTGCTCCTATTATGCTCACATCAAATGTGAGTGGTAGATGAGCTTGTTTCCTTTGGTCATAATTTCATTTAATAATATACAAGCAGATAGTAAGTGTACTTCGTTATTTTGTGACTGAGACGGTAAGTGAATCAGGAAAGGCACTTGTGTTTGCTTGCATGTGGACAAGTTATGTTAGTAAACTGTTATGAACTCCCCAGTTCATTCCACATTACCTGAGTTTAACTACAGACATGGCCTTATATATTACTGTAGCAATTAAAAACTATATTATACAATATTCATAATTGTTTATGAACCATATTTTAAGCTATAATAATTAGTTAAAACTATTACTAGTTGGCAACCAATCGTGACTATTTTTTAATGTTTATGCCTGGAAATACTTGTGAATTTGTTTTGAATGAGTCAAAAATGAAAGCAAATTATCCACAAAGTATCTTTTGGGCATGCTGTATGCCATTAGACTGTGGTGCTCAAAATCAGGGTTATCCTGGTCTGTAGCATTATTAGGAAGTGAACTGTAACTTTTGAGGAGCCCACAAGGCTTAGGCGAAGAGGGCCAACTCTCCCTGAAAGGTCAGGGAAGACTGTGAACTGTTCAGCCTTTCAAGTATGAGTAGAAGTTTGCTAGTCCACCAGCATGGACTCTAACCCTCTGACGCTGTAAATTCAATTAAACTCTTCCACAAATTGCCCTGGACATGGTGCTTTATCACAGAAATAGAAAAATAGCTAAGACAGACTTTGGTACAGGGTTGCTGTGACAGACTTGACCTTGTAATGTTCTGAATGACTGTGAAAGACTTTGTTACTTCAGACTAGAAGAGGAGTTGAACACCACAAATAGGGCTTAGTGGGCTGCCTATTAGGAGCCTAAATAACAGCCATAAGCACTATGGGACTGTGGAAGCCCAGCTCCAGGGACTTCAGGGAGAAGTAAGGTCTTCAGCAGCTGCTGTGGAAGAGGCTGAAGAATGTGGTTACTGCACGCTTGTCCTAAGAGTTTGCCTGGGGTTAAATTCAAAAGTAACGAACTAATTTCTTTGGTGGAGATTTCAAGACAGTTTAATATTGAGTCTGTCATGTGGTTATTAGTAATCACTGATATGCAGATCTACAATGAAAATGATGAAGGAGGACAGAAAGAAACACAACATGTACCATTTGAAGAGAAAAAGAAACAGAAGAATTAATGTTGGAGCCGAGGCTGGTGCTGAAAGAGATGAGGTTAAGGAGAAGCCTTCTGCAAAATGGAATAAGGGAAGGGTGGGAGCCTCAGGCCAAGACCCCATCTTGCTAAGCTTTCAACTTGCAAAAGGAAAAGGGCCTAAAGAATTTTCTGTTCCTAAAACACTACAACAAAAGAAAACTTTTACAAATGTAATTCAAGGGGGTCAAACTCCATCCTGAGTTGCCTTGCTATATGGTTATTAATCAGAGCAATAGAAAAGTAAGACACTGCCCTTCCTTTTCTGTCCCCTTGGTGTGATCACGCCTGTCTCTCTGTCTCTCTGTCTCTCTGTCTCTCTGTCTCTCTCTGTCTCTCTCTCTCTCTCTCTCTCTCTCTCTCTCTCTTCTCTCTCTCTATCTCTCCCTCTCTCCTTTAATAAATGTTTTCCATGCCCACTCCCTTTTTTACTTCTGACCTCCGCCACCATCTCTCTCTCTCTCCTGTTCTCTCCCGGTGTACACACAGGGCTTTGTCTCTCCTCTTCTTTTTTCTCTCCCTCTCTCTCCCTCTCTCTCTCCTGTAATAAATGTTTTAGCTTTATGCCAAAAAAAGAAAAGTAGGACACTATCATCTATCTATCCATCTATCATCTGTCTGTCTATCTATCTATCTATCTATCTATCTATCTATCTATCATCTATCTATCATCTATCTATCTATCTATCTATCTATCTATCTACCTGTCATCTATCTGTCATTCATTGGCATTTATAAATTTTGCATTTAAGTCAGATGGACTCCAGACATACTAATAGTAACAACAATAACAATGCATCTGCATGCCATATATGCATGCAATAATTGTTTAAAGTATATAATATTATTATGTAGTATAAATAATATAGTAATAAGTATTATTGCATGTATCTGTGGCAAGAGTGTATCTGTATTTTGCACGTATGTGGGTGCAAGTCTGTGTAGGGGTACTGCCAAGTGTCAAGCCTAGAGGTTGACTGACTGCAGGTATCTTGATCATGAGACTCTTCACTTTATTTACCTAGACAGGGTATTTTGGACCAGGTGCTGATGGATTATCTCATTTAGCTAACTGGATTGCTCTGAGGACATCCGGTTTCTGTCTCCTTAGTGATAGCATTACAGGAAGGCCGTCATGTTTGCTTTGCTTTTGTGTAAGATCTGAATTCTGGTCTTCACTTATCTTCGGCTCCATCTTTTCAGTCTCGTGAGTCACTTTAGATGCAGTATTACCACCCAAGCATATCACTGTGCTTTTGAAATGTTCCTTACAGGTTTGTGTGTTTGAAAACTTGCTCCTATACTAAGGCTGCTGTTGTACAGTGGGGAAATTTTAGGAAATGGAGGGAGCCACTAGAACTTAAGCCATGCGGGTGTGCTGTTGAAGTCATAATATACTCTCCTTTCTTTCTTCATGTCTCTGGTCTCTGAGAAGTGAGCAGTTTTCTTCTTGTCCCCAGTCACAGTGCTTTGCCCCATTACAGTAAATGTATAGTTTCTTAAGAATTTTAGAAAATATTCAATAATATTAAATATATTTTATGTTCTACTAAGATATGCTTCCAGGGTTACCATTTATAAGGCAATTATGCTTTTTATAATGAGGTCTTATAAGCCAGGTCCTACTTTATAAGCATTAGAGCTAATTAAAATTCTGAATATAAGTCACAGTACACTAACTGGAAGAGTCATGATCTGAGCTTCGATTTTGGCTCTAACCTCTAAGCATTTTTTGTTTTACTACATTGCTACTCTCTTCTGCCCTAAAATGCTAAGGAGTGATAAAGTACAGCAAATAGTGCCAAAAGGTAAGACTTTCATGTGCCCTCGGCTGTACAGTCTACCCAGAAATGGTGACTGGGCACAGAATTCATGCATGACTCCGGCTCCCTACTCAGAGCAGAGACAAAGTGTTGACTGTAAGGGGTGAATTGTAAGACTCTGTTTTAGATCATTCCCAAGATGTTTGCAAAGGCTACCTGGAATTTGAACATCCCTTAGCTTGCTCAGAGAATGCCAGGTGTCTTCTCTTTCTTCAGCAGACATCAACGTGCCTGCTAAATACCATCTGCCCAGTCATTTAAGAGATCACCCCAATGATTCTAAATTCTTGAGCATGTCTTATGAGTGCTGTTTTTAAATGTTGTCTTTATCATGTCTTATGAGCCCACTGTTTTTAAAATGTCTAGGTGCCTTCAAAGTCATGCCTCTCTTCTCATTAATTGTTATTACTGCATATATGTATGTATTCCTAAATATAGCCTACTCCGTCTATATACTGGTACATGTATTTCCTAAGTTGACCATTTGTTCTTAGCTAAGCAGTGAGAGTGCCATTCCTGGAGAAAGCCACTCCCTTTACCAGTGCTCTTTGGCTGCCTGTTGTGTAGGGTTGAGGTCACATGAGCTGTCTCCATCCGGCGTGGTATGTCCATTGGTGCCACCTTGTTAAACTCCCGTTTGAGCAGACATGTTGGTGAGACTGTAAGGATGTACCTTCTGACACTCCTAGGGGACACACTGTCATAGCAAACTCCCTTTCCTGTGACTCACACAGCCTCTCTGCCCCTTCTTTTGCAGAGTTCCCTGCACCTTAGGTGAGGAAATGTTTTGTAGATGTATCTATTGGGAATGGGCTCCACAACTCTGCCCTTTGATTGGCTATAGCCTTCTGTTGTGGTCTCCATCTGTTTCAAAGTGAAGTGTGCTTCATGTGGGGTGATACGTAAAGAAGGACAAACAAGAGAACATACTTGGGAGTTACGACGGTTTAGCAAAGTGATGTCTATAGTTTCTCTTCCAAGATGCATGACTTCACAAGCCCCATAGAGTTGGCAACGTTGCCTTTCCTTATTATGGTTCCCATCTTGTTGAAAAGGTCGTAGGTCCAATTAGAGAGCTGGTGGTTGCCATCAAGGTTTGTGTGCCACTACTGCACTCTTGTGTTAGTGTGCCGTGCTGGTTTTTGAAGTGGTTCATAGGTGTCATAGCTGGGTAGGATTTTTGGATGCCTTCCTCCTTTGTAAGTTTTCATGTCACTTTCTGGTACCATGGAAGTCTCCAGGGAGGGGGCATTCAGGTCCATTTTAACTCAGAGGCCTCTGTTTCAGAAGTGCATGTCCTCTTCAGGAATAGAGTCTTGCCTTCCACTTCATGGGGCAATCAAGGGCAATAGCAATACACTGTATGTTTTGAGAATTCCTTGCACAGCTCTGACCAACAGCTCAAAAGAGGGCTTCTCAAGTCTGGGATTGGGTTTCTGTTATGTGGCATTCAGCTCTTGGAGGTTGCATTGTCAACTCAAGATGGAAAAAGTTTATTAAAAATAATCATATATATAATTATTATTTTGAATATATTGTATTATATACTATTGTATATTATATAATAAAATATGATATATAATTATTTTGTGTATATATACACGAAGCTTCATTTATTATATTTTTAATTGTATGATTAATTGTATGATTCTTAATGGCATTTTTAGAATCCTGATCGCTATTTTCCTCCCCTTTTGTGTTTACCTCCTCCACTCCTCCCCTTTAAATTTCAACACAACCACAGTGGAGAGTCCCTTCTATGTCCACATGTGTTATACCCATGGACTTGATAGTAATGGGCCATATTTGAAAACAACATTACAGAACTTATTTAGACATTGTATTATCTTAGTCTTAAAACAGTATAGTGCTGTAGAGTTTATATTATATTAAGTATTATCAGTAATCTAAGATTGATTTATGTTGGGCGGTGGTGGCACAAGCCTTTAATTCTAGCACTCAGGAGTCAGAGGTGGGCAGATATCTGTGAGTCTGAGACCAGCCTGGTCTACAGAGCTAGATGCAGGACAGCCAGGACTGTTACACAGAGAAACCCTGTCTTGAAACAAACAAACAACACAAAGCAAAAAAAGTGATTTAAAGAACATAGGAGGAAGCCAGGGATAGACCAACGGTGCTTGTCTATCATGTAAAACCCAGGGTTTGGTCGCTATCACGATAAAATTCATTGATTTGTTAATGTAGAAAATATAGACAGATGAACACAGATTGTACACAAACATCACACTGTTTTATGAAAAAGGATGCAGGGGGCATACGCTCTTATAAAGTTCAGTTTCTACAGGATCAAGCTCCCATGGATTCTGAGTGAAGGCTATGCCATCTCCCGCAATGGGCGTCCTTTTGGCAGGTGCTGAAGGCGTAACCCAACAGGGTTCATAGAGCTGTCGGTCTGCATTGTGTCAATCTGTCTGGATTTTAAGAAATAAACACCAAGCCAAGGTGTTATATTCTGTAGCTACTTTCCTAAGTGTTTGCCACTGATGAGACTTTCCAAAAGACCAATGTCTGAATGAGCTGTACAGAGAAAATCATCTCAAGGCAAAATCAACGGAGAATAATCAGAGATGACTTGGGCTTCTCAGTGTGCTGAGAGGGAGATTTTAGAGCTTTCGTTTTTAGAAGTGAAAATTTAAGTTATGGATCTTGGTGGTATCATTGTGAACACCACTTTCCCTCATTCTGTTGACTTATGAAGTACGTTTTGTCAAAGTGTGCTGTACCCCATGTTGTAGACTTTCCGCAGCATCATCGGCCATATAAGTAACTAAAGATGTCAGAAGGGCAGCTTCTTGCTTCTTAGCTAAAAACAGTGAAGCCACATTGAGGACATAAGAGTTGTTCCAACCCCTCTGTCTCTTTCTTCAGTTCATAACTATTTCCTTACTTCATAAGCATGCTTCAAACTCACTATTGTAAAACTGCAGTAAGCATTCTCAACTCATCATTCAGACTTTCAAGTCCTTCTCTCAAACAAGTTCTTCAGAACAGAAGTGGTGTCTGCCCATGGTTCCTCTACTGGTTATGAGAAGCAACAGAATTCTGCTGCCACATTCCTCACACCGGCTTCTGACAGCTACTAAAAAATGGTTTGTCTCGCGTGTATGTTTTTGCCACAGGTCAACAGCAGATCATTTAGAGCAAGACATATAAATTAACACCTCATTTTTGTTTCTCTCATTGTTATTTGATCTAGCACTTTATCATTTTATAATTAATTTTAGAAGACTATTTCTAGAATCCTTTGTTATATTCACAGGCTAAAGAAAGGCTGTTTCCCTTTAAAAAGTTAAGCAAGACCATACATAAATGCTTACATGCTTACTTTACACCACATTGGCAAGGATAACTAAGTAAATATTGTTCTAAGGGCATTGTTCTTATTTTAATATAATTTAATGTTAAATTGAAAAGGAAACAATATCATCAAGACAAGAAGAATATAATGATAATAATAGCAACCTAGAGCACATGCATTGTGGTTGTAATATTTGGTAGATGTTTGTTTCCAAAATCCCTGGTGCTTTTTAAAGGGCTGTTGTTTCCATGTGACGACCCCAAGCCTCTTAAGCTCTCCAGGTCTCTCTATGTCACACACCTCTAAACGGTGGTTAGAGCTTTGCTGGCGGTGCTCTCGGGCATCATTTCTGAGACGATACTTATTAGCCCCAAAGTGTACGCTGACGAGGGTGCAGGCGGCACAATAATAGTATAGTGAGCTTGTGTTTGCACACACTTGGGCCCCTCAGCAGGTAACAATAGCAACATTTGGAATTGAAAATGACCTGTTGGACTTTTATTTGCTCTCTCTCTAAGAGGCTTCTGTCCATTTGATCAAGCAAGAGTTTTTTTCATTCAAACCAGAACCCTGTGACCTTCATCCTTTCTGGTCACAAAAGTTTTATTTACAATAGATTTTTTTTCAAGTTTATTTAAAGAAACATGTTCTTCTCACATATGTAATTAGATTTTTTTCAAGCAAGGCACATATCACAAGACCTAAAACAAGTTAAATTTTAATATAGAATGAATTTTTAGATTCTATTTTGAAAGAAAGAATAGACTTCAATCTCAGTAGCATCAAATGATTTGGGGGTCTTGCTTTGTTTCTGCGAGCTGTGGTTGATGCTGCCCAGTTTGGGAACGAACCCTCCATCATCAGTGACAATAAATATATTATGCTTATGATAGTATACTCCTTCTCAAGGATGCCCAAGACATTTTAGCAATAAGGATAAAATTTCTTGAAGCAATTTGCCAATATGAAATACTGTACATATCAAATTGGCCTTGCTCCCTTCTTTCTCAGACCATCTATCATAGCTTACAAATCAAGCCCACATTTTCTCTTTCTGGAAGACGTGGCTAATAAATACGATGTGGGCCTCAAATCTGAACTTGTCAATCAATCTTGAGAACAAAGCAGTAATGACTTTCAGCTATTAATATTTTATTTCAGTAGAAACCAATATGTATAAATTTATGGTTGTTGTGAGGTTCATTTTTAGTCATTACCCATATTCTGTTCTCTATATTCAGAATGTTGAGATATTTCAAGACATTTAATCAAAACTAGTCACAGAATACACACACACTTAAATTTTAGGAAGTTATCAGCTCTGTCTGTTCTTTTGCTATGGGAACAAACATAAGAGCATTTTTTCTCATCTGTGCAACATATTGTACCAATTTTCATCAAAAAATTACAATTTCTATAGGTGTGTGTCTCTAGATACCCTTAGAATTTCTGCTCTTTGACCCTGAGAGAAAATTGATCTTGTGCACACCTGTCTTCCTCGGGAAGCTTGCAAACTTGATGTTTGAGCTGAGCATCAAAGAGATACAATGCTGTTAGACAGTGTGGAGTCAAGTTAACAAAGTCCAGGAAATATCGTGAGGTCCTGTAGTTCTGAAGTGATTGGTATCTTCAGTAGACAACTTCTTAAAGTAGTTCAAATGCTATAATTTACTTTTAAAATTTATTCTAAAGGGTCAGATAAACTATTACAATTTTAAGAAAAGGTTTTTCTTTGCCCTAAATGGATTCTAAAGTCTAAAATTTCCATGAATTTGTGGAGGAATTAAACAGGTTTCCAAATACTGAGGGTACTTAAAGGGATGGCTGTACTTAACAACATGCTTCTCAAACAGTACTCCCTAACACAGGGGCTCAGCCGTGTGCTTAGAAATGGTGTTTTCAGTTTTAAAGTGAAAAATCTGAATTACAAAGCCCTCATCTTCATAAAATCTTCCCAGTGTGTTTGGAGCTCCCTGAGATATCAAGACATGGCATCCCTCCACAAATTATTGTTGCAGAGTTTCCAGGCTAGAAGTAACAGGTCAGCTGGACTGCCGGCTTACATGATTTCACCTTTAGGCGGCCGTTTGTGATATAGCCAGACGGAAGATAAATATCTAGGAGAAATTATCAAGTCCCTGTTGCTCTGTTTTGCTACATTCACTAACAAGGGAGAGCCCTGCCCTGAACTCACCCTGTCCTCAGCCAAGAGTGCCCAATGTCCAGTGTCTTTGGGTTTTAGTGTAGTTGTTTGTTTTGTTTGATTTTTTTTAACTGAAGAAAATTCTTTTCTCACTCCACAATTTTACATCTAAAGTTTGCCAAAACTAGATTTATTGAGATGATAAGCCATGTGGGAAAAGTGGACCATTTCAATATACTGTGAGTATAAATCTGTATTCCTTTTGTGAGAACTAAATAAATATGATGATTTACTATGAGGAATTTAATCATTGACTTCCTCCGGTGGAGAAACCATACTCATGAAAATTCTGTTTTTCCACATCCGAAGGGCTGGGCTGAGGTTAATACAGTGGCAGAATCTTCATGGAGAGTTCCCGTATTTATAGGACATCAAACTCCAGATTGTAGACTCAGTTTTCCATGTCTGTCCCCATGGTTTGATATCATATAGATGAAACTTTCAAATCAACATCTGTTTTCACTTACGTAGGTATTTAAACTCCTCTGGCACCTTCTGGAAGACAAAGGCTTACCCTTGTATCTGGTATAAATCTGCCCCCTCTTTCTTGTGGGCACAGCAGAACCAGGTACTGGCTGTCTAGATAAATTCTGATGAGCAGGGTTGACGGAAAGCCACAAAGGAGGACAGTGAGCTTATAAACGGCAGGAGAAGGACGGCCAAAAGCAATCTTACTGTAGCAGCTCATATTTCATAATATAGGAACCATGAGGCGAGGTTAATGATGGAGTCTGTGCTGATGCTCAGCCGAGTTTCAGATCTATCCACATCTCAATTTCAGGGGACCTTCCTTCCGAAATGCATCCATATTTTATCTTCCCCATTAAAGAGGTACGTATTATTGCACTTAGAACCAAAGGGTTGATTTCCTTAGGATGTGAGAGTTTAGCTTTCTCCCAGCTTCACGTCATCACAGCGATACTGTAGCTACTGAAGTAGGCGGAGGCTCAGACACAAACGAGCCCTCTAATGAGACAGGAGCCACAGTCAAAGGGATGAGGCGACACTCACTCAAAACCTGAGGTGGGATGAGCCAGGCGCGAGCTGCACATGGATCCTCTCCTCCTCACTTTCAGTCTGGATCCCTGACTCCTACAAGCAGGGTGGCTCTCCTCACTCTCCAGCCTTATTGTGTGCATGCCAGCCCCCTCTCTGGACAGAGCTCTGCTACTTTACCCTTGGCCTGTCCAGAAATTCCAAAATGAAAATACCAGTTCAGAAGTGCAATGGCTCCTTGGCCTCCAGTGAATATGCTCATCCTTGGTGTTCCAGTAGGTGGAAAAGGAAGGCAGGGGTGAATGGTGTTGACTTCTTTCAATAACGTATTAATTCCTAAACTACTCAGAAAATTAAAGCCTGTCCAAAAAATGTCAATATATTCCACTTGACTGAGTTTTTTTTAAAATCCAATAATTAGATGCATAAACCAATGAAAATATTAACTGATGTGAAGGTTTCACTTAATTTGCAGTAGCTTGTCTTTGTTTTAAAATGGAGATACTATGTAAAAATCGGTATGGTCCAGAGGTGTATAAAGTCACAAGGTCAGGAGGGCGTCATCCCATTGTCAAGGGGAAACACAAAATTTGGGGTCAGGCAGCATTTACATAAGACAACTTAAAATTTTCTTGTTTCATAATCTTTGGAGCAGTGTTTGTTTCTTATAAAAGGCCTGCATGCTCTCCTCTGGAAGGGCTTCTAACTATAACTGAACCACAAGGTTGCCCCCTGGTGCTTTATGTATTGTTTAATTGTTTGCCTTTGGTGAATGTTTTTATGAAAAGCCTATTATTTAGAGTAAGACCAAAGTGTCATTTTAGGAACAACAGAGGCAGAGCTGTTCCGTGTAATAGTTCTTTTTCATGGGCGTGTTTAATGCGCACTGGATGTAGCTAATGAGCCAAAATTTCTTCTTGTAATACTTCAAAAAGAGCAACAACAACAACAAACAAAACTGCATGTTTTATTTTCCTCTAATAAAAGGTGGCTGGATTGGTTGGAAGAGCAGTGCGTGAGTACGGCTGTGCCCTAGGCAGGAGGCAAGAAGGGTGTCTGTGTGTGTTCATCTGCTCTGTCTGCCTTTGTTCAAGGAGTCGTCTCCAGGCTCAGGCACGCCGGGGCACATGGCTCTAGGACCCAAGAGGCCAGCGGGCATGGCAGCTTCTCGCAGCATTTACCAGGCCCATGTGTGTTTCCGTGTATACCCGAGTGGCAAGGATGGGTCCCGATGTCTTCTGAATCTTCATAGCCTAGTTGTCAGGGAACTCTTTGCTGCTCCGCTGACTCCCAGCATACTTCGGCCTGGGAAGTATTTGAATTCAGTGATTCTAATCCTTAAGGTTCTGCTCTCAGAATGCTCCCTTCCTTGAAGCTGCCTTGCCACAAGGCTCACTCAGGAATTCCTTAGGATTTGACTCTGGAGAAAGTTCAGTATTCCCCACCAGGTCCTCACAGACAGCAAGGGTTGTTTTCATTGTTTGCTTGTCTTCTTCCAAAGCTAATCTGGGACTGGGACCCAGCCTCCAGCAACGGAAAAAAAAAAAAAAAAAAAAAAAAAAAGTAAGCCAAAGTACCTCGGTACAATTTCTAGGACCTAAATGATCTCATTAAATTCTGACTCTAGATATCAAGTAGACATTTGAGGAAATATGATTATTGACAAAATGTAAGCCTGTTATACACTATATCACTTCAAAAGGAGAAAGGCCATTAGGACATAATTACATCAGAAACAGTATACACATCGGGCTGGTTTATAAACTGTCACTTTCAGAAGTACGAAGACGTATAAAAGTTTCCAAAGGTCCCATTATGACCCTATTTCCAACAGTATTCTCTGACAAACTAAATAAATTACCGCATGTATTGGACCTTTGAGGCTTGGGGCAAAGAATGGAAAAATTATTTACAAAAGCTTGAAAATATTTAATCACTGGAGGCAGGGGGCAACGGTGTTTTAATTAGCAGGTCCCCGGGCCATTGGCCGACTGGAGGCTTTCTCAAACCACCACACAAACGCACTGAGTAGCTGTTTGCCAGCCTTAGGGTCAGGCCCGAGATGAAACAGATAAGATAATTGGCCCTAATGAAATCCAGAAGGCCTTGGCTTTCTCGTTTGAGCTTGGATTTGAAAAGCGCGTGTGGAAGTGGGGCCTAATTCAAACCAGGACTGAGCTCGGGCCGTTTCTCAGTGACTTTGATATTGTTTGAAGTTCTAAAAGTGTTCGCCACACCACTAGCCTGCTGGGCTGGGCCTCCCTGGTACCCTTAATTACTGAGCTTTATTGCTGGCTTTACTGCACAGGAAAGGGGCCATTATATGTTCCATCAACATCAGCTCTTCTCAGATTGGAGGAAAGGGCAGGGTTAAAGGCCACTGTAGGAAGGCAGCAACTTCACTTTGAGGTACGCAGGTCATTTACCAGTGTTAAATTTCAGCGTTCTGTACATACATTCCTCACAACACAGAAGCCCAATTTCCATTTTTTAAAGCAAATGATTACTTCTCTAAACATTTTCGCTGTGCCTCTTCCCACTCCCCCACCGGAGGGAAAAGTTATATTTAGGGTCCCAAAATGATTTCACACCATATACTGAAAATATAAAATGAGAAACAAAAACTGTCAATGCCTCCCAATTAATCACGACTCCGGCGGATCTGGTAGGATTCTATAATAAGGAGGATTATTATTAATTCACCTTTGAAGTAGAAATGAATGCGGAACCCTCCTGTGCCGGGAGAGCTGTCCTGACACCCTGAGGAGTAAAGACCCCCTCAGGAGAGCCTACAAAATTAAATCCCCACTTCCAGAATCTCTCACAAAGAGGTTGCACAAAATGGAATGCTCCCATTCCAGTTGGAAGCCAACGTGCAGAAACGTGGAAGTTTCCTCTCAGAGGGTCCGCTGAGCAGTGTGTGTGGGGGTGGGGGTGGGGGAGTCCACGCTCTAGAGCTGCTCCTTCCGCGGTCCGGTGGGAAAGGGCGGGTTACGCATCTGAGCAAATGAGGAATTATCCAATCCTCAGCTCTTTCAGAAACTCGCTTGTGTTATGAAAGCTGCAGGATGTGGGCTCTCCAAACATTTCCTGCCCCATCCACCCTATCTTTGAGTAGCCAATGTGTGAGTGATACCCTCAGATTTAGGTATTATGAAAGAAATAACTAAGTATGTTTGCATTATGTAGGTAAACCTGCCTGGTGTGTTATAGTAATATGCATGATCTTGTGGACAATTGGTCCGTCCTCCTGAGCATTCTGAGCATAAGGTGTACAGGTGTACAGGACAGCTCTCCAGGAGGGCCGTGCGTTAGGAAGTTTTCCTAACGCGGGCTCTCTGGAGGAGGCGGGACGAGACCACGAGGAGACCTTTGAGGAAGCAGTTTAAGTAGATTGGGGGCGTGATCTAGATTTTGGCGGGCTCGTCTTGACACTCCTCCAGGGAGGAGTCAAGGCTTGGCGGGCACAGGAACGGGGCCTCCAAAGATGGAAGACAGAGACCAGGACTTGGAACTTACACACGGTGTACAGCTGACTCTAGGTGAGCAGTAAACTGTCGGGGAGAACAGTATTAGGAAGATGAAACCGAGATCTACTCTGTAGCCTCTCTCTTTTCTTAGAGAAATGCAAATGAGCCTTGCCAGAATTTTTCCAACCATAAACATGACATCAGCTTGAGGCAGGTAAAGGAAAAGCCATGGTGTATTCGGCTCACTTGAAATATCAACTTAGTTATTGTACCCTTATAGACTGGATGTCTGTGTCCCCCACCATCCATATGTTGAGACTTAATGTCCAGCATGATGGTACTTAGAGACGGGACCTTAGAATGGTGAGTAGGTCCTAGATGTGGTTCTAAGGGTGAGTGCCCTCGCTGGGAACTACAAGGGGCAGGGGAACTTGCTCTATCACTTACACACCAAGGGAAGGCCTGGGGACTGCATGCCTGCAGTCCACGAAGAGGTCCTCAACAGAACCAACCACCCCAAGCACGCCAGGTCCACATTTCTTGCTTTCAAGATTTGCTGTTTAAGATGCTAGCCTAGGCAGAGTAAGAGGGATGCTAAAAGCCTTCTGCAAGGTTGAATAGCCCACTAAAAACTGCACTCTGATGTATCCATGAAAGTGCTTCCAAGATACAGTTACAAAACACTAGACTTAAGGAATATTAATGCATATGTTTCAACAATAAAAAAATCCAGTAGAAAATACTTTTCTTAAAATATCTACCAATCTATAAATGTTTATGAATAATTTCCTCAAATTATTTGATAATTGGACTCCCAGATGCTCTCAGCTTTCCTCTTTAAAGTATTGAATGGATTTAAGACTAACAGTCAACCAAACACATTTTACTTAAATTCGTGATAGACAGGCAGGAATGCAATGGGTGTTTAGGTAGCGAGTTCACCGTTCACTAAGCATGTTTCACACATGAGGTTAATCTACCTGGAAGGCTCGTACTGTCTGATGCTATGTAAGTCCATGTGTACAGTAGTTTATTAGTCTACAGTACGGCATTATCACACACGCCAGTCATTTGAGGAAACACGTGCTGTGGATGATGTCCCCATGTCCTGAGGACTGCGTCCAAGCAGTTCCTAGACAAAATACCCTCAGAAGATAAAGGAGGAAGGAGAAGCAAAATCAGCAAATGAGGGAAGAGAAGACCGGTTGGTTTCTTTTGCTATCGCTATGAAATCACTCAGTGAATTTTCTTAGTGTAAAGTTACTGCCATTCAAAATTATAGCAAATTACTGATATTTTGCAGTCTCTGTGTATATTTAATTTCAGTTTAAATATAGACACGTATCTCCCATGTGTGCTTTAGATCAGATACAACACATTAAAAATATGGATTGCTTCTTTTTTGAAACTTTTGTAATTAACAACTGATTTGTGATTAACAACAGTGTGAACATTTAATTGGCTGTATGAGTAGATCCATCTATGGATTTACAAAGTTAAAACCTCATTTTACTGTTTGTGATGCTATTTTGCCAAGGGAAAGAAAGACTTGTTTGTCTGCGTGTCAATGAGATGACAGTGTCAGCCGACACTTGCCTTGCGAGTATTTTGTATGACACGAACGGAACACATGCCCTGATGAGAGAGAATCCATCAGTTTCCCTGATTAAAAACGACCATGGCTTTGGCAGTAGATCGTCTGGGTCCAGGAGCGTTAGTGGCATTTTGTTCTCAAAGATAGTATTTCTAGATATACAGATGTTCTGTACTTTATTAAACCACAGCTGTGGTTGGCACATGTTTATTCAAAAGATACTATGACTATCAAAGCCCCGAGTCAGCAGAGTTCCTTGCTGCTTCCTTAGCGTGCATCCATTTTACTGCAGAAGTACCAGCGTCCTCAGGATATTCCCATAGGCTGAATTACATGAGTGAAAAACAAGAAAAGAAGCATTATTTATACCATGTTGCTCAGAGTGGTGAAATGGCATTGTGACAAGTGGGTCTTTGTGGCATTGTATAGGTTACTAGGCAAAGGAGAAAAATAATCCTCCTTCCCGACTGACAACAAATGCAGGTTTCTGTGTTTCTATGTTGAGTCATATTGCTCTACCTAGCAGCTGTGTCTGGGAACGTACAACGTGGTTGTGAGGTGTTCTTCCTAGCTGGAACGTACAACGTGGTTATGAGATGCTCTACCTAGCAGCTGTGCCTGGGAACACACAAGGTGGTTGTGAGGTGCTCTACCTAGCGGCTGTGCCTGGGAACACACAAGGTGGTTGTGAGGTGCTCTATTCATGTCATACCAACTCCTGTGCTTCTTCTTCGGGTAGAGCAAAACTGACCATAGAAGGGAGGTGTTTTATTTTATTTATTTATTTTTTTGTAATCAAATCTGTAAAAAGATTTCTCCTGTGGATGTAATGGACTTGTCTGAGCCAAGAACACTGAGTGGATATCTTTCTCCTGAAAGTTCAAAACCTTTGTATCTCATCCTTCATCTGTCCTCAACAACCTTAGGCTTGGGAAAGAGCCTTCTCATGAAAGAGCCCGTGGAAATTAACGCAATGGTGAAAAAGGTGTGTCTGTATGCCTTCGTCATTCATTCAAAGTAGAAGACTAGTCCATCCCCATCTCCAACTATTGAGGCTGGTGTAATAAAATATCATGGACTGGGTGGCCTATAAGAAATAAACATTAATTTCTCACAGTTTTGAAGACTGTAATGCCCAAGATCAAGATTCCAGCAAATTCTGATTCTGGTATGGGTCAGTTTTGTGCTCTTCTTTTCTACTGAGTCTTTGGTCCGTCACAGAAGGACAAATTCCCTTCCTCAAGGCTGCAGACTCAGCAGCTCGTCACTGTCAAAGGTCTCCGTCTTGTTATACCGCCCCTTTATCGGGTAGGATTGCCAGCTTCCCGTCAGGACCATCTGGGCTGCAGCACCTGCCCTCTACTTCTTCCTCCATTTACCCTTAGCATTATCTTTAGCAATTTCCATCCTTTGTTTCCTTTCCCACTAAACTGTATTTTTAATTTTCAAAGAGTACACATGAAAGGTTAAGACCTAAATTTATATGATGTAATTTTTCTGAAATGCTGGTCATTGCAATGACTTCTATTACATCATCCAATCAACTTGTTAAAATTCCATTAACATCAAATGCCGGTAATTACTTTTGTCTTTTAAAATGTGTTTATGAAATGAAACCATTTTCCACTTTCTTTGCTCCATCATCAGCCCAGAGTTGGTTTCCTTCCATTCATTAGACTGTCATCCTCTTTTCAAATGTGAAACCAACCGGCCACTGAGCAATGGCGACTTCCCTTGCACGCAGGTACCTGCCTGTGGCAGAAACACCAAGGAGACTAAAGATATTGGAAACCTGTCTCCCAGGCATGGCACTGAGAGCACCGAAATAGAAATCCCCCTGTTCTAGTGCCTTAGTCAGCATCTCAGCTGAGCCTTTGGTGTTTTGAAGAGGTGTGTTTTCCTGAGAATGCATTTACATTTAAAATGCCTGAGGAACTGAAGGAAGTAGGAAGTGACCTACTCTGTGCTGAACTGAGAGTTGTACGGAAAACTCAGAGTATGCAATAGTCCTGTTCAATTGCAGAAATACAAAGAAAATAGGTAATGTGTCTTGTAAGCGAGGGGTTTTGACATTGAAACTCTGTTGGTTCTATGATAAACATGCTTGGGTTCATGTAGCCTTCCTGGCTTCTTCTGTCATTAGTTGAGATAAAACAATGTACAGCACCCTGCACACTGAGCCTTAGATGAAATGAAGGATTACTCTAGGTCTTGATGGGAACAGGAAAGTGATGCAAGAGGAGAGAGTTTCTTAAACTGTTTTCAGGAGGAATGCTCTTCAAGTACAAACGCAACTGGGATGCATTTCCATGTGAGGGCTTATGCCGAGATCAAAGTAAAGATTTTTTTCTCTCCAGCTTATATTAAGGTATATATATGTATATACATATATATATGTATATACATATATATATATGTTTTCTGGTTGGTCCTTTTGTGCTTATATATATTAAGCACAAAAGGACCAACCAGAAAACTAATGAAAGCATCCCAAACAAAAGGGAAAAAAATCCGTATTGGAACAGGAGACCAAGTGGAGCTTATGTGGGAGTATGCAGGTTTCTATCTCCTCCGGTGTGAAATGTGGGTACCTGTTTGTGAACACAGTCCAAGCCGGGGCTAAAGCCAGTCCTTAGCGGGAGTGGCTGAGTTCCTTCCTAGAGGGCAGAGTTGCTTTAGTGCAGATCCTGTGTAGGCGGTTTCATCTTAGCCAGTGTGATTTATGTTAATGAAGTGAAACAGAGAAAGTACCCTTGACATACTACACTCCTTTGAAAAATACTAAATAAATATGTCCCAGATTTTTGCATAATTCTTTTTATTAAAATAAATGGAAGGCTCCAATACATAGCAGAATAAATTTGTAGGTGATCTTTGTTAAGGTTAAATCCATTAGGGAAAAGTCTGGAAGTTCTAAGTGGCCATTATTTGAGATGAGTGACAGAAGGTGCAGACAGAGACAGTCATTTTCAACGCAGCTGACTAGATGATAATGTCAAATGTCATTTTGCCTGGCTTCTAAAGTTTAACTCCTTTCTTGTCTTGCTACTGTTTCTATTGCTGTGAAAAGACACCTTAACCAAGGCAACTCTTATAAAGGAAAACATTCAGTTGGGGCTCACTTACAGGTTCAGAGGTTTAGCCCGTTATCATCCTGGCAGCCATGGTGGCATACAGCCAGACAGTGCTGGATGAGGAGCTGAGGGTTCTGCATGTGATTGATAGGCAGCAGGAAGACACTGAGACACGCTGGGCCTGGTTTGAGCTTCTGAGACTTCGAAGCTCACACTGTGTGACACACTTCCACCAACAAAGTCACACCTACTCCAACAAGGCTGCATCTTCTAGTAGTAGACTCCCTATGAGTCTGTTGGGGCCAATTTCATTCAAACCACCACGCTCAAATCATGATCCGAAATTCACAAACCTTTATAAGTCCAACGCTAAGATCTCTACTAATAATACTTTCTTATTGTATTGAAAATAAAGCATATGCCACCTTACTTTTAAGATACCCCCTTAAATGTTTTCTAACTTAGAATTAATGCTTAGTGTTTGTCATTGCCTTTTTATTATTATCTTTTTATTATATTATTATTCGCTAGTCCTCTTAATGGACTGGCAAACAGCAGAAAACTTGTCAACTTGCAGACTCTTCTAGTGGGTGGTAGTGGTCTGTCCCTACAGAACATGTTTATGCAATTAAACTGTACGAAATTGAATTAGTCAGATGAATCAATTTTTGCAAAAACAAGCTGATTGGCAGTGTTCTCAGAAGTTATCTGTCTGGTGAAAATTACTGGACAAAAGATAATCTTAGCTGATTGAATTGTGTCTTACCCAGCTTGTGAAACCATCGTTGGACAAGAGGCACATGAACTGCTTTCCAGATACTTGTTGCATGGTTATAATCCCTCTGGTATCAGAAAACAGCAGTCAGTATTAAAAAGACGATATTTAGGAATCAAAATTAGAATAATAAGTTATATCCTCGAAAGTCTTTCTGGCTGTTGTTATGTGAGTACATCTCACTAGGAATGTTCCAGAAATTTTCCTAATGTGGTATGGTTGGCAAGCATGTTAGTTAGCCAGTAATGCCAATAGGCAGGTTATGTTAAGAGAAATAAGAGGATGTTTTCAATACCTTTCTAAGAAATGCTTATATGCCATTTGTGATAATTACCCTTAGCTGTAAACACACACATATGTATATACAAATATGTATGTACATATATATTTACCAAAATGTAAATATATTTATATTTTGGTGTGAATAGTAAGGCTATGACGGCTTTGGGGGGCCCTGGCAGGGATAGTGATGGTAATGCTGCTGATGCTGATCATTTTAGGTGATCTGGGGCTGCTGGCATCCCTTAGAGCATGGGAGATGAAGGCACTGTTGGTGATGCAGAATAAGGAACAGAGAGCTAATGGAATGGTGGAGATACTTCAGATGACTGGAAGAACTGGAAAGGAGGCAAGGGCAACACGCTGAAACCAAATGGTTAAGGGGCCTTAAGGAAAAACAGCAGAGGAAATATAAAAAGTCTCACAGAAGAGCAAATGATCAAAGTGTGTGCTTTTGAAAAATGAATAAGGAGCCAAGGATGGTGGTTTACATCTGCCATCCAAGCACTTGCTAGGCTGAGGCAGGAGGATGTTGGAAATGAAGAACGTTCTGGGGTCAAGTGTTGAGTCCCACTGTGGCCCTGTTAAAAATAAGTAAGTCATGGTAACAAGAAAGCAAAGAATAAAATGAACAGAAAGCAAAGGCTTCTGCTGTTGATTGCAGATCGCAATTAATTTGGGAACTATTAAATCGCCAAGGAAACCCACATGACTAGTGACTCCCCCCAAGTGGCAGTGTCTTGTGCTGCCATTGTTAAATATTTGAATATCACCAAGGGTTCAATAATAATTTGATTATGATTTGACATATGACTAAACATGTATACTTGGTGGCTAAGTTATTAGCAGTGCATGTCAGAGGTAAGAGGCCTTAGGTAAAACGGATCCTTTGGTCCTCGGTTCTGCTCTCCAGAAACAGATGGACTCTGTCTGCACTGTAGCAGGGGACGGCCGGGCCTAGCTCTGCAGCCAGGGGCCTCCTTTAGCCTTGGTCCCATACAGCAGTAGTTTCTAGACGCAAACTCCCGGAAGGAAGCAGCGCATGTATGTGTCCTGCCCTCTCCTGCCACTACGCTGTTTTATAGAGAAGAGTTTAAAGCTTGATTCCTTCTCTGATCTGGGAAGACAGCATAAATGTACATTTTTCTCCAGTCAAGACAATATTGCTAGTTTTGAAACCTGGCTCAATGATGGTTCTGTTCTCATCTCTAGCGTGTTGAGAGCGCCCATGCTCCAGGTCTTCCTTGTGATTCATCTCTGCTTCTCTGTGCAAGTCCTGCTTCCGCTCAGATACCACTGTGTTAGAAGCCACAGCCATGCCGAAGTCCGGTGCTCTTTTCCAATGGCTTGTGGTTTCTCCACTTCTTAATGTGTTTAATCTCATTAAGCGGTGGTTGCTAGTTCCTTAGTTTCTTGCTTGCCGTTCTATCGACTGTGTCCCTTGAGTAGGTCAAAATACTGAAAAGCCCAAAATAAGTGATCCCTAACCAAATCCTGGCCGTGTTGCTACACCAGAGGTATCGAATACCACTGCCCTCTTGTTACTCTTGCCAGTTTTGAAGGCACCTAGAGACCTTTGTGGTCATGGAAACACTCCTTCTGTAAGTCCTGCTCACTACGGTCTTCCTTGGATTCAGGCAGAGAAACATGAGGGGCAGAATAATTGCAAGCGGTTCAAAGCAGAGCGTTGCTACTGACCGTGACTCTGCCCTGGGAGAAAGGCCTAATTACAAAGAATAAAGCACAAGTCACATTAGCAGGAAAGACGCTGTTCTGCACACAGATGTAACATCTGCCTCCAAGTGAGGCTTTGGTGTGGAGATGGAGCCCTGCTCTTCCCTTAAGAGGCACAAGTTGAAAGAAGGCGCTTGTATTTTGCTCATGAGAGATATTGCAGCTAAGGTGAAGGTAAAGGCTCATAAGTCCCAAGAAAGTATGAGTAGCTTTCAATCGTGACTTCAATCTCTAAAACAACCCTGACCATCAGAATATGTCCGAAAGCTCCCGTCATGGCAGTGGACAGCAGGGCTTCCCACCTGGTCGCTCTCCAGTACAGCAATTACTAACAAGGACATATTGACAGGATGGATTAGAGAAGCAATGTCAGCACGTCTTTTATTCTTTTCTTATATTGAACTTGAAGAAGGCAAAAAGAAGCCTGTATGTTACAAATACTCTGTGTCCCTCTCTTGACTGCAGCTTAGTATTTCGTGTTGTTAAGGCAGAAAGTGGAAAACCTCATGTGCACGCATCTCTGCGCCTAGAACAGTGATGGGATCAGTTGTTTTCTGTTATCATAATTCTGAGTAATGGGAACAATAGAGCAGATCTAATTCAAACTCAGGTGTAAACTATTTCTAATTAGAAAACTGGTTGTCTAGTTTGTCACACTCTTAAACAGTTTGTGTAATTCCCTGGATTGTGTGCTCTTAGGACCCACACTACCGGTTTCAAAACTTAGCCCTTCCATTTCCTGTTCGGTGTGGCAGAAGCAACTTCAACTGACTACCTCAGTGTTTCAGATCTGCAAACTAGGAAGCATGGATGGAAAATCTTTAGGGCTCTTTGTGCAACACAATTAATATCTTTACATCAAGCTCTTAGAATAAGGCCTACTGCCTACTTGGTATCATGTGTTAAAACTATCATTTTTTGACAAAGGATCTAAGTCTTCAGAAGGCAAGTCTTCAAGAAGCTACATCTAGCCCTCTTCTTCTGGATACATCTCAGATTGGCTGATAAGGTATCAGTAGCCTTTGTGGAGCTCACTGTGGTGCAGATGGAGGGAATGTTATGTATACAGCATGGGCCATAAATGCACATTACTGTGGACTCTGGAACCCGATTGAGAAGAGCGCACTCTCCCTGGTTATTCAGGCATTATCCCCTCTCCAGAACCACAGTCATTTCTTCATCTGGTCACCAAATCCAAAGTGCCAGTGGTTTGGTAACTTCTTATTCTCACTGTTACTTGACATTTAAATCTTTCCTGAATCTTCACCCTGTCTGATCTTTGTGGTTCTGTGCTGAAAAGGCTCTTCTGTTTGACTCTTTCTCCTTTGTGTTCTCTTCCCTTCCTAGCTAGTATCCAAGGTTCTGTGCCACTGTTTCTTTACGTCTAGGGATTTGACAAAAGTAGCAAAAGATTTGTTAGGCTTTTCATAACTTAGACTAGGACCTGACAGCAACGACTCACACAGGAAGTTTTCTTATTTATTTATTTATTTATTTATTTATTTATTTAGTGTACAACATTCTGCTTCCCACACACCAGAAGAGGGCGCCAGATCTCATAGATGGTTGTGAGCCACCATGTGGTTGCTGGGAATTGAACTCAGGACCTCTGGAAGAGCAGTCAGTGCTTTTAACCTCTGAGCCATCTCTCCAGCCACAGGAAGTTTTCATTTGGCCCCTGACCCTTGGTGCTGTTGATGCTGCACTGGTGATCAAGCAGAATGTCGGGTTAGTGTGAAGCTTGGCAAAGGGATTCACCATGGCAGTCATGAGGCAGATAGCGAAGGACTAGGAACCATCCAAAGTGTTTGAAGACCCGCCCCTTCAGCTGTGTTCTGCCTCCTAAGGACTTAGGAGCTTTGGAAAGAGCTGCATCAGATGAGGATCCAGCACACAACACAGGAGCCTGTAGGTTCCAACCGTAGCAGAAGGGCTAATACTTCCACTCTCTCACCTACGGAAAAGGATGTCCTTACAAGTGCAGAAAATGAAAAGATAATAAAACATCCCTTATGGAAGATAGCATAATTATTTTAAGATGAATATGATTAAAGTGTTTTGATGTAGCTAATATATTTATGAATTTGATAAACATTCAGTCTTAATGTAAGTTATATTTATCTGTGGAATATTAAATTGTAGTTCTTTGGGAAATTTGGGTATCCTGACTATTGGTTCAGTTAGAGAACACTTTGTCCTTGTCCCCAGGATAATTTGGACTGTTCCATCGATGCTTTTGCAGGAAAGGCCGTGATGGAATAATGGTGTACAATAATTTAATAGAGGTTTAAACTTTGAAAATAGGTTTGGGTTTGTTTTCTATCTTTGAACAACTTATGTACTCTCCCAAACTTTTGGAAGTTATGCTTGGCTTTTTCACCCCTTTTTAATAAAAAAGAACTTTAAGAGAATTTGGAGGGGCCTGGAGAAATGGGTCAGTGGTTAAGAACATTGACTGTTCTTCCAGAGGACCTGGGTTCAATTCCACACACCCACACAGCAGCTCACAAAAGTCTGTAACTCCAGTCTTAGGAATCCGATGCCCTCTTCTGGCCTCTGTTGACACTAGGTGTGTACATACATGTAGGCAAAATATCCATACATGAAAGTTTAAAAACTGATTTCTAGTCATGAGTGAATAATGGATTAATGGTTATAATTTTATATATGATACCTATTGTTTACCACATTAGATTTCAAAGGTCGTGCTTATAATCATTAGCAAACTCATGAAAAATATAGAAGGAGAGTAAGAATAAAAAGTTATTTTAACCACACGGTAATTTGGCATTTCTCTTTTTACATGTGTTTTGACTTCTACATTTTAAAATCAAAATAAACAATTTCTTAGGTCATTGATAATTTTTTTCAAACATATTTTATCAAAGTGTGAGAGCAAAGTCCCGTCAGCTGGATGAAATTCTTCAGAATAGCTCCGGGTTGTGGTGTACTTCTGGTGGGTATGTGAAGTGGTCTTCAATCCCCACTACTTTAACTAGTGAACAGATAAAGGTTCTTTACCATTTAAATTCCCCCACATCCACCCTAGAGAAATAATTTCCAAGCTGAGTCTTTAGTCCACATCTATGGTAATCATTTTTAAATGTCTTGGTATGAGTAGTCCAACTGAATCCCAAAAGATCACAGAAATGTAATGTTGCCAGTAAAATAAGTGCTTACTAATTTCAACTCTTCTGTATCAATATCAAATATTGAAGCTATTAATCTTAGACAATTGGTAAATGAAAATTGGAATATTCTGTTTCTCTTCTTATTCATAAGGTGAATATTTTTTCAAATATTTAATAGTCAATCCTGCAAACCTGATATTCACTTGTAACTTGTTATTTGAAAGAATGACTTGAACTCTTCAGAATAGCTGTTTGAATACATGACTTTAAAAAAAGGTGTGTCTGTGTGTGTATGTGTATATGTGTGTATCTATGTGTCTATATGTGTATATGTGTGTGTGTCTGTGTCTGTGTATGTGTGTGTGTCTGTGTGTGTCTCGATGTGTGTATCTGTGTGTGTGCGTGTGTGTATGTGTGTGTATATGTGCGTGTGTGAGTGTGTGTGTCTGTTGGGGTCTGAGAGGGTGAGTATGGGTGCCTGGTGAGGGCAGGAGATACTGGATCCCCTAGAGGGGGAGTTGTGGATGTTTGTAAACCACTCCGCAAGAGCAGTATGTGTCCTTAACTGTTGACCCATCTCTCCAATCCCATGGTGTTGTTGAAATATTTTTTTTTCCATTTGGAAGATGGAAACAATTTATGTAATTTTTTCATCTTCACCTTTCTAATTTTTTTCTTGTTTACTAGGATATTTTTTTCCCTCTTAACTGTCTGACTTTGAATCTCTTTCTGGATACATTGCTTGAAATTACTGCCTTCCTGCCTGTTCCAATGGATCTAACCTTGGCTGAGGATTCATAGCTCCTCCTCTCCGCTGTGTTATGTACTCCTCTCTCCCATCCCCATCGCTGTCTGTTGAAACGCAGGTGATTTTCTGTCCCCGGGTTACAGAGCAGGGCTGCTGTCCTCCCGCTCTGGCTCTCCTGGAAGATCAGCTGCACTCAGAGTCCTCGCCCACGTCCTCCCCAGCTACAGCGCTTTTTCTGTTCTTTGTCTTCAGCTTCCATCCTTCACCCTTCACCGTCATGATTCATTTTCACTAAGCTGATCATTTCCTTCAGTCTCGGCGATTCCGCGAATGAAATCTCTCTTCTCTGTCTGGAACTACTTTCCTTCCTTTAAAGTCCTGTTTGCTTTAGCTATGAGTTGAAAGTCATTAGAAGACTATGAAATCATTTTAATGGGTCAAGTCTAATATTATTAATAGAGTGTATTAGGGAATAATAGAAAAGGCAAGAGTACAAATATTATTTCTCAAATCATGTCTGTGCATGTGTGTACATGTGTGTGCACGCGGGCACGTGTGTCTGTGTACTGGTTCAGGAGGTGCAATGTGTGTTTTGTTGGTTGTGAATTAAAAACATCGAAACCCTCTAAGCCATTGTTTAAATAGTCAGTTATTATTATAAATGTCCATTTATCTGTGAGGCCTTTTCTCCTTTTTCTGGGGAAAACCTGTCACTTCCTTCTCTGTGTCTGTACCTACAGCTCTACTTCTTAAAACAATTATTCTTCTGAACTGGAAACAATGTGTCTATGGGAATGTGAGGGAGAAGATGCCATCTTGCACTGAAAAAGGTTTTGTTTTCAAGCCTATTTCTTAAATGTTGCGTAAGCTTCCAGAATGCAGCCGTTTTCCTTATTCGGTGAGATCCTGCCCTTCATCCGGGGGCACTGAGATCCAATGCGGATGTGTGAGGAGGGTTTGGAGAATCCACTCGCTCGTGCACAAACAGATCTATGAGGAAGACAGACTCGTCAAAGCCGGCTTTGATTACTTTGCTTATTGAGAAAATTGTTAAAGCAAATGAAATCTTGTGCTTGAGTGTGTGAGTGCATGGGTGTGTGAGTGAACGAATCAGTGTGTGTGTGTGCTCTATGTGTGTGTGCTCTATGTGTGCATGTGAGTGTGTGTGTGGAAGCCAATGCTCAGCTCTCTTCATTGTCTGACATAGTGTCTCTCCTTGAGCATGGAGCTCACCCAACAGATGGCGTGATGTCGGCTCTGGGGACCTATCAACCTGTTTCTGCCTCCGCAGTGCCGAGATTGCAGACGTAGGCCACCACACCGAGCTTCCACAGGTGCTTATGCAGCAGTAGCGTGGCTTTCACTACAGCATCCAACCTTTAAAATCTGAAAATAGATATTGAAAGCCACGTATCTAAATATTTGTGAAAATAATGAACAATAACTTTTATATCTGGAGTTTGAGTGCATTTAGAAATTTTTCCATAGGAAATCAACTGACAAACTGTAGTGTTATTAATATTTCAATATTTTCCAAAAATAGTAAGTATCAGGGGCAAGAGAGATGGCTGCTTCCTGGCCTTGCAGAAGACTCGTGCTTGACCTGTAGTGTGCCCATTGGGTGCCTCATAACTGCTGTAGCTCCTGCTCCAGGGAGTTCAATACCTCTGGGCTCTGAGGGCACTGGCATTCGTGGGCTCACGTGGGTGTGTCTGTGTGCACTCAAGTGTGTACGTGCGTGCGCGCATGAACATACACACATACACAATCATAAAATAAACGTTAACAGAAGTAAACATCAACTATGCTACTCCAGCACTGTAGAAAACTCTTCATTATTGTACCTCAGAGTAGACTGGGCCTTCGTGGGTCCTGTCTTCTACTGAAGCAGGGAACTGCACCCTGGCTTCTCCCTCTTAGGAGCACTTAAGGGCCTAATTAGGAACACGTGCCCTCCTAGCCGCACCGAGTCCTGTCGTGCAGAAGTGGCACATTTTCATCTAGAAATTCAGTCAAACGCCAGTGAAATGATCACGTTTCAGAATGTGCAACCATTGCTTTAACATAGATCTGGGTTTCAATCAAAATCCAATCAGCTAATTGAGCAGATGGACCAAAGGTTTTCACCTGATAATAGTCTCGGTTTCCTTAGCTACAAATTGTGAACACAGGTGAATATCCACTTATACTCACCTATAATATCCATTTATACTCACCTATAATATCCACTTATACTCACCTATAATATCCACTTATTGTCACCTATATTCACAATTTATTCACCTATAGAGTTGGAGTAAATGCATATTTTCACATAAGACACATAATTTCAAGTCATCTGTGGGTATGACAATATTAGAAAGACTAACAACTGTAAAACATCGTCCCTGGCACATAGTGTCCTTCAAAATGGCCAATACGCACAGTGTTGCTAGAACTCAGGAAAAATGAACTATTTCACTGCCCTGCGGACTAATTCTATCCCCGGTCATTTTAGCTATGAGTGAAATCCAAGGTCCCTGGCCTTGGCCTGGTCTTCAGACAGAGGATGCAGCCATGTCTGAACTTCAGAACTCCAGGCAGGCCTCAAGTTTTGTCTTTCTGGCTATGCCTCAGGGAACAAGAGGGTTTCCTTACTAAATGATGGTGCCTTTTGTCTTGTTCATCCCACATTGTTATTCAATGTTTTTAAAAAACCTGATGATGCTGCCTCCCTCAGAAAGGCCACATCAAAAGGTAGAGTTCACCAAAAATAATACACACTTTTTCCAAAGACACAAACAGTTCCTTGAAGAGGATGTCATGCCGTAATTTATTTTGTGAATTCTGTAAACCACAGAACATTTACTTAAAGCCAAGTCTGACCTTTCTTTTTCCTTCTTTTTCTGTCTACAAAGTCCTCTCTTTAAGAAAAAATATAAAGGCAAACATTCTTGTGCACGCACACGTGTGTGTGTGTGTGTGTGTGTGTGTGTGTGTGTGTGTGAGAGAGAGAGAGAGAGAGAGAGAGAGAGAGAGAGAGAGAGAGAGATTTTATTGGAATCTTGAGTTAGCCCGGACCTTTGGCTTCATGTAATAATATTTTATGGAATGCAATCGCTTGTGGAAAGACCAAAGAGAGACCCATTTGAAACTTTACAAAAATGATTGTTCTGTGCTGTTGTCTGGTGATGGGAAAAGCAATAAGTGTGCTAAGCCCCTCAATACATCCCCCAAAAGCGGAGAAATCCTATGACCAATTGGATGGTAGTAAAGTCTCTGTAGGAATAATTTTTTAGATAAAGAAAGTCATAACAAGAACTGGGCACATGATTAAGTTTCCCAAGTTCCCTCGTCACAGTCATCTTACTGTCCCGCTGTAAGGAAATCTGCCGTGGTAGACAGTTTTCCTGCTATGAGCCCATTTCAATAAACAAACATCAGATTTTTTACATTTTCTGAACAGTACTCTGCTATTTCAGTTAAGAAGTTTTTACTGTCTTTTCTGTTTTACTTTCAGTTCATTACAGCTGGGTTTTACAGCCACCATGTTGCTAGAAAAATGAAAATAAACTAAGATTTGCAAAGATACATGTCACTGGAGCTTGTTCTGCCCATGTCACGTGGATTCTGTTCTTCCCCATGTCACATGGACTCTGTTCTGTCCATGTTATGTGTACTCTGTTCTGTCGATGTCACGTGGACTCTGTTCTTCCCATGTCACGTGGACTCTGTTCTGTCCATGTTATGTGTACTCTGTTCTGTCCATGTCACGTGGACTCTGTTCTTCCCATGTCACGTGGACTCTGTTCTGCCCATGTCACGTGGATTCTGTTCTTCCCCATGTCACATGGACTCTGTTCTGTCCATGTTATGTGGACTCTGTTCTGCCCATGTTACGTGGACTCTGTTCTGCCCATGTCACATGGACTCTGTTCTGTCCATGTCATATGGACTCTGTTTTGTCCATTTCACGTGGACTCTGTTTTTCCCATATCACGTGGACTCTGTTCTGCCCGTGTCACGTGGACTCTGTTCTGCCCATGTCATGTGGATTCTGTTCTTCCCATGTCACGTGGACTCTGTTCTGCCCATGTCATGTGGACTCTTTTTTTCTCTCACATACTAATTATATTTTCTCTTGTTTGTATCTTTGGTGTTTATTTAAGGAAATAAAGTTGAAATTTTTGTTTTGATTTCTGTATATATTTTTCTAGAAGCATCTTACATTTTTCATGCTCTGTAAGAATAAATCTTGAGGCTGGAGGATAGCTCAGTGGTCACGTGCACTAGCTATTCTTTCAGAGGATCGTGGTCCAGTTCCCAGCACCTACACAGTGGTTCAGAACCATCTGTAATTCCAGCTATACAGCTGTAAACCCTTTAAAAGCACTGGGCATATATAATACCCAGACATAACACCCATCCACAAGCAATAAAGAAATAAATAACTTATCTTAAAAAAAAAAACAAGGACTTGAGCTAACAATGGTTAGGACCTTTGGCCCTCACATATCATGCTTTTTGGCTGTGACTGAAGACTCAAGCTGTTTCTAAGTTAAAGATTGAGTAAGAACACAGAATGGACCCCATTCCTTTCCAGTCTTGGCCTTTACAGATTTGAAAAATTGGCTTAGAAATGCTTGTAGAACTATTTGTGTAAGATAGTCTGTAAGTTACTATCTATTTGTGTAAGATCATCTATAAGTTACTATCTGTTTGTGTAAGATAGTCTATAGTTACTATCTGTTTGTGTAAGATCATCTATAAGTTACTATTTGTGTAAGATAATCTATAAGTTACTATCTATTTGTGTGAGATAATCTATATGTTACTATCTATTTGTGTAAGATCGTCTATAAGTTATTATCTATTTGTGTAAAATTGTCTATAAGTTACTATTTGTGTAAGATCATTTATAAGTTACTACTGTGACGTGTCCTGCCCAAGGAGGTTGAGGAGGCAAGAAACTTCAGCTGAGATAAGTGGAAAAAAAGAAACCCAAACACGACAGAAGGAGTTTCATTTGAGATTTTGTTCAGTGATTAATTGCTGAATGTTCCCCATGTGTTAAATGGGCTTCTGGCTACTGGGAATTTGTCTGTGATGAACTAGATGTTGCAGTGAGTAGATATAAACCATGAGCATCATAGTAAACAACTAAGCAGGTGTGTCCTTGGGCAGGTGAGTGGCGTGAAGGGAGCAGGAAGACAGAGCATCCGCTCTTAGAGCCGAGCGAGTCAGCACCATTTGCTATCCTCACTGTGGTGTGCAGACTCCCGGCTCTTCATAGTGAGCAACTTCATTATCGTTGTATGGACAGATAGATGAAAAAGACAGCAAGACTTGTATCCAGTGGGATACTATTTCATCTTTATAAAGAAATCTGGGGTCCTGAAACCATGACTCGTTGGGTAAAGCACTTTCTGCTCAAGTCTGAAGACCCAAGTTCAAATCTCTAGAACCCATGTAAAAGGCACAGTACTAGAACCTGTAATTCTGATATTTTTACCAAGAGATGGGAGGTGGATAAAAAAGCAATCCTTGGAAGATTGTGGACTGTTTGTCCTCATGTATGGAATAGAGAAACAGCAAACACTCTTGACTCTAGAATGTGGAAGGTGAAACCTGACTTCAGCAGTTGCTCTTTGACCTCCACGTTTGCCTCATGCCACGCCCTTGTATAAAAACACGGGAACTCAAGGAACCAATACTAAGTGTAATAAACAAGCCACAGAAGGACAGATTTGCAGACTTTTTACTTAGAAGGAGTAGCTGAGGCAGTCTAATAATAACGGGATCTATAACGGTGAATGTCCAGCTGCAGGAATAGTGCCGTATGCTCCAGTTCTCATAGTGGAGGGTGAACTCTGTAGTAACTGTCCTTGCCATGGTGGAAACAAGGAAAGAAGAACGGAAGGGAGGGAAGAAGGGGGACAGGAAGGGAGGGAGGAAGGGAGGGAGGGAAGGAAGGAGGGAGGGAGGTGTAGCAGGAAGCCTTGACCAAGGCTGAAAGCTTTACATCAAAGCTGTTGCTGGATTCATAGACAGGAAAGTAGAATGCTGGTCACAAAATGATTGGAGGATGGGAATTAATTATTGTTTGACTCATGCAGAGTTTGCTTAGGAACAAAAACTGTTCAGGAGCTGAATGGTCATTGCATAGCAGTTATTGTATTTAATGCCCATGCCCTTTAGAACTGTCAGTTTTATGATACATGCAAATTACCACAAGACTATTTGGGTTGTGAAAACACTCCCTTGGCCTGAGTGAGTCAGGCGTACTTGTGACTAAAGTCCTGGCAAAGAATGGGAAGACAGGCAAGGATGTGTTGCCCAGCCTCACTGTCCGGGACTTGTAGGTCGTTCAGAACGTATTTGTCCTGAGGGAGGTGATGGGGCTCTGATAAAATATGCTGCTGTGCTCTGCCGCTGTCCACCAGAGGCAAAGATGATGGTGACACTGTCTAGGGAGAGAGCATTGGTCCTGTGGGGAGAGTTAGTTTCTGGTGCATTTTCAAAGTGTAGACAATGATATATTTTGATGTGTTAATTATGGGGGAGAGAGTGAAAAAGAGTTGCCAAAGATAGAAAATTAAGTTAAAAGAGCTAGCATGAGTGTATAAGTTGAAAGAAGAAAGAAATCATGCATGTGTATATATGTGCTAGTACACATAACTGTGTGTTTGTGTGCTGGAAGTTAGGTTAAAACATGCTTGATTGTGGAGGGCAGTTGGGATGTGATTGATGGGGGTCTTGGGAATATGTATATGTGTGCACTGGGTGTCTGTGTGTATTTGGGGCATGTGTTCTGTGGGTATCTGTTTTGAATTGGTGTATTGAGTACATATACAAGAGTATGTATTGCAAAAAGAATGTGTTAAGCATATGTATGCGTAAGAATTGTTGGGTGTGGGGTACATGTGTTGAGTGTATGCACAGAGTAGAGGGTAAATATGGGTGTATTGGGGTGGGTCTCCATTATGTGTTTAGGGAGGTGTGTGTGTGTGTGTGTGTGTGTGTTGTGGGGTGTATTTGGGATGTGTGAGGTGGTTGCACACGGAGATGCAAGATGAAGACAGAAAGACAGGACAGAAGTCAGGGCTTGTGTAACTGATTGTGAACACAAACCATCTGGTGTGCGCAGTGACCTCAGCACAGATTCCCTAAGAGATGCCCTTGGGCACTTCCACAGTGGTCCAGAGGTGACAGAGATGTTGGGCATGTCCCAGGCAACTGTCTGGATGTGCAACAGTGCTGTTTGCCAGTCCAAGTGTGGCCTGTCATGAGTAGATCTCCTGCGGAATGTTGTTCTTGCACTTTTGTAGAAGTACAGGTGTGTGAAGGGCAATGCGCATGACATCATGTGTGCTTTGTTTTGTCGGGAAAGGATCATAAAAGAAAAGAACCCGTGACCCCATTTGGAAATGTTTAATTTGTAATCTGATGCCTTGAAGCCATGACCAACAATTACACATACAAAAAATGTCGACATGACTCTTCACCTATAATTCACGTATGTATGAATATAATAGGCCATCTTCAGTCACATAGGAGATAGAACCCATTGTTTGAGGTGACATCAGTGAGAACTTGGCACAGTCCTCTCCAGTCTTAAGAGTTTTCTCGTTTATCGAGACTTAGCTTCAAAGTGCTGCATGGCCGCCAGCGCTCCACCTGCCCTGGCGTCATTACCAGGTATGCGACTGACCGTACCCAACAGACTTCCACTGTTGTCACTGTGTGTCAGCCGCAGCAGCATCCAGTGCATTCAGGGCGGTATGGCGATGGACTGCTTGACCGCTCATAAACTCCTTCTCAGTTAAGACGTGAAGTCTATGAAGTAAGAGGTCAGGACTGTCTGTGAACCTGCCTGATAGATGGCCGGTAATATCGTGTTTCGTAGGAGAAGCGGACGGATGGAAACTGGCAGGCATTCCTGCCACCGCTCGCTCACTCTCCAGCTTCTGAAGAGTGCATTGTTAGTAGAGGAGACACAGACCACTGGAGAAAGCCGAGAAGAGAGCCCCATTGGGGAAATCTTTCCAGGAGAGTTGAAGAGATGGATTCAGAACATACAGGAGATACAACCATGACTGTGTCGTGAGACACCGCCACATTCTTCCTGAGGAGCAGGCAGAGCCCGGGATCTGTTTGCTTTCTGCTCTCTCTGCCATTGTTACCCTTAGTCCATGCTCAGCACACCCCCACTCTCCTTCCCTTCCTCCATGTCCACATCTATGCTCTCTTCCTTGTTCTAGTTTTTATTTGTTGTTTATCGTCAACCTTCTTCACTGATGTCTGCACCCATTCTTCATTTCTGCTGGGATTTATTCCTGATGTTTTTTCCCTTTTGGTTACTGTCTCGTGTATCTGAGCACATTGTGTATGTTTGAGGCTTAATGTATAGTAAGTACTACAAAGACATGAATTTTTTTTCTATACTCTTGGGTCTTCTCATGAGTCAGGAAATTCTCTTGTTTTCCATTGATAATTAAGAAGACAGGACATAGTGTCAGTTTTCCTAATGAGTATGTAAATGTCAATTGAGAGTCGGAATCAACTAGTTCTTTAACCCCTCTTCACTCTACTTGGGATTAACCTTCTGGAAGGGGGCTTAGTGGTAGCTGAATGCCCTGAGCACAAAACAAAGAGAATTGTATTTGGAGGCCACCAACATCACAGGAAAATTTGGGCTTTGTGCACACCTACTTGTCAGTAAGGAAGAGAGGATTCTGCTAAGCCTAGTTGTTAGCAGGAAAAAGGCAGTTAGGATGTGTGGACATCTACTGTTTTTTGTTGATCACATTTTTTTAATGTCTTCTTTTCAGTCCTACCTGTCCCTTCCACTGTGTCTATTTCCTTACTGAGGGCTTCCTAGGGCCAAATATCTCTTCTCTACTTCCTTATATATCAAGTTCTTCGTAGCAGCTTCCTTTTCTAGTTCATTTCCTAATCTGTTCCCAAATTTTCACTGCTCAAAATTTGTTTAAAAGTCTGTTTGGTAGGGCTGGAGAGATGGCTCAGTAGTTAAGAGCACTGGCTGCTCTTCCACAGGACCAGTGTTGCCAGCGTCTGTTTGGTGGCCCACAACCATATGTAACTCAAGTTTCACCTTTTGTCGTCTTTAGGTTCTACACACTTGTGGAACACACAAACTCATGCATGTACACATATTCATAAGTAAAATAAATGAACAAGTAATTTTAGAACGAAAAAAATAAAAGTCTTTTGCTGATAGCATTCCCATTGTTGAGTTGCTAATTTTTCTTTTCGGATACTTTCTATTTTGAAGAATATTGGAGGAGTTTCAGGAGCTTTTACAATAGTAAAGGTTCTGTGGGTATCTCTGTGTCCCTGGTGTGAAAAATGCACAGAATCTGCACATCTCGCTTCCTTCATTTCTTTTTCATCTTATTCAAATGGTGATTTTCTCTTTCCTTAAATACTTGAATTCCTGGACATTTGTTAGTTGATAGTTTACTCTGTAGGAAGAGCGGTTTCCTCTCTGTTCGACTATATCTCTGTTATGCTATGAACTCGTGACTACTTCTATGGTTTGCTATAATCCACCACTAGTCTTACTTCTTGTGTTTCTGGAATTGTTACAGCTCCAGCCTCCCCAGGCTTTTCTGCTTTAGTCCGTCTTCCCCTAGGCACATTTCCATCCCTTCTGACAATTTCCTTGCCTCCATACAGTACTCCTGAGCTGCTTCTTTTTTCCAGTGATAATGTCCTAGAGTCAATCACTTTTCAAGAACCTCTGTATACTTTTATTGGAGATTGACAATGGAAATGACAGGTTTTCGCTATTGGGGTGTCATTGTTATTAGGAAGTGTATGATAACCCAAGCAAACATGCATGTTTTGCTTTTCTCCTTAACAACAAACCCCATGAATGCCTCTGAGGAATTTATTCAAGAAAAATTATACTGCTTTTTTAACTTAATATTTTCATAACAGTCTTTTGGTCTTTTATACATGGTCTTAGTCCATTTTGTGTGGCTGTAACAGATAGATGATTGGTATAGAATATAGATTTATTTGGAAAATGGTTATGAAGCTACAAAGTTGGGAACTGTGACTCTGGTGTCTGATATGGGTCACCATACTGAGCAATAACATGGTGGAAGGACAAACAGGCAGAGCACAGAGAAGACCCTTGACAGACTCATCCTTGCCACTCCCAGAACAATGGCAGCGGTCCACACTCTAGCAATGGTAGTTAATTTCAAAATGAGTCTTGGAAAAGAGACTCGGCTGTAGTGGGCATTCTAGACCCATGCCAATATAAATAGAAGAGCTTGAAGATGAAGGTGATGTCTCTTTAAAAGTTTCCAAATACGGGGCTGGAGGAATGGCTCAGCAGTTGAGAGCACCAGCGGCTGCTTCGTTCTATTCCCTGCAGGGTTGTAGTGACTCACAATCATCTATAACCATCTGATCCCATGGGATCCAATGCCCTCTTCTGGCCTCTGTGGCCATGAGACATGCCATGATACCCAGACATATTTTCTGGCAAAGCGCTTGCACACACAGATTTTTTTAATTTACCAATATAATGATATTTGGGGAATATTAGTTCTATCTGTTTATGAGATGTAGGCAAGGAAGAATTTGTATCAACAGTATGAAAATCACTAAGATCTAGTTTGGAATTGAACAATCTTTAGCCTTGGCAGTGTTGGCAACAAAGTAGGCAATGTGTGTTAGTTGGAGTCAATGAACAAAACATCACCAATGTTACTATTCATAAGCAGTTGCTGCCATGTAGTTCTCCAGTTTAACAAAAAATTTGTAGAATAATTTATATCAGAACATCACACAAACTTTCTATAATCACACATAGCTAGTTCATTGGGCAGACAGTTGCCATCTGGACAAAATTCTAATAATTCTAATAGTAAAGGCTGAGGGTTGCTCTCAAGAGGAACCAGAGTTTTAAGAATGTATGCTTTCAATGAAAGATTCTAGTAGATACTGTCGTATCCTAGTTCCCTTTCTTTTGCTGTGACGAACACCATGACCAACGCAGCGTGGGGAGAGAAGGCTTTATTTCATCTTGTGCTCTGTCTGCCGTCCTCCCTTGAGGAAAGCCACGGCAGGAACCGGAAGGCAGGCTTGCTGACTCTTTGAGTAGCATGCCCTCTTGCCCAGTGAGCAGAAACCATTGAAGAATGCTGCTTGCTGGATGGATTGCTCAACCCCAGGACCATTTATTTGCCTAGGGATGGTGCCATCCATAAGGGACTGGGCTATTCCACTTTAACTAATAATCAAGACAATCCCCCCCCCCCCCCACAGACATGCCCATAGGCCAATCTGCTCTAGGAAATCCCTCGGTCAAGGGATTTTCTCTCAGGTGACCCCAGGCTGTGGCAAGCTTGTATCTAAAGCTTCTGGGATGTGTGGTAGATTCCCCCCCCCCTAAGTTCTGATTGTGTTATTATTTGTGGAATGAATCCACCTGCATCGGATTGAGTTCCCTGAGACGAAGTGTGACTGAAAACCTCTTGTTTGTGAGTTCAGAAATGATTGGCACACCGAATGTGTTGATTGGCTTACAGATAAACTAGACCAGTTTGCTAAGAAAGTGTGTACTACCCGCCAAAATAAAGGGAGAATCTTGGGAAAATATTCTGAATTCTTTGAGAGAGTAGCCCAATGTCTCAGTAACACATGGTCTTTTCATTCATGACCATCAGTGAATGATTAGACATGATGCTTCTACAAAAACAATGTCAGAGGTGATAATATTGAAGGAAAGAATCTTATGAATCTCTTCAGAGTTGGATCCATACTAAATATTCATAACATTATTGAATAAAAACATAAATAATCTATACATAGTGGGTTGTATTCTATTTCTCTCAGTTTCACTAGTGACTAGTTAGGCTCGGTAGTTTTCCAGTTGCTGGCGGGATGACTGGAAATCTGATGTGTGCATATGTTTGGAGGCACACGGGCTGGCGTTTTATGCTAGCAGAGGAGGTGTGAGAAAAAGTGTTGAGCTGATTTATCTCTCTAGATAAGTTTCATTTAGCTATTTTCTAATTTCAACTAACTAATGTACAGCATTCGGTCAAAATTTCTTTACATAAAGGTAAGTGATCATTGTTGAAAGTCTAAATTGTTTTTCTTAAAAAGCCAAAGAGCTAATTAGTTTTCTCTTGAAGGATTAGTCCTGGAACACTTGCTTCAGTTCCTCCACACAGACAGAAGTCTTCCTAGTAAACTTCATAATAGTGTGCTGTTTCCTCGTCTGATTAAATAAGTCTTTGGTATTTGAATTTTTATGATGGCACTCTGAGCTTGAAGCTCTCGTAAACTTTTTTCCTGAGGTCCTGCAGTCATTTTCTCTCAAAACTAACAGTGATGGGAAGGTTCAGAGCCCTGAGGAGGCTGAGAGGTGACTGCTCATGTGTCTAAGTGGGGCCAGCAGGGGCTGCTGCCAGGGACAAGGCTGCCACATTCCAGCTGTGTCTGGCCTTGGACTCCCTTAACATCATGATCTGGATTCTATTAAGGGAATTCTATGTTTTTCCTCTGCAAGAGTCACCCCCTACCATGACAAATATTTTTAAATATATATATTTTTTTTAAAGTTGGGAAAGCAAACTTTTTCCCAAAAGAAATTTATAGTTCAAATTTATACCAATTTCTTCTTAACTAGAGCAAGCTAGTTTCTCCCTAAAGCTTCGGTTTTCCCGTAAAACATTGCTCTCCTCTGGAAGAAGCGGGCTTTCGTTTTTATAGGCCAGGGGATGAAGCAGCACACAGATGTGTCTGTGCTGGCACAGGCTGCAGAATGTACCTGGGGAGCATGGGGTGTGCAGTCTGGAGGGGGAAAGATGAAAGGGAAAAGACTGTATTGGGATGCTCACATATGAAGGAAATGCTAAGCTTTTGATCCAGCTAGCGTTTCCTTCTCCTTCTTTCCCTGGGAAGTGACTGAGGCTGTGCCAAGTCATTTTCACAAAGCCGTTTTTACAGGTACCCAGCTTTCCCATGAGTGACTGTTGCCTTTTCACCGTACAGGACCGTCGTGATGCCCGTGGCCAAAGAGTTTGATCCAGACATGGTCCTGGTGTCTGCAGGATTTGATGCGTTGGAAGGCCACACCCCTCCCCTAGGAGGTTACAAAGTGACAGCAAAATGCAAGTATCTCTTCCAAGATGTCATGAAATGCTATGACGTCATAGACCATTTTGTCCTTTACGATATACGATACCTTTTACATGAGTTCTGTAAACACTGGGGAGATGTTTGAAAATGATTGGCGTGGTATTTACTGCTCTGTCAGTTTTGTGTCTCTGTAGAAAATTTCATTGAACAAAAGCAAAATGATTTCCTATGGTAGACTTGGTAGACATGTCAGAAACTTCCTGCATTTCAGGAGTCTTAGTTTTCATTTAAAGAGTACAGCAGTATGGCTTCTGTCTATGATCTAATAGGTGATCTGAGAAGTCATAAGTCTAGGGAAACTACTGGGTCTTTTGAACGGAGAACGTAGCTGTGATTTTTTATTCCATTGTACAGGGAATAGAAATAGCTATTTGGCAATAATGTCGTGTACTCCCAGGTTCAAATACAGACTTAATTGTGCTACAGCATTCCTGAGGGTCCCTGAGGCCTATGCTGGTCTTCTGTTGGGTTGCAAGGACGCACTTTCTGGCTGTGTTCCACAGCAGCCAGCTTCCCAGCAGAGAAGTGAATTTTGTGTTTTATTGTGTTTGAAGAATCTGACTCCATGGAGTTGAGCTAGATGGGAACTTTCTTTAAGAACAATTTCCTTACTCTGTGCAGGAAAGCGAAGCATGTGTGCAGTGCATACATGTAAATATGCATTGGCATCGTGTGCGCCTACTAAACAAGACAAGACTGTAGAACTACAGAGGACGGCATCCGGTATTATAGGCTTTGGGGGAGCTGAGAGCAAACAGATTCCAGCGGTTTTAAGTGGGAGAGATGAGTTTGGAACGCGTTTGCTATATTAATTTGAAAAGAACCAAGAAACAGCTTTGTGCCAACCTTTGTTTGTCGTTGGCTGCTGTTGTGAGAACATTTCTGCGCTCTAATTGTTCCAGTAACATTGTTAGGTAGTGGCTATTTTTAACAGTTATTATTTACCCAGTGTTCTTGGTGCCTTGTTGTCTATCGAAAACATATTAGAGCCGGCAACTCCACATACACAACAAAAACTAGATAATGCATACTGTGAAAAGTGGAATACAGAGGCATTTTCTTGTATTAAATATCTTTGTGATCCTTCTGGTGATGCTGCTTATGGAACTCACCTCAAGTAGAAATCTGTCCTTCTATTGCGGCTAAATCTCACTGGAGTCAAGGCTGGTGACTCGTTTACTTTAAATAAAGAAAAGTAAAGTTTTACACCAAAACAAAGGAAAACCTAAATGATATAAACCCCATGAGGAGAAAGACAGAAGCCTGGGAAAAGTGGCCTTTTTCATGAAATTCACCCATCTCCTTCAGGAGCTGGAGGACGCCGTCTTTGAGTCTTTCCCCTTGCCCAGAGGTGGAGGTTTAACTTCTCCTTCTCTCCAAGGGAAAAGGGACTAACCATTGTGCTAAATCTTGGACAAATGAGTTTCAAATCTCAAATGTCACATTGCAAAGTAGAATCACAAACAGTAGCGATGTGGTCTCTTTTGCTTATAGATACTAGAAACATTGTGTCTAACACTTTTGCTCCAGCACTGCCGGTCAGCTTTCCCATGACGTAACAAATTAGCTGAGATAGTCGGCTTACACCCCAGGGAAGGGTTGTTTCTGCCAGCAGCTTTTGAGTTTATCACCGGTGGGCCTGTTTTGGTGAGAAGTGAGTGGCAGAATACAATTGTTTATCTCATGGGTAGGTGGGAAGACAAGAAGGGAAGGCACTAGAATTCTCTACTAAAGCCCCTCTTCAATGACCGGAAAACATCCTACTAGGCCCACCTCTTAAATTTCTTTCCTACACCACCATGTTCATCCTGAGCACCCAGCTGCCAATTTGGTGGCCTCAGACCCCAGTTCTTTCTAACAGAATGCAAGGGAATCTCCAACGTTTCAAATCTACTAATACAGCAATATTTTATTTATATCTTAATAAATAAAGCTTGTCTAAAATCAGAAGGGTAAAGCTAAATCAGTAGAGGCCAGGCAGTGGTGTCACACACCTTTAATCCCAGGATTTGGGAGACAGAGGCAGATGGATCTCTGTGAATTCAAAGCCATTGTGAGCTACACAAGATCAGTGCAGAAATAAATTCAGGTGGTTTTAATCCCAGCACTAGAGGGAATATCAAATGGGAGGAGATAGAAGCTCTGGCTATTTAGTCTGTGGTGGCCCAGCCTTGGTAGAGGTAAGACTTCTCTAATGGATTGGCCGCTTTGCTTTTCTGATTTTCAGGTTGAACCCCAGTATCTGACTCTAGGTTTTTCTTATTTGTGCTACATACTAGCATATTTGTATTTATATAAGGGATATTTTATTGCTTCCTGCCCCCAAATAAATCTGACTGTAGAGCAGTCTCACTGTCCCTTCATATATTCCCAGTCCCTGCTCATCTCTCTCTTCTTGGATTTACTGTCCAACAGAAGCTGCCATGCAGGAGGCTACCAGGTACTAGTGATGGCTCTTTGGTCAGCTCTTGGCCACTCAATCAGGAAGGTTCATAATGAGGGGAGAGGATCTAGAATGTGAAATACAGGAGAGGCTGTTTAGAACAGGTCACAGATTTTGTAACTAGGAGTGTGATTAAAGTGTTTATGGATTTGTATTTAGGTGAAATGGCGTGAGCTATGTACTGGATTTCTCTTCACTGAGGGGAAAAAACATGCCACCACATACAAAAGTATAGAGATTAGAATGTGCCCTTAGTGGGTCACATTGGGGTCAAGACCACAAATACTATCTGTGATAACATGGACACCAGCAACCACATCACCATTTCAGGGAGCCTTCGGAATGCTGGCAACAGTTTCTCACCGTGGATGTCACCACCCTAACCGGGCAGGATCTGGGATTGCTGCACAGCCTTCCGGAGACTCCCAGGTGGCTCTTGTCTGGCTTGCACCAAGCAGAGGCATTCTCTTCCATTTGACAGACAGGCGATTAGAATTGAGATCTCAGTGCTCTATGCCAGAAGTCGTCCTGCCAGGGTGCAGAGTCCCAACACAAAGTTGAAAATGGGGTACAAATCTAAAGTAAATTGTAACTAAACTATATGAAAACAAATGTTCTGCTAAACTTTTTCAATTTTAGCTAAACTCATTCTTGTTCCAAGTCAAACACTGGATGATTTGATCTGAGAGCGATTTGAGGGTACTGTCATTTCAGACATCTGAAAATTTATTTCCTTGGCACATCACATTGAGTTTTTACAGTACTTTATTTTATATTTTCGAAAGGAAAGGAAGGATCAAGTCAAAACAACAATGGATTTTGTTCATTTTAAACATCTAAATAGCTGTCTGACATTAAAGGAAGAAAGGAAGGCTGTTTCTGAGACAAGAATTTCAGCCTAAACACAGAGGTGACTTTAAATAAAGACAATTCTTGGCGTGGCTTTCTTCTCTCCTCTCATCCTGTTTTTGTCTTAGCTACAAAACTACAACATAAATGTTGGGTTTTGTTTGTGCTAAAGTTGAAAACAATTTTAATGGAGTTTTAGAAATATTTGCTTAGAATTTCTTCTTTAAATTCAGGGCCAAGATTAAGTTCCAACCTAAATGTAGGCTTCTCTCCCTTAAGCCCAGAACCATGACCTTGAAAGCATCCATTCCCCTTACTAAAGATTCTGGTTCGTATCCGGTTGTCTTCATGTTATAGTTTAAGAAGATAGCCATGGCAGCAGTGCCATGTTCAAGAGTGAAACTGGCTTTTCCCCTCCCAGAGTTCCCAGTTTTGTGGTGGTATCACCTCAGGAGAGCAAAGGCTCTTTATTTATTTATTTATTTATTTATTTATTTATTTATTTTTATTTATTTATTTTTTTGGTTTTTCGAGACAGGGTTTCTCTGTGGCTTTGGAGCCTGTCCTGGAACTAGCTCTGTAGACCAGGCTGGTCTCGAACTCACAGAGATCTGCCTGCCTCTGCCTCCCGAGTGCTGGGATTAAAGGCGTGCACCACCATCGCCCGGCTGCAAAGGCTCTTTAGTTCCAGCTTAGTTTCACAGTAAATCTCTCTCTCTCTCTCTCTCTCTCTCTCTCTCTCTCTCTCTCTCTCTCTCTCAGAGATGTGTCTGTTCTCTGTGTTCCTCAGTGTGCAGTAGTGAATTCCTACAGGCAGATTGCTCATGCCATGTGAATAAGAATCCTTTTTTCCTCTGGGAAAAATGATAGGCATGTCTGATAAGATGTGTGTTATTGTAAAACCATATACAATTTTTACTTCAGTCAAAATTCTGTAGTTCCTGGGATATAACCCATTTGTACCAGATAATACACCATTACTTTTATTCATTTAATTTTTCAAGAAGGAATCATATAACATTATCTTAGAGAGTTGCTTTCCTACTGTCCCCTGTATTGAGAATTACTTTGCTTCTGTTTGTAAATCTCCTCCCTACTAGTAGGAGTGTGGTAGGGTAGGGAGCCAGCACAGTTTTGGACAAGCACCTGCTTAGATGAACTCAGACCTAACTTCCAGTGACTTTCAGGGAAGAACAAGTGTTTCCCGATTACTTGTCTCTCCAAAAATAAGTCTTTAGAAAGTTGGGTTTTAATCAAAACAGCAAATTAGTGCAAAGAACCAAACGTGCTCCTTGCGTTAGGCCGTGCAGGCCATCCCATCTGCCCTTAACGTGTGCTGCATCTTGGTTCTGATCTGTATGAGGATGGTGGAGGTTAGAGAGTCTTCCCTCTGTGCATTTTGTTAACCCAGAGCTGAAAATAGACCGAGCCAGAACAAGCACAGTGTGGTACAGCTGACTTCCCTTTCTACTGCGTCTTTCTCTCCAGGGGCCTCGCATCTATCTTAAATTGCCCATTTTTCTAAATCTCTGGTTTTCGTCCCACTACTTAAAATTTATGAAGACACTGAATGCATTTACTCATATGATTTCTTTACTGTATACTTCGTCCTTCTCTGTGAAGGAAAGGGCATTTCAGCCTCTGGAGAAAAGTCTATCCACCAGTTTGGTCTTACCTGTGACTGGGGAATCCGTGTCAGGACCTCTAATGATAGAACGTCAGTCCATGCGCAACAAGGTGGCGAGGACAGCATCTGTGACAGTTAATAGCCGATACTTCTGAGGGTTCACTGAGCCCAACTTCTCTGCTTGTCCTCCTCTGTATGAGGGTAAAAACCGGAGGAAACAAGCTGGGTGTGGTGGTCTGTGCTGTTAAAATCTCAGCACTCCGGAGGCGTAGGATGGAGGATGAACTTGAGGTCAGCCTTGTCTACAGAGTAAGTTCTAGATAAACATGGGTACATAGTGAGAACCTGTCTCAAAAATAGAAACGAACACAGCAACAGGAAAACCTGGAGGAAAGGAGTCAACATTGCCTCTCCAAAGCTCCTATCACCAGGCTACATTGCAAGGAAGGATCTTGTAGGATTCTGCACTGTGTTTTCAGAGACTAGCCCAGTGTCTGGCAAATTGTCAATGCTACGTTTTGAAGGAATGAAGCCAATGGTGTAGATCGTCTACTGTGTTTTCTGCTCTGTAAATGAGTTAACTATTTGTTCACCGTTATACTTCCTTTTTATTTTGAACCACAGATACATATCTCTCACAATATTTTCATTAACACAAACTCAGAGTTCTAAAAGTTACCCCTCACAGTTGTAACTCTTCAGTGTTTTCACCTGTTGTGAGTTGTGTTGAAAGAAGCTCTAACAATCAGACAAGGAAGTCATGATTTCCTTGTCCCTCTGGGTCTTGGACCATGTGCCTATTCTAGCTATTAGCACCTGCTAGATTCTAATTGGTAAGACAAATTCATTTTCACCCTTGCTGGGAAAAGTCAGACTAGAGAATTATTGAGTTCTGTAAATATTAAACTCCAGTTAGACATGAATAATTACTACAGAGGAGCCGTGTGTGTGTGTGTGTGTGTGTGTGTGTGTGTGTGTGTGTGTGTAGTGTGGTGTATGTGATCAGATCTCTTTGTGTGATGCTGGACTGAAATATGTGACCTTCCTGCATGAGCCAGTAGTATAAGCATATTCTACTAGGTCCAGATAAGTTATTTCTTAACTAGGAAAACAATTTAGTGAGGATCTAGAGCAATATCATCTCAAAAGAATAAATAACTTACTACTGTCAGTTGTTAATGTTATTGTTGACATCACCTCAGACATTCTAAAGATAAGGTTAAACTAAATCTTGGCATGTAATTACTCTCTAGGAAGACCAGATACACTAGACAGATACTATAGTTTCCTCCTTGAAGGTGTAAGTTCCTATAAACTACTTGAAGAATGGTGAGAAGTCCAGGAAAGCCAACAAAGTTCTGGATACATAGTATCTGCATACATAGCAGCTGATTACTGGTTCAACTGCAGATCACTGTGGTTGCAGAATGCAGCTCTTTACTAGAGGACTTCCCTAACATGCACAAGACCCAAGGTTCAATCCTTAGTAACATAAATGCAGTGTGGAAGTACATAGTTCTGAACCTGGCTCTCAGCCATGGAGGGAAGAGGGTCAGAAGTGCAGGATCATCCCGGGTTACATGCCGAGTTAGCGGGCAGACTTGGATACATGAGACACTGTGTCAAAGAAATAAAATCAAACAAAAGTCAGTTTAATAAGAGAAGTGCCTGCATCTCATATTTCCTTATCTGTGTCTATGACTGCTATGTAAAAAGTTCAGAGGCAATTGGACAGATATTGTGCCTTTAAAAGAAAATAAACAAGTATTTCTTCATGGTAAGGATGCATTAGTCCTCGCCTACTTAAACACTTTGTGTTTTGTTTTGCTGTATTGAGAAAGGAAATCTACTCTTGACATTTTAATATGATACAGAACAAATTCTTTACTGTTATGCATTTTTAGCAACTGAACTGTCTAAACACAGTCAAGAAACAGGAAGAAAAAAAAAAAGCCCGAGTCAAACATTTGGGGTTCAAGTCAATAGCATAGTAAGAAGCTTCACCATGGTCAAGTGGGATTTATCTGCAGACACATAAGTAGTTCAGTACAGTCGAATAAATAAAGGTGACACCCCATGCTAGCAGAGTAGAGGATAAAACCATACGATCACCTCACTAGATGCCAAAAATGCATTTCTTTTATGAATAAAAAAATCCTCAACAACTTAGGTAAGATCATATACAGTGGTGAAAAGCAGAAAGCCTTCCCTAATTTAAGACAGGAAGAAAATGTTGAGGATGTCACATTTGACAGTTCTGTTCAACCCAGGACTGGAAGGACTAATCAGGACAGTAATACAGGAAAAAGAAACCAAAGCCATCAGTATGAGAAAGGAAACCCATAAATTCTTGTTTGCAGAAGAGAAAATTCTGTGTATATAAAATTTTAATGAATGTGGGAAAAAACTGGACCAATAAATAAAGACAGTGGAATTGTAGTTTCCAGTTATCAAAAAAATCCATAATACATCTATAAATAAACAATAAACTATCCAAAAAAAGAAATGAAGAAAATAATCCCAAAGTCAGTGCCCCCGGGCTCTCAGATGACCACAAATTCTTGCAGACCATTTCATGACTAAAGCAGGAACACTCATTTCATCTTGATAGTGTGGTCACCGCTAAATTGCCTCCAAGGAATCACAGAGTGTTTGTGCAAGGGCCTGTGTTCAACAGCTGTCTGTCTGAACTGCCTAAACTTGTTTTTATGATTAGGTACAATAGTAATCTTTACCAAAAGCAATCTACAGATTCAATGCAATGCCCATCAAAATCCTAGCAAAATTCTTCACAGATCTTGAAAGAACAGTACTCAACTTCATATGGAAAAACAAAAAACTCAGGAGAGCCAAAGCAATCCTGTACAATAAAAGAACTTCTGGAGGTATCACAATCCCTTACTTCAAACTCTACTACAAAACTACAGTACTGAAAACAGCCTGGTATTGACTTAAGAACAGACAGGAGGGCCAATGGAACCAAATAGAAGACCCGGATATTAATCCTCACTCCTTCCAACACCTGATGTTTGACAAAGAAGAAAAAATATCAAATGGAAAAAATGAAAGCATATTTAACAAATGGTGCTGGCATAACTGGATATCAACATGTAGAAGAATGAAAATAGACCCATATCTATCACCATGCACAAAATTCAAGTCCAAATGGATCAACGACCTCAACATAAAGCCAGCCATGCTGAACTTTATAGAAGAGAAAGTGGGAAGTACACTTGAATGTATTGGCACAGGAGACCACTTCCTAAATATGGCCCCAGCAGCACAGACACTGAGAAACAATTAATAAATGGAACCTCCTGAAACTGAAAAGCTTCTGTAAAGCAAAGGACACAATCAACAAGACAAAACGACAGCCTACAGAATGGGAAAAGAGCTTCACTAACACCACATCAGAGAGTGGTCTGATCTCCAAAATATACAAAAAACTCAAGAAATTAGTGATCAAAAGAACACAGAATCTAATAGAAAAATGCCGTACAGACCTAAACAGAGGACTATTAACAGAGGAATCTCAACTTAGTCATCAGAGAAATGCAAATCAAACCAACTCTGAGGTTCCATCTTATACCTGTAAGAATGGCCAAGATCAAAAGCACTGATGACAACTTATGCTGGAGAGGTTGTGGGGGAAAGGGAACACTTCTACATTGCTGGTGGGTGTGCAAGCTGGTACAGTCCCTTTGGATGTCAGTGTGGCAATTTCTCAGAAAATTAGGAAACAACCTTCCTCAAGACCCAGTAATACCACTTTGGAGTATATATCCAAAGGATGCTCAATCGTGCCATAAGGACATGTGCTCAGCTATGTTCATAGCAGCTTTGTTTGTCATAGCCAAAACCTGGAAACAACCTAAATGCCCCTCGACCAAAGAATGGATAAGAAAAATGTGGTGCATTTATGCAATGGAGTCCTACACAGCAGAAAAAAATAACCACAGCTTGAATTTTGCAGGAGAATGGGTGGAGCTAGAAAGCATTATTTTGAGTGAGATAATCCAGACCCAGAAAGAAAATTATCACATGTACTCACTTATTGGTGGGTTTTTAGACATAAAGCAAAGAAAACCAGCCTACAAACCACAATCACAGAGAACCTAGACAACAATGAGGACACTAAGAGAAACTTAAGTAGATCTAATCTACAAGGGAAGTAGAAAAAGACAGTAATCTTAAAACACCCTTTTGTATTTTATTATTATAGCCTTGGATATTATAACCCTGGAATGTTTAAACAAGAATTTAAACTGTCATTTACATATCTAATTTTAAGACAAGTGTCTTGTGGAAGTTACAGAGCCAAAAAATAACAAAACATATCTTGATCTTATCTCTTTATTTCCACCTTCATGTGTTTTCCACTAGGTTTAAACGGTTACTAAAAATATCTCCAATGTATAAGCTCATTCAGTATTGTGAAAATATAGAAAATGAAATAAAATCTTCACAACAGTGAGTTTCTTATTTGAATAAAAGTCTCCAAATCAAAAAATCTGCTTTGCTAAAAGGCCAGTTTGCAGGCAGTGCTCCCTGTATAACATGGAGTTTTCTTGCAAGAGGCAGCAAGAGCTGCAGGCGGTACTCACTGTTTAACATGGAGTTTTCTTGCAACAGGCAGTCAAGGTTTGGCGCTTTGGTTGAACAATGTTGTGCAAAAGCATCTCGCTGTGCTAAATGCTCAAACAAATGCACAATCCCCTATGAACACATGCAAGTAGAATTGTAAGACATTTTTAAAACTACACAGCATAATCCACTTACCAATGGAAAGAAGCAACATAGCTAATTTAAGGAAAATATTAGCATAAAACTAGCATATCTTAAATTTGTGGATAATTTTATTTGTTATGACAACCAAGATATTTACTCAAATGAATGAATTCCCTGTGTTTAACCTTATTTTTGTTTACTTTCTGCTCGATTGTCTCTCCCCTTACACTAGATGACAACTCAGAAACCAAGCTATAGTGACTCTTTTCCACCTGTAGTGCTTAGTTACTGATGTTAGAAACCATCCTTAGCCTAGGTGGTGTTGCTTAGCCTTGAAGACCAAAATTACTGTATCTGGAGCCACATTAGCATTGCTTATGAAAAGAAGACGCATAAGCAGAGCTCACCCTGAAGGAGTTTGCCACCTGCAGTTTATATTCAAATGTATAGAATATTTCATTAATGTTAATGTGGACTTTTTTCATACTTTAACATGTCTGAAATTGGGATGCCATTTACATTTAGTGACAACCCAGCAATGGATTCCTATTTTGACAGCATGGCATCTAAAACTATTATGATTATTTTGTACCACAGTCAATGATATCTTCTATTAAATGCACTACAATATTTTATTCTTCGAGATACTTTTTGAAATCCCAGCTGAAAGCCATGCTAAACTATAGCTTAGATTTTAATTCTATACTTCCTTTTCAGAGTCTTATTCATTCAATTTTGAAGAAAATCCAAAGTAATAATATTATCAGGGAACTTATCAATATGTGTTTTACTGTGAGTTTGTACTAGCTCAGACAAAATTTGTTCTTCCTTTTCTCGAAAGGTCCGTAGGAAACGGCTGTAACCCTTTATTTTGATGATTTCTGTCTGTAGTCATTGACTTCATTACTAGTCTCTCTCCATCACTGTGGCAAAGACCCAAGCAGGCAAGGTGCTTCATAGATTTCAGCCCATACTTATGTGCTGCATTGCTGGAGGGAGAAGTATCATGTCATGGAGGTACAGCTGGGCAAAGATGCTTGCGTGCATCCTGCCTTCAGAGAGAGACCAAGAGAAAGGGGGCAGGGAAAAGATATCCCCCAAGCTGAACCCAGTGCTCCACTTTGTCCGGTCAGGCTTCATCCTCTGTATGCCCAATAGTCTACTCAGGTAGGAGTGCACTAATGCCTTAATTAATTGCTGAAGTCATTGCTTTCTCTGACCCAGTCATTTCTCCCAACTCCCGCCCCCAAAGACTCTATTGGAAACTAAGTCTTCAATCCGTGACCTGCTGGGGACTATTATTTTCAGCTGTGTGACTTTTGTTTACGCTGCATTTGTTTAACTCTGTGAAGTTGTGTTGCTGTGCCTCTCTAAAATGCCTGATGATCCTAATAAAGAGATGAACGGGCAATAGCAAGGCAGGAGCAAGGTTAGGAGGGCCTAGCAGGCAGAGAGTGTAAATAGAAGGAGAAAGAAGGAGAAAGAAAACAAGGAGAGGAGGCATCAGGGGCCAGCCACACAGTCAGGGGCCAGCCACACAGTACGAAGGAAAGTAAGACATACAGAAGAAAGATAAAAACTGAGGGAAAAGGTTACTTAAATTAAGAAAACCTGGCTAGAACCAAGCCGAGCTAAGGCTAGGCATCCGTAAGGAAGAACAAGCCTCGGTGTGTGATTTATTTGAGAACTGGGTTCCCCCCAAAAAGGTAAAAAAGCCAAAAGAGCAAACGACATTGCACAATGGCTCCCTTAGGAAGATTCCATGTTGAGGCATCACAACCATTTCTGTTTCCTTTTACAAAGCAGATCAGTTCCCAAAGCACCAGTCCGGCAGTGTGATAAGTGATGTCTCAGGTCTGTGCAGGACTATGCAAGAGTTGTAACTATGTGACCAAGAATTACCAACAATCCTGTGTGTAGCTGATAAGCAGTCAAGGAAATTATCAGGAACGAATGTGTTCCTTGCACCCAAGAGGTATTTTCTTCTCAATGATATCATGGGACAGAGCTTCTGTGAATTGGTCTAGGGGTTTCCAAACTAGCAGGTATCTCCTTACAGAGAGAAAAGATAAGGGCTCGGGAGATGAATGGTTTGCAGTTTGGTCAAATTGACTAAAAACTCGCTTTTTCTGTGCTTTTAACTTTTTTCTCAACTAGAATTAAGACTATGTGAATGTTGGCTAAGTTTAGAGCCATTTTAAGTATCAGTGAGAGGATGACTTCAGAAAGTTCAAGTGTGACAGTCTTTGAAAGCTAAGATTTTGAGCTCAGTAAATTTTAGGATCATTCTATTCCCATGCATATAAGGCCAGAATTCATGTGTCAAATTGCTTTTGTAGTCCCAAACAAAAGCTAATACTACATTATCAAAATGCTGCGGAAAGTTCAGTATTTGAAAATATCCAAAACACATGTGAAACCCTTAACTGTAGTTATCCTTAAAGAGGAGAATTTCCTCTCCCTAGCTTTATCCCAACAGAGTCTTTCGGTTTCTACTCCCGATGCTGGGATTCCTGGTTACAGATAAGTCTCTGGGGATTGGCGCAGTTCTCACGCCAGTCACTGCCTTGATTCTGAGAATCCTAGACAGTTAGCCTGCTCTGTCCAGATTCCCCCTCGAATTCCAAATCAAGAGCACTTCTGTATCTCTTGGCTCACGAAACCCAGACTGCACCTGAGCCCGAGACACAAAGAGCTCTGTAGAAAGTCGCTTTCTCTGGTCCCAGAACTGGGTGCATTTTAAATGCACGGTACAAAACATTATGAGATAACCTGCGTTGCTCAAGGAAGGCAAAACGTTCCTCTTCACCATCTTGCCAGATGACAGCTACAAGGACTGAGTTGTCAGACAAGAAGAAAACCCTGACGCCAAGCATGCCGATACCACACTAACAAGAGGATCCTCAGATCTAAAAAACAGGAGAAAATGTCAGTTCCACAGCTGACCGCCTCTTCCACAGAGGGCTACTCAGATGATTCCAGTTCATGCTATCAGTTTGCTATGTGCTCCAAGGGCCACACACAGGAGGAGGGGACAAGAATGGAGGTGCCCAGATCTCCAGGTACCTGACCTAGGTGTGATCTTACCGAGTATGGCCACTAAGGACCCGTGAGCTACTACTGTGCAAAGCCCAGCAGTCAGCCTGATAGAAATGCGAGAGCCCGTGTACCCGGGACTACATGATTGTCCTCCCCGGGCGCAGGAAGGAGAGGTCCTCCATAAACAGAGAGAGGGACACAAGCTTACAGAGCTGTGCGCGCTGGCCAAGAAAGCTAAGTTCCCAAGGTTTACCACAAATCAGAGCTATCACTCAGTCTCATGGATAAATGCCATTTATTTCTATTAGAACCAATGAAACTCATTCTCATAGGGACCTAGAGAAGTAATGGACACGGCAGACAATAAATGCAAAGCCTCCTTTACAGTGGCTTATTCTTTCTCTCCAGTTCACCCTCGCGAAGGACTTTATTACTAGATCATCCCAGAAGTCGTGTACGTTCAACCAGGATATAAGTTCTTATTTACCTCATTATCACTTCCCAATGTGTGGAAGTACCTATAATTTTAATGATTGAAGCTGAACAGAAGATTTAGGATAAGAATCATGAAGTCTCTAATGTTCGTTTTATTATAAAGCTTCCATTTTGATATATTTAATGGTATAATCTGTACATATGGTCTTTGATGGCTACACTTTCCTCTGCTTTGGTTAAAAACTCCAGAGGACAAAATACTTATTTTCAAAGCTGAGTTATTGTCCACTGACGACCCATGACTGAGCACACCTTTCCACACACAGCTTCATATTCTTTTTCTGCAACAACTTGCCTCACATCTCTTACAACATGGGCCCTCCCTCCCCAGGCTGCCTCTTCTGCTCTCCCTTCAGGAGACTCCAGGCTGGTGAGGTTTACTGTATCACAGAAGAGCAGGCTGCTCCAATCTAGAGCCCTTTCTCCTGAGTTTCTCTTAGGCTGAGATACATTGGTTAATTATTTTCTTCAACAAGGCCTCACTACATAGCTCTGGCTGGTCTAGAATTCCCCATGTAGCCCAGGTTGGCCTTAAACTAATTTCTTACAGCTGGCTCCTTGGCTCCACTGGGTCATTTCCTAAGACTTGTTTCTGATGTCTTTCCAATTGTGTGAGCTTACACAAAGGGCTTTGCCTTTTAGTGAGCCTTAATCACTTGCATTTTCTCACATACAAATAAAACTGTCTACTGCATAGATTTGTGGAGATTAGCTAAGACATCCCATTGAATGCGTCCTCCGGAGTCGTGCCCTTTAGCAAACACTCCACAAACATTAGCCAGTGTTAGACAGTCTCAACATCTTTATCTGCCTCCAGAGTATGCTTGGATCTGGACTGTAACAAGCCCAAGGCTGGCCATCAAACCACTCTCCTGTGCTGGTACCATCTAAGTCTAAGCCTGTGTGTTTGGTTTTGGTTTGCTTTCACTGTGCTGGGAAGAGAACACAGTGTTTCAGGAGCTAAGCAAGTGCTCTATCAAGCAACTCTAGTCTTAGACTTTAACAGGAGACATTGTTTTGAGAGACAGACTTGCTAAGCTGGTCCAGCTGGCCTTGCACTCACTATGTAGGCCAATGGGACTCAACCTTGCAGCCTTACTCCCTCAGTCACGTTACCAGCTGTGTTATAGACATGTGGATCATGCTAAACCCATTTGTGTCTTGAAACCAACCTACTTGTCTATGTTAGAATGCTACAGTTAGAAGCCAGTGACTTGACATCCTGAGCAAGTGTCCTACCCCTGAGCAACTTAGCCCAGCCCAGCCCAGCTATCGGGTTGTTAAATGCACTTCAAAATAACTTATAGTCAAAATCAGAAATAGTTAACAACTGTTGACCTTTTTATGCAACATGCAGATGCCTTTGTCTGGCCACGGCATGGCTCTCTCAGAATTTTGCGTAAGAGAGAATCAGTCTAACTGGACAGGCACACATAGGCATTGCAGGCTAGTGACAGCCCCTGCATACAACAGACGTCTTCGATGGGTAAACACGGCTACAAACACGTCAAAGGTTTCCATATAGGGGAGACAAGCATCTTGATACTGCTGGAGAGAAAAACAAGGAGTCAAAGAAAGGAAGCTTGCTGCTGAGACCAGGAGTATCCCACGGCAACATAATTCATGGCCTTTTCCCAAGCGGCTTTCTGAAACTAAAAGCTAAGGCGTTCACTGGAGTCTTCCAAGGATGTTTTATGTGTATGTGCGGACATACAGACGTGTGTTTCTCTGGTAGAACTGTGATGCAATTTTAAGTGAAGGTTGAGAAGAGAGACACGAAGGGTTGACTGAGGCAGTGACAGACAGGCAAAGATCAAGCAGCCTGCTGCTCAGTCAGGTCCAGGTAGCCCAGGCAGGATTTACTGTAGTTAGCCCGCCTCCTCCCAACTCTGACCCTGTGGATTTCGGTGAGTCTCTCTGATCTGCCTTTCTAGAGCATTCGTGTGCCCTGTAACCTCCAGTGGTCCCTTTCAAGTGTCTTATCTCAGGTTCAAAGCAGGTCGCCGGCTCTGTTCACTTGTTTGCCGTTTGCTGGGTCGACGGTAAGCAGCTTTCTCGGGTGTTATTTTTGGTCTGAAACATTCCCCCACAGCACTGTCTGTACAATGGTCTCCTCTTCTCTAAAGAAGGCACACAGAAGGATCCCTAAAACCACGGCATTGCCAAAGTAGCCAGCTGAAGGGATCTTTTATTAAACAAAGCTAGTTTGAGTTACTGACAGGCCTACGAAGTGCCTGAAGAAAACGGGAGTGTCCGGCTACTTGGGGCCATTCCAGGAAGGTCGGCTGCTTTTAAAAGCTGCATCTCATTAAGGGTCTGGATGGTCACTGGAACTCCGCCTGTTGTTTTACTCAGTAGTCTCTGGGGGACTATTTGGCACCAGGGTGCAAAATGAGCTCAGCAATTAGGGAAAGACACCACCTCGGCCCTTGAGTAAATCACAGAGTACCAGACTTCACAGAGAGTCAGTACCAGGCCAAAGTCATAGCCTAAGGATGCTAGGGAGTCTGGCTTCTCTCCTTCCCAGTGCATTCTGGTCCAGCTCCCGCTGTCACTGCCTCCAGGGGTGCTTTCAGGTATTTGGCAAGGACAAAGGCAATTTCAACCAACTTTTCAGGCCAACAGAATCGATCCCCAAATGTTTAGAACATTTATCCCTGGAAGTGGAAAACTCCACTGGCCGCATCAGTTTGTCTAGCCTGGCCCTAGAGATAACGTGAGATGGGCACGTGTTTGGATGCTGAGAAGTGGGAGCCCTACGTCTGGGGTATGTGGGTCCTTCCAGGGATCTGTGTGATGGCCTCTGTGTAATTAAGAGAGGACAAGAACAGTAACTCTGGGATTGCAACCAAATCTATAGCTGTACCTCAAACCTTCTAGGTTAAACTATCCATTTTAGTCCCAGGAAGTGTGGGAAGCATCCAGAGGGAAGGAGTGCCCCACTGTCCCACACCTTGCCTCTAAGCCTAGAGAAGGGAAGGAGAGGCAGATCACAGCAAGTTCAAGGCCAGCCTGCCCACAGGACAAAGCCAGTTTAGATAATCCAGATATACACATAGACTGCAGTCTCAGGAAACAAGAAGAAACAAAAAATAAAGGAAGTCAGGAGAGCTTGCCCTATGGCGCTGAGGACTAAGAACTAGCATGCAGTTCTCTCGTGTTTTCTTCAGACACCAAGGATCTACCTCTCTGAGAACCTGTCTGGTCGTCTTCAGATGGAAAGAAGTGTTTGGTCCGTTAATACAGCATTGCAAAATTCCCTCTCTAGAGTAACAGGAGACACAAGAACTGACAATAAATGCTTATAATCTGGAGTAAACTCAACTCACTCCTATTTATTATTTCTAGCAAGGCCATCAGATAAGCAGTTTTACTAAGGAAACAAAAGTATAAAAGTGATAAGGGACAGAGGTATGAGCAGCTGGGATCTCCAGGTGGAATGTATCTTCTATTTATGCTAATATGACAAATAGGCCTTACTAACAGGGAGAGGCACCTCTCTCTCTCTCTCTCTGTCTCTCTCTCTGTCTCTCTCTGTCTCTCTGTCTCTCTCTGTCTCTCTCTCTGTCTCTCTCTGTCTCTCTGTCTCTCTCTGTCTCTCTCTCTGTCTCTCTCTGTCTCTCTCTCTGTCTCTCTCTGTCTCTTTCTCTCTCTCTCTGTCTCTCTCTCTGTCTCTCTCTCTCTCTCTCTCTGTCTCTCTCTGTCTCTCTCTCTCTCTCTCTCTCTCTCTCTCTGTCTCTCTCTCTCTCTCTCTCTCTCTCTCTCTCTCTCTCTCTCTCTCTCTCTCTCTCTCTCTCTCTCTCTGTCTCTCTCTCTCTCTCTGCGCCTCTCTCTCTCTCTCTCTCTCTCTCTCTCTCTCTCTCTCTGTCTCTCACTCACATTTACACTGATATTCCTTCTGTCCCAGAGTGACATCTTGTATATAGAGAGCATAAATTTCTCCCCTCCCCCCTTGAAGAACCTAGGCCTCTCTTGCAAAACCACACAGAGGTAACTTGGTCCCTGATCACCGGTTTGGCTCTAGCATCTTCTCTCCCACAGACTTATTAAAGGCTGGCAGAGGACAAACACCGTGGGGACAGGAGAATGACGGCACAGACAGACATCCACACCGGGCTTCCTGGTGCAGGCCTATAAAATAAATAGTGACCCTGGAGGCTGAGACACAAGGACTACAAATCCCAGCGCTGCTTGCGCCACTGAGTGAGTTACAGGTCAGCAACTGAGAGGCTGTTTTCGAAATTTAAAAGAGTAACAAGAAGACTGGAGGTTGCTCAGTGGTCAAGTGCTTACTTACCATGTGAGGTCATCGGCTTAACCCCCATTTCCCGGTGCAGGGTGTTAATTCAGAAGGTTTAGAACACCGAGGAAGGCTCATCAGATTCTGAGCTATCCCTGCAGGGCTATGAAGGTCTACCCAGGCTTGTTGAAGAACTTTCCTTTTTGTGGATAAACAGGGATGCCAGTCTGCAGTCCATATCTTCCCTTCACCTGAGTAGGGCTCATCTGATGATTGAGGTTAGGAAGCCTGTTAGTGTCAAATTGTTGTTGTTGATTTTAAATGCCACCACTATTCTCCCGTTCCCAGACCACAGCTGTTGCTCCTATCTGACACCCTGTCCCCTCCCCGTGTGTTTTGTTTTCTGAAGTTCAGTGTTAAATGCCAACACAGAGTTTCAAGTAGGAAAAAGATGGAATCAACAACAAAATTGTCCTTTGTTACCTCTGTGGCCGGGGTAGTGACAGCAGAGTCACAGGATGCCATCCCCCTGCCTCTGCCTCTGTATCTGCGCCTTTTCTCACTGCTGGTGATGGCGAGGGAAAGGAGAGTGGAGGGGGGAGCTGCCCACTGGGAACAGCACACCGATGCCCTCTCGTTTTGTAGGCGGCGTTTGCATAACGGGATCTAGGATGAGGAGATGGTCAAGGTGGGATAAACGCTGACTTCAGGAGAGGGCCCATGCTCTGCACAGGAAGGAGCTGCTGATGACTGAATCAGGAAAAGGTGTGGAGTCAGACTGAATCTCACGATCAGGCCTTGATCTTTGAAAATGTCAGACCTGAGATGTTCCTCACACATCCAAGTAGCTATGTCAAGAGGACAACTGGATGCATTTGAGTTCAGGACGGGCATTAAGCCAAAAGCTTAAACTTAAAAGCCCTGCTGGGATCACTAGGGGACAAGTGCTGGTTAAGAAGACTTGAGGTGGGGGCTGAGGAGGCTCAGAGGAGGAGCCCACATGGAGGACTGAGGCTCTGCACTCTGCACTCCTCTGCCACCCAGCGGGAGCAGGTATAATGCGAAGGAGTTCTGTCAAGACTTGTTGATGGATCTGGTATGATGAGAATTGGCCACTAAACTTCCTAACAGGAAAGTCATCGCTGACCACGACAGAAAGCTGTTTGGTGGGGAAAGCCTAGTTCCGGGAGATCATTGTAAAACAGAACGTTAGGCTGCGCAATTGGAATTTCTGAGGAATTTCGCTCTAGAGGGATCAGACTCATGGAGCAATGAGCAGAGGCAGTTGAGTGATCCCACGATTGTTTTAAAAGGGGATATTAGTTAAATAGCAACACATCTGCAGAATGCTTGCAGCGACCTGCTACAGAGGAAAAATTAACGCAGCCGAGAGTGCAGAAGAAAATGGCTGCAGAATTGTCCTCGGGTGTGCGAGGGTAGTAGGAGCTACTCTTACAGGCGGAAAATCTGGCCGGGGTATGGGAGACTTCCTCTGTACTAACAGTGGGGAATGCAGAGTGCTCCGTCCAGATGGCAGCCTCTCTGTGGCGCACACAGTGGTTGGCAATGGATGGAGTGTGTTTCTGACTAGGTTTTCCCTCAGTAAATAAGAAAGTGATCATTGTGAATTAAAGTAGGGAGACATTTTGAAGTTTTGAAAATAGAAAATAATCATAATTATTCAGGGGTTTGAAGATGGGACTTTACTAGAGAAAAACATCTTGGAACAATTTTAAAGACTGATGTAAATTTCATGGACATCACCTAACAGTCTAAAGTCAGAAGAGTAATCTAATTGCCACAGACATATTCAGCAAAGGGGTTAGATGCCTATTAGGCAGTTGGATCCAACCAGTAATGAGAAAGCACAAAAGAGGAAGGAACCGGTTATGTGAGGGAGCAAGAGTTTTAACTTGACTAAAGGAGGGAGGAAATGAGGATCCGAGACACAAAATGTTGACGGGAACTGTGGGTTGTGGGTCCAGGGATTATCACGCTATTCCAGCGGAGTCGAAGCTAGAAAGGCAGGAGGCAGCGATGAGGAGACAAGGATGTTAATAATAAAGAAGTGTTCCAATTATTGCTAGCAAAGATAGCCAGCATATGATCATATGAACAATTCCTGACTTGTGTCCCAGAGGTCAGTTCATGTACAGACCCTCTAAATGCCATTAGATCTATGAAAATCTCAGTGAGTCCCATCCCTTCATGAAGTGAGACATTTTTGATGAGATACAACTGATTGACATTCAAATTTGTTATCAGAAACCAACAGGTTTCTCCTCCTCCACTCCTCTACTCCAGCAGAAACTCTTGGACTTCTTTCCCCTGCACGGCTGAACAGGGAGAGATGGTATTCCATCTAGCCACTTGAAAAATCAAAGAAATCTCTGGTATGAGCAAATAAAGCCTTCACTCATGCAAAAAGAAAAACTCAAAGACAATACTTTGTATCTTTATATGTAGGAAATTCCATTACTTATGATAATAAAATATATGAAAAATATTAGTTTTGGTGCTTAAATTTATTTCACATATAATTGTTTTTCAGAGTCAACGAACAAATGGGGTGTATTTGTAACTCCTGTTTAAGAATGCATTTGTAACACAATTCCTAAAGTCCCAATTAGTCTTGACATATGTGTTAAAATCTCTGTTTTCTGAGGTGAATATTTATTGCCGTTCAATCATGGGGGGGGAATCAGAAACAAACAAACAAAAAATGACTTTGAGACCCAAGCAAAATGTGTCTATTTCCCGAGGTTTACAGTGACTTTGATAAAGCACTCAGTGGGGTCAGGCAGAATTCATTCCCCATCACCCTTAAAAGCACAAGGTAGGAGCTTATCTTTGCTAAGTGCCCTGGATGTCGGGCACCACATAACTAACCGGAGAATCAGTAGCATTGGTCTATGGGAAGCCTCAAGTTCAAAGGGAATGGAGACATCCTGTTTGGTATTGTGTTTCACTTGGGCTGCTAAAACTGCCCAGACGCCCTCTGTGTTTTTCTTTTAATTCTTCAACTGGTCTTTTGTCTCCCTCATGAATCAGCCAAAGTACAATAAACTCCCGTGCCAGATGAATCACTTCCCAGTGTGTCTGAAGATTTTGTTTTTAGGTATAAAAATCTTTGTAAAGATTTATGTAAAAAACCATTCTGTCAGCGATGGTGAGCACGGGTCACATGCCACTCCTGAGGACCTGGGGCTTGTAGGAGAAACGAGAACATGGGTTCGGCCCAGCTCTGTCAGACTGCAAGTTCTGTTACTGAGACCTTCACTACGAAGGACACCGACAGAAAAATAAAGAGAAGAGTTGAACTTTCATCTGTCCAATGCTGAAAATTCATCCTCAGTTCCCAAGACAAAAGAAGAAAAAAGGGAGGGGTTTTGAGCTATCTCTAGAAACGGTAACAGTCTAAAGATTTAGCAACATTCATTCATTCAGTTCAACAAGCAGATGCTCATCAGCTTTAAAATTTTAAATTCACCAAATTTAAAATCATGACCTTTAACCATTTTGTATTTTCTAAATCAGCTTCTACTAACATTTTCCGTTAAAATCCATTGTGGGAAAACATCGCCTGACTAAATAGTTCTGAAACTGGTTTAGTGGAGCTCCCTGCATATTTGTTTGCAGCAGTATGATCAACAAATGTGAAACTATGTCACGTACATGCTGAAATAAGGAGAAACTCGGCTGTCACTGGGTGAAAGGCAAGAATGCCTCTCCAGTGATGACTCGCTGCATGATATTTGACGATCAGAGGGAGCGTGTGCTGTGCTAGGACCTCACCCATCCCTTTCGTATTAGAATATAGCTGGACGAGAATGTGTTCATAACAAAATCCCTAACACCCATGTGTACCTCACCAACAAACTGTTTCAAGACCACAATATATAGCTGCTGGTCTTTCATTGTCCCCTGCCTCCTTCATCTGCAGAATATGAAATAACCAAATTTGAAATCAAATTGAGTGTGACCCTGCTGTGTTAGAAAGGGGTCTGGTTAAGCTGCCTGACTGGGCAAGGTGACGAGGGTGAATGGTAGGTTATCATTCTCCATAGTTGTCGTCTAATTTCACTTTTTATCTGCTAGTTGCTACCTGTGTTCAATGGGTATCATTAAATGCTAAAACTTATGTTAAAAAACAAGGTTTATATTTTCCTTATCCACATGACTCGCTAAATTTTGGGGGTTTAAAACATTGTTTAGTCGATTCCAGCAAAGGGTCTGTACACAAAGGCACGTGCACCATGGAACGAGTTCAAAAGCCCATGCCCACCTGTGCTCTTTCTAGTTACTCTTTTTGCCTAATCCAACCTTCAAGAAACACAGAAGGATGATAGCAGACACTCGCGGGTGTACAGGAACTAGTAAAGCTTGCCCCATGCATGCTTGTGAGGGACCTATTTCTCTGGAACACACATCCCAGCACAGCTGTTGTCCTTACAGTGTGCTGCTTTAGACATTCCTCAGTGAGACTAGTTCTTAGTTTCACTTAAGTGTTTGTTGGTTCTTGAGTACATGAAAAGCCTATAACCTATTTACAGAGACATGGACCAACTGTAACACTATAGATGCAAAATGCTTGTAATAGTTCAATGGGAGCACAAATAAAAAGCATGTTAGTTTTCTTTGTTGGGGAAGACATCACCAACAAGGCTGCTTACGTAGAACATTAAAAAGAAGTGGCGCTTTGTCAAAGCAACAGACAGAGTCTGCAAGTGCATCGTATTTTCAGTGGAAAAAGTAAGTGAACTGTGCAGTGTTTGAGGGGCATAAAAGATAGTTAATAAGAAAGTTTGTTTGTTTTTTGAGGAAGCTTGTTGACAAGAAAACAGATTGAGCTATCATAAGAAGTGTTGAGAAAGACAGATTCTCACTGGAGAGTAGTTGTGTGCCTCTGTGTGTGTAGACACGCATGTGTATCTGTTCCTACGTGCCAACCCACCCATGCCTTGTCAATGACGGCACATCATACATTGTACATCACAATTCACACCTTCAACGCTGGAAAGATAAAAGAGAGAAAGGTAGAAGTGCGGATCTTGTTAAGTGAAGGAAACGGGCACGGAAGACAGCTACTACATGACTTCATTTCCACATTGAGTCTCAACACTTGGCACTTGCAAAGTTAAGGGTATAATTCAGGGGGCCAGAGGCTGGTGTGAACAGGAGCGGTGTGGGAATAGAGAAAAGCTAAGTAATGGGAGCAAGGTGCAGGTAGACGGTGAAGAAGGTCTACCAGGCTCGCGCACAGTAGGGAGACCACAGGGAACATCATGAGCTGTGCAGTTAGAGGTAGACGGTGAAGGAGGTTTACCAGGCTCACGCACAGTAGGGAGACCACAGGCAACGGTCACGAGTTGTGCAGTTCAGACTTAGATGAAAAGATTTTGAAACATTTCAGTGTTTGTCTGAGGAGAGAGAGTTGACCTAATATCAACATTGCATAATGTATGCATGTGTTTAAACATCACATTGCTCCCCGCTACTATGTATAATTTTGGTCTTTATAAACTGGTAAAATTAATTTTAATTTAATAAAAGATTATGATGCCAAGGAATATGAAGATGGATGTGTTATTTTATGGGGAAAGCTTCCAAAGTATGGCTTTGGGTTTGGAATCCCCACAAAGTAAACGGTTATTAATGAAAAAGCATGTTTTAATCTCAGAATATATTTGCTATGCTTTCACTGATTGTAAACATAACTTTTGGATGAGATAGAGATTTCCCCCCTCCCAGTCAAAATGCTAATTGGATGTCCCATCAATAGAGGGTCCTTCCTGTGTGGAGCCTTGATGGAACTAAGGCAAAGAGCTGTGGGTTCCACTGCGTGAACCCCCTAGCATTCTAGTTCCTAACAGCACCAATTCCTCTGAGAGTCACCTACTCTCCCCTAAAAAGGGAGGTGCACTCTGTTAACAGAAAATGTTGACAAAAAAAGAATCAAGCTTCTAGTTCATATTTCCAAACTTCAGATTTTGAGAGTGTATACTCTTTGAAGTGAGATGTTCCTTGAAAGAGTATGCAACACACACACAATTGCCTGAAAACAAGAGAAAGGCATACTTTTGTATATGACTCTACAAAGTAAACTACTAAAAATAAAGCCTTCTGTCTGCACAGTTCTCCAGAGGGGTTTCTCCTGTACGAAAGGTTATAAAGAAGCAGGAAGTTACAGTTGAGTTTTGTTTTGAGCATCTTGCTTTCAAGTTCAGACCCAATTTCCCAACTCTCTCTCTCTCTCTCTCTCTCTCTCTCTCTCTCTCTCTCTCTCTCTCTCCTCCCTCCCCCTCGCGCTCTCTCTCTCTCACACACACATACTATTTATACCATGCCTACATATTCTTTATTTAGAGATCAAAAATAAACTAACAAATATGCACCACTCTGATTAGGAAAGCTTACTCCAGTCAGCGTGGAGTGTTCTTGATCCTGAGACGGTGGGGGAATGGAAGGACATTAGCTAACTAAGGAACAGATGGCCCCAATCACCCCATGTGGCTAAACACACAAATGCCAACCTCGAGACGCCTTACCTTTGCCCTGTCTGTCCCCACTTGGTTGGCTCTGTTATATTAAAGGGTATTGCCTTTCTGGCCCTCAGTGTTTGAAGTCCATGGCCAAGAAGGCGGGGTGAGAATACCATTATGAGAGAGGTGTTTGCTTAGAGACATAGTCTGGACAGGATTCCAGGACCCCCTTGATAGTCCAGCAGGGAGCCACAAACTCCAGCCTATGTCTCCTAATCCTCTGAGGGTTCACAATGACCCACCATAAAGCCATAATGGGCTGTTTATCTGAGCAGCCAGGAGATAACATCTTGAAGTTTCCATCTGAGTTGCAGACCTGTTACATGAAGCCATAGGGAGCAGGAATACCACCCTGGCTGGGAAAATCAGCATGGGGATGGCCAGTGGGTAGACACCTCCTGACGCTCCTTTCTCATGCTAATGAGAGCCACAACTTTCCCAACATTCTTCTGTTGAATAAATTAAATGTACTTGGGAAGAACTCGCTGGGCCCGCCCTCGCTGGGTTCACATGCTTGCGCTGTTTTTGAAGTTCAGGACTATGTTAGGAAATATTCCCACTGGCACAATCAAGTGAATTTTTGTGGCACATTTTGACTTCTTTTCAAAGATTGCTTAAGTTCTGTGACATTAATCATGATCTTCTAATAAAAACCGGCAGAGATCCTCCACAAGTGTTTAATTCCCAGTGCTCCCATGGCACAGCAGTTCAGATGCCCCGTGCACACATGTGTCCGTAGTGTGTACATGTCTCCCTCTGAGAGTCTGTGAACAATATATTCTCTTCTCTGCTGGGACAGAATTAAAATATCCCCAAAGTTAAAAAAATAAAAGCGCTCTTTTCCCAAAGCCCTGCTATTTGTATGCGTTACTGGCTTTAGGAGAAGGAAAAGCAAGGCCGGATACCGAGCTAGCTATGGAACACGCAATGTGGTAGAAATCTTTACAACGGTTCATTTCTCATGAGGCTGTTGTCGGCTTGTAGGCACACCCCTCCCAACAGATTAGTGTCTACAATCAAGGAAAATGAGCAAATGAAGCTCTTGACTGTCAGGGTCCTCTTCGTTTGCTGTGTCCACATATGAACGTGTGACCGAGGATAAACTGCATGTCCCCCAGCTTGGTTTGTGTTAGCTGTTTCTGTGCATCTTCTATAAAACTGCTTTCATAATAATCATAAAAAACGAGGCTCCAAGTATCAAGCGAGTATTTTGAGTTTAATGCTAATGTTCAGATCTGCATATACCTTTCTTCCCTGCATTTAGCCAGTGGCTTTCCTTTCTCTCTTGGTTGGAGGAGGGGGTGGACGCGCAGAGGGTGGCCATGTTATTTTGCGCCAGATTCAGTTTCATCACGCTTTGTCTGATCTCACCTGCTCTACTTCTCTCTGCTCTTTCAATAACCATATGAGGTGACAGAAGAAATGTTGCACATGACATTGCTCTGGTTTGTGTGGAGACATCAGCTTCAGCAGCGTCCTGCTTTGCAATAAAGAGACTCTCAAGGTGAAAGCCCCCGAGGGCCGAGCCTCTGGAACTAATCTGGTAGGATCCTCTGCGTTCCCAACTGTGTTCCTGGAGGCTGGCTAAAAAGTGGAATGCGGGCCTGGTGGGGAGAGACTGATGCCGCCATCTCTCAAGGCTCTAAACTCAGTAAGGGCTTTGAGAACAGTTCAATGGAATGGTAGGGAAGCGATGGCCCTTCCTCCTCCCAGGACAGCTCACTGGGATATGGATTAGGGCAAAGCCCCTCTACCTTGTTCTTATGAGAGTCCTCGTAGTGAGCCCCACCAAGGGGCAGGGAGGAATGAAGTCTGCAGAATGAAGTCTGCCTTTAGCCAAGAAGAAAGAGAGAAATGAGGTTTTGGCAGGAAAACCTCCCTGCGTTTGAGAGAAAACTCTGAAGGAAAAGTATGTCAGTAAAAAGATTTCCCCAAAGATTTCATTTGGAATGGAATTCTCAATACAATGAAGACGAAGCACTTTTTGAGAAGCCCCTCTGACAATATTTCATTTCTAATAGAATTGCCTGTGAGCAACTGCAACACTGATACGGGCAGGTCAGTGATTGAGTGGACTGGAGAAATAAATAAAAATCTGCTAACTTCAGTTAAGCGTTGCCTTCTGTTTTCTAGACTGCGATGGCTTTGCCAAGCACTCAAGTCTATGCATGAACAGAAGAAGCACATTGCTCTCTTCAATTTTAGTGTCCAAGGACCAGAAAATGTTGGGAGCAGGAAATTTCACACTACTGATGATTAAGACGCGCCTCTGCCCTGGATACAGGGGCTTCTGCTTCCTTTGAGTGTGTCTCAGGAGTGTGGCCCTTGTTGGGGGAAGGGAGCCCTGACTCACAGGTGGTGCCTTGCTAAGAGTCAAACCAAACAAACTGCCCAGAAAATGTCCAGGTCTTACAGGAAAGGTTGGTCTGGTCGAATAAAGTGTTATCCAGTTATTAGGGGAATTTAAGAAAATATACTCCAGAATTTTCTTGCATGCAGACTTTGCAAAAAATTTACATGTTCATGTTCCAGTCAGAGAAAAGGTGTATAGGTCAGAGTGTGAGGAGAGGGAGTCTGAGGATTAATGAGTCTTGCCTGGTGGTAGCTATAGCAAGGCTTGTAGCCAGAAAAGTTGCTTCCGGGTCCTAGTGGGCCATTTTCTAGGTGGTGTTACTCAAGCAATTGTTGTTTTCGCAAATTCCGAGTCTCCTCATTTCTGTAAAGATATAACAACTCTGCTTCCCCCCCCCCCCCATTACATAAAATACTTTCAGGCTGAGCTGTTGAGATGGCTCCGTGGGTAAAGTCACTTGTCGTAAGGCCTAACGACCCAAGCTCTAGAATCCACACGGCAGAAGGGGAAAACCATCTCCAGCAAGTTGTGCTCTGACATTCACACATGCACTGCGACATATACATGCTCACACACAAAATAAAACATCCTAATAAAACTAAATGCTTTCAGGGTGCCCCGGCAATGGTACGTGTTAGAGCAACCTCAGTCAGCAGTTGTCCTTCAACTTTCGGTCCATTTCGCCTTCCGTAGCTTCTTCCTTCGTGTTCTTTTGTGCAGCATTAAGTAGCTCTACACTGGAACGTCCTGCCCTCCGCTCTCTGAGAACAACTGTTGAGTTTCTGTTTAGCTTTCTTCATTCCTTGTTGAAGGATAATGATCTCACTGGCTGCCAGGGTTGGACCACAGGAAGAGTGAGTTTTCATATCCACAATGAACTTAATAGGTCTTTTGTTTGTTTGTTTGTTTGCTTTACTTTGATCCATTTGGCCAAATATTTATTGATGTGGGAGTGTCATATATCAATCTGTTGATTTCATTGGCTGAGCAATAAAGAAACTGCTTGGCCCTCATAGGTTAAAGCATTGGTGGGAGGAATAAACAGAATAGAATTCTGGGCGGAAGAGGAAGTGAGGTCAGACTCTGCTCTGCTTCCGGACAGACACCATGCTCAGCTCTCCTGGGTAGACTCGACAGCTCTGCGCTGGAGCAGAGACACCAGGATGGACGGAGGCTAGAATCTTCCCGGTAAGCGCACCTTGGGGTGCTTGCACAGATCATTAGAAATGGGCTAGTCCAGATGCGAGAATTATCCTGTAAGGGCTAGAGTTCATGGGCCAAGCAGTTCTTAAATGAATACAGTTTGTGTGTTGTTATTTCGGGCATGAGCTAGCCAAGTGGCCGGGGTGTTGGGGACGCAGCCCCGCCGCTCCATATTTCAACAATTTATTTTCATGTTTTTTAGTTATCTTTTTTTAACCAAATGCTTTCATTTATTCTCTCTACACTGGTAAAAGCAAGCTTCCATTCCTCAGCCTCCTTCCCCATCCCTGTCAGTCACTGTCAGTCAAGAATGGACCATTTGACTTGTCTGGCTAGAGATCTTTGTAGTCAGGTTTGCCGTCCCCTCTCCATCTTTCCATTTTATTAATCTGGAGTCTCTTTAATGTTCCAAAAGGAACTGGAGCCAGATACTTCATATTCTGTTCACCTCTACATGACCTCCACACACTGGCCAAGGCTCTATTACCAGACCGACGTCGGCTCCTACTGGGATCAGAGATTCTGGTGAATGTCTATAGTTTCAATGATCATAATTGCAGCAGGAGAAATTCCTATCTTTTCCCCCAAACACCCAACAGTTGGAACAAGCACAAGCTTTAAAAATAACAAGATAAAAAATATGCACATATACATAATTTATACAATGTAATAATATGCATATATAATTTATAATTTGGGATGAAGTATAAATTTACTAAAACAGTAACTTCACTACTTTGCATATCCATAAAATAAAAGTAAAATGTATTATAAAATATCTACTTTTCTTGACATACCAAAGATATTTCTAAAGAAGAAATGGCCAACATAGCTACCAAATGAAAGCACACTGCTCTAAGAAAGTATTCTTATGTAAGACGTGGTCTTCACCCTGGTAGAAGTTATCATGTATTTACAAGTGTGTAGAAGGAATGAATTTGTTCTAAAAACCATTGATCCTTAAAGTATTATGTCATCTTATTGATTATCTGAGCTTCTCACTTGCTAGACACAACATAAACAAATGGGGAGCCCTTCAGGGTACCTTGGCAGCCATTCAGGAGAGGGATATAATGTCATTCATACCCTGTGGAAAACCGTATTAGAAAAGTATCATATGAAAGTTGCTTCTTTCTTTTTCTTCTTTTTCATTTTTTATGAAGAAACTGACATGCGAGTGTCTTCATGTGGAGTCTTAATGACTTAATGTGAGTTTGAGAAGACTCCCATTATAAATAAATGAGACACAAAGTACCCTGATGGTAAAGTACTCTGCCATTGGCGTCTAAGTGTCGGCCGTTGGGCCCATTGCTCAGCCTCCTGCTCCTTCTTCTGGGGCCATAGGTTCCTTTTCCCCCATCCCAAATTGTGATTTTTTTTTCATGGGGAATTGTTTGTCTTATTAGCGATAGCCACGGGGTATAGCTCTTGACTCCCTAGTCGCTTTGACATATAATTTTGTAAATGTAGCTCAAGTTGTGAGAAAATGCAATTTTATTCCTTGCTACAAATGTACAAACTGGCAAGGGCAAGTTAGCCAAGGGTGTTGAGTTATAAGTAGGATTTACTTATGGTGGGGAAACGGAGGCAAAATAGAAAAATGACAGGCAGAAGAATGGAGAAGAAAGACCCATCCACCAGTTGCTTCATAGATCCCACAGTGTTCAGAGATGCTTCTTAAGGTCTCATTTGAAGGTCTCGGTCGACATACAGTCAGAGGCGACTAACCAAGCAGTCTTTGGCACGCAGCTTCTTCATTTTGACTGGCAAATGTGCTTTAAGCCCTCTTCTGTGCACACGTGCAGTGAATTTTAAGGGCCGTAGGCGGTAACGATGACCATGAGGTCATCACCAATGTGATCACAGCCACGCTGCACCCTTACACAAGGTTTGAAGTTCAAAAAAGCTTTAATTTGGAGAAAAGGTAACCTGAGAATTGACAGCCTGGAAATGAGAGAGTCTGTGTGTAAACTTGGGAGAAGAGAGTAATTAGGATGGTAGGAAGATGTTTTCTCTTCGTATTGAGAACATTTTCTTGAGAAAAGAAGGAACCCTGGAATGTGTGCTTGGCATCTTGGAAATCACAAGAGGCACTGAGAGCGTATACATAGTTTCAATAAAAAGTCAACTGGATTCCACGGGACCTGTCCCGCGCATTGTGGTCCACGTGGAACACAGTGGCATGTCTTTTCTTTGTAATTTTTAGCACGGTAAAACAGTTGTTCTAGGGCAGAGGAGGAGGGAGGCTACCATCTAACTTACTAGAAGACTGTGATTGGGAAGAAGGTTGCCAAGCCAAACAGAACAGTGTATAGTAGTACAGCCACCAAGTTGCTTTGTCACTAGGTACGCAACCATAGGGATTTCAAAGTGCGGGAGCCTTAGTGTTGAAAGTTTGTTTGAAGAGAGTGAAAGGGAACGCACACACTGCGATGCTATGAAGTATTCCAATATTGTGTTACCCCAGGTTTTCACTGGTGAAGTGATAAAGAAAGTGTGGTATGTATACACAGTAGGATTTACCCAACCATGAAAATGGAGTTAATTTTGTACTTTGCAGCAACATGGATGGAAAATACAAATGAAGCACAGAAAGAGATATTCCACATGTTCTCACTTATATTTGGGAGCTAAAAACTTCATCTCAAAGAAGTAGATAAGAGAGTAATGGTTTCCAGAGCCTAGGATGCTGTGGGAAGGAGGAGGGAGATAGCGTTAGTAAAGGACACCAGGGGGCTGCAGCTGGGTGGAAGGAGCAACTTCTAAAGATTTTGTTATATTAGGTTGATGGTGGTTCTGACAACGATCAATGAATATGTAAAAATAGCTATCAAAGAAGAATTTAAACGTTTCCTACCAAAACAACAACAAAAGCAAATTTATGTCAGCAACTCTGATCTGAACTTCATGCATTGTGGTTGTGTGTACTGAATGGCCAGCTAAATCCCCGGTCCCTAACATGTCCAGTTTCTACTTGTCAATTAGAAATTAGTACACAGTGGAAGTATTTATTACATCACTGACTTTCACTCTTGGTTGCACTTTATACCTTTTGTAAAAAGATGGAGAAAACTGAATGGGGTACGTTCTCCTCCAGCCTGGAAAAACCAAGTAGAATCCACTTATGATGCCATTATGACACTCGCTTTTGAGAAGAGGCTTGGGTGGACCAACCATCCTCAGTGATATGCAACCAGATAATTCCAGAATTCAGCCCAGTGGACCATCAAGACCGCACTGGTACTCTTACAGGTCCTCTCAGTCTTGGGAGAGTAGTGATGTATCAGTAGACTACTGACATCTAAGGACACAGGGGCTGGTCACGTGAAACATCATTACATGGCCAGCAACACGGAAGGTGTGTGCTCAGGGAAACGTCATGGGATTGATTACAATTACGTACACAGCTGTGTTTTACCACACAGTCTATTTTACTATATTTGCATAGCATATTTAATAGCATATTGTTTGTCTTTACTTTAGCTGTTATATTCTATTTTGTTTAAAAAAAGAGACAATTGATTATACTGCCTCTTAACAAAAAAAAATACAAAAACTACTTCAAAATACTGATACCACATAAATTAGATAGATTCTAGGATTAATGTTCTTAAAGATAACATACAGAATAAGAATCTCAATATTTGTGGTACCTTTAAATAGTCATAACTTAACTTTGCATTGTATATGTTGTTTGAATATCGGCTTTTACATCTATTTAGATCTTTATAGCCTTATAATCTTTGAGGAGCTAATTTTCTTTCTTATACTCAGATTTTTTATCTGTGAAAATGAACATAAAATCCTACATTCCCATAGTTTTAATGATAATCACATGAGATAATGTTATAAGTGAGAACTATTAAATACACAGTAAATAGAAAAAATAGTATCATAATTTTTAATAAATTCATAGGAAGCATGAAAAGCTATTGTGTATCAAATTAGCATTTTCTTGTAAAGTATTGCTATTTGGTCTTCTCAGCTACAGGTGAATTGTGGATGCCAGGGGTTGTTTGACAACAATGTCTTAGAAGATTGTGACCATCACAACTAGAGGGGGCTGCTAGCCTGCAACGGGGAGAGAAGAGCATTGAATTGAAAACTTGCAATGCATAGGTCACTTTTCCATAGCAACACATCTCTGAGTTAAATGTCAACACAGTGGAGATTCAGAACATGGCTCATAGCGTGTCTCACAAAGAGAAACGAGAGTGTAAGACATTAACAGTAAAGATTCTAGTGACAGCTAGGTATTCTACTGCAAGGAAGCCACCCTGTCACAGGCTGTGTTAAACCCAGGCAGACCTAGTAGAATTGTTATAATAATGTGTGAAAGTTATTCTCATCCAGAAACTACTATAGCAGATGTTAGAAATATGCTTCGTAATTTCCTTACTCCTACACCACAGATAATATTAAACCTCAGTTATTAGAATATTGTCCAGAGCACTGGTTCTCAACCTTCCTTGTGCTTTCGCCCTTGAATAAAGTTTTTCACATTGTGGTAACTTACAATCATAAAATTATTTTGTTTGTACCTCACAACTGCAATTTTGCTAATGTTATGAATCATAATGTAAATATCTGATTGCAGGATATCTCGTATGTGATCCATGAGAAAAGGTCAGTTGACCTCCACCACTCAGGGTCAGTCGCCACCCGCAGGTTGAGAACCACTTGTGTAGAGGCAGGCAGAGTGCCATAGGTCTCTAATTGCAGGGCAGAAGGATTTTGGAGAGTTTAAGGTCAGTCTGGTCCTTGGGGTAAGACCCTGTCTCAAAAAAAAAGGAAAACTAAAGTGGAGATTTTAGTAGAATTGTTCAGTTGTGACACCTATAAATGAATATTTTCTCTCCTTAAAATCGTGTGATTCTCTTTTGAGTATGATAGGAATCTAGCTATCTTAAGGACCAGACTAAAGACTAGGAAAGAGTGTATATATACATTCAATCTTTTCAACATATGGCTGTTGTCCATGTTCAAACTTCCTCCAGTTCTTATCTAGATCTCTTCCACATCCTTTTCCAGAGATAGACATATTAATTTATTATGTCTAAAGTCTGTTTGTATTCAAGAGAGTCACTCATATCAAAATAACATCATTGAAACCCTTGGCATAAAAATGTTTTTCATTTCTAGATGGAGGCAGTTATCTAAGTAGAACGGGAGGAGGTTGGCAATCCATGCGATGATTTTTTAATGCTTATGGGATTAGGCTATACGACATCCTTGACACCACCCTTCCAGTCACTGGTCTCAGATGCTAGGGTAATGACACAGAAATACACAGTTTGCACCAACCCCCTGGAAGAAGATAATAGGTGTAATTTTGTTCCTGTTACACACAGACCACATGGAGCTAGCTGACCCTGTGCCAGACAGAAGAAGGTTATTTTAGCTTTCCCAGTGACTGCTGACATCACACAGGATGTATGTTTTCATTAAAGCTGTGAGGGGTGCTTTCCAGAGACTTGAAAGTATAACTTTATTCCTGGTAAAAGAGAAATTAAGAGCCCGGCAGATGAGACAGATGACACTGTGCACGGAAAGTCCTTGTGTTGACTGGTGCTGGAGAGTAAAGGAGAATATGCACCTGAGCAAGGAGTAGTTTTCAGTTGTATGGAAGGAGAAAGGAGTCCCCGCATCTAGTGTGCCTCTTTAGTATCCGCCAAAAAGAACGCAAGCAGGAGTCTGTGCATCTAAGTGTGTGCTGTGGGACAGGGTTTGTACCCTGCCAATTGTATTTTTTAAAAACGCTGGTTGGCCAGTAGCCAGGCAGGAAGTATAGGTGGGGTGACAAGAACAGGAGAATTCTGGGAAGAGGAAAGCCCATTCTGCAGTATTTAACCAGCCACAGAAGAAGCAAAATGTGACTGCCTCGCTGAAAAAGGTACTGAGCTATGTGGCTAACATAGACAAGAATAACGGGCTAATATAAGTTAGAAGAGTTAATAAGAAGTTTGAGCTACTAGGCTAATCAGTTTATAATTAATGTAGATCTCTGTGTGATTTCTTGGGACTAAATGGCTGGGGTGGGACAGAAACTCTGTCAACAAGTGTGCCTATTTAATATCTGCCAAAAGGAAGGCAAACAAAAATACATTTCACATACAGTTCTTGCTTGATATGCCCAGGTCACACTATCAAAATAAAGTGATCACTGTGAACTGTAAAGAAACTCCTCTGAGTGTGTTGGATGTGGTGGACTTTGGCAAGTGACCAGTGCAGGCAAGCAATTTCAAAAGCAACTCTTCCAATGATAAGAAAACAGAAGTCCTGTGATGTGGGAGTGAGTATTTGTGTCTTTCAAAATTGACATGTTGGAACTTAATGACAGATATTGAAAGGTCTAACCTTGCACAGATAAACAACAGGCAGCAGAACCCTCAGAAGTAGAGCTAGTGCCCCAATACAATTAGTTCCCCAAGAGCCACCTTGTTCTTCCTGTGTGACGGTGTAAGGAGAATTTGCCAGCATGAAGCAGAAAATGGACCATCTCTACACAGCAGACCTCAGCATCTTGGACTTGCCGTTCTCCAAAACTGTGAGAAGTAAGCTCTCTTCTCTGTCATCGCAGACGGGTCCACACTCAGCCAGTGTGAAGCTGCCAACATGGAAGTCACTGGTGTTATTTTGGATTGATGCACATTGGGGATGTCAGAATTTCCTCCACGTGACACAGTAAATACAAACAAGTCTAGAGCATGAATAATAGTAAATATCATCCTACAATCAAGAAGTGATGAGTTTGGGGTTTTGTAAAGCCCTATAAAATATAATCCATAAACTAAAAGCTTATGAAATTAATATTAAACAATAGTTGTAATATCCCTGTTGCAAAAAAGTTCCTGACAGTTCAGCAGTCCACTCTCCAGGGCCAGCTGAGACAGAACAGCGTTGTGTGTAGCTATTTCAGCGTCACAGTTCCCATCGGCCACAGAACGGAACCTAACAGCCACAGGGACCAGTGGCCATTATAGCGGTACTGAAGGTTAGTCTGTGGGAGAATAAGGTTTTTTAAAAAGCTCATTGAGAAGAAAGGAGACAAAGGCACCTTGGGTATAGGAGTTTCACTATTAGAAGTGCAAAAGATTTGATAAACTGTGGCAGCAGCATTCGGAAGGGTTATAAATAATTGTTTGGAAACATGATAAAGCCCAGAAGAGATTATGGGTAATGATAGAGACCGAAGATGACGGGCTGGGTGTCTGAGCACTCTCACACGGTTAGACTTGTAAGGTGTATGTATAAACTGACGGATGGTATTCACTTACGTGATTTAGACATGTGTACATGGGTTTATGTGCCTCAAGTGTGCAAACCTGGGCACATTTTCATTGAGAACAGCTGAAATCTGAACCTTTTATCATTAGAACACGAAGGCCAGATCGACATTTTCTTTGGCCTGATTGAAAATTCTTCACATTTTTGTCCTTATACCAAGAGAATTTGGGTACTTTAAAAGCTAAATATAATATATATCTATGGCTTTTATAAAAAACGTAAAAGATGCCATTTAGTAAATTTCTCTGGATCTTCCTAGTCCCATCTTGCTTTAAAAAGACACAAAAAAACTTCTTTTCAGTTGAATAAAGCAAAAGTAAAATTCCTGACTTTTTAGGCAGCAGATGAAGAGTAAGCTGAGCAGACAAAAAAATAAAAGTATAAATTTATGTTCCCTAATAAGACTTTGCAAAGACTGGAAAACCTGGGAAAAGGCACAATTTGTACATCAGGGGCCAGAGGTTCTGTTTTATGATTATGCTGCAGTTTAATTTCTTTATATCTTTCTGCCATTGTTAAAAAAAATTTTTAAAGAGCAAGCAGAACTTCAAAGGACCCCGCATGTGTTCCGAATCAAGGCTTCAGAGCCGATGTCTGACAGCCCAGGAATTAAAACGAAATAAATGTGCTGTTTAAACCTCTATTCTTTTCCCCCAACAACAACAACAACAACAACAACAAAATCACTTTTCCTGCATTTAGGTCTCTCCCTATTCCTGAGTTAACTTCAAATTTCTTTGTTTCTTGGATATTTCTTTATTTAGCAATTATGGCCCAGGCCCTTCAGAGAGTAAAACTCCCGTGGACTTCAGAAGGAATGTCAGAGCACCAGAGAGCATGTCAGAGCTTTGGGATCGGCCTCTGTGACTTTTTCTGTACATTAAAACAGATCTCCCCTCAAAAAAGAAAAAAAACAAAATGAACCTTAGTTTAGGCCACGCCCACACACCTGCCCTCCACCGGTCTTGCATTTTCTTGGGATGATGGAAACAGACATCTCAAAAAGAACAAAGCCAGGCTGGGGATGTTTTGTATTTGAAAGTGCACCAGCGTGAATATGAACCGTCAGTCACCAGCCAGAAATGTGGCAGCCATTTCTCAGAGCACGGAAGAGAGCAATGAGAGCTTGACCTAGCAAGCTACGTTTTGCATAAGCCAGGCTCATCACCGCAAAACAGCTTTCCTGTCACCTACAGAGACTTTGTAGCCTCCGAAATGACCAGCTTGGGAAGGACACAGACCCTCACGGTGGCAATGCAGTCTGCTAACAACACAATGAGTAAACGTGGGGTCAAATTCAGGTGGATCGTAAGATGTGGCTGCAGGAAAAGAGAAATTACTGGGCTTCAGGGAGGAATGCATTCGTAAATACCTGGGTTTGGATGCGGGCTGCTACCTGCGTGTCACAGCATTGATCTGGATCATACCGCTGGGTCCTGTTTTAACCAGTATTACCAGAGGACGGGTAAATACCCAGCGGGGGGGCAAAGGACTTTGCTGCTTCCTTTCGAAGAGCAGGGGAATAGAAAAGCCACTCTGGGGATATCCTAAGTTTAACGGGCTTGGGTTCCTTCTCTTTTCTCCCACAATACCATCTCACAGCCTGCACATCTGGCCTACAGAGCATCCCAGAATGTTTATTTCCGGACCTTGAGACACTTCCCCGAGTGTAGGGTAGACTCCATGTTGGTTAACTCTAAATTAAATTCTGAGAGCATATCCTCTCCAAGTGCAGAGGAGACATGCGGTGTCCACACTCCCTGTCCCGTAAGCACGTACGATAAAGAGGAGAGGAGTTCAAGTTAACAGGAAAGCCTTCAAAGCATGCTCACATGACATCTTCCTGTGTTCCTTAGGAAAGAACAGAGGGCTAGAGCTATGACCTCCCAACCCGGGCGTAGTCAGGATCCTGTCCTCTGTGATGAGGAGGAACTCAGATGCCTGCATGGGTACCATCTAATGTAGATGTGTCTCCGGACGTCACTGTGGAGAGGCAAACAGGCACTGGATACGGCTGTACTGGCTTGCTTGCTAGTGTGCTGAGAATGGGAATCCTACAGTTAAATTAAAAATAATAAAAAATAATCCAAGTGATGGAAAAGGCAGTATCTGAATAAAGTAAATTTTCCAGCACAGGATAGAGTGCTCAGAGGAAGGCATCTGTGTATGATGGCTGGGGTGGGGGTGGGGGCAGCACAGTTCATTCTTCCTGTCTTCCCTCCCTAATTTCCTCCCTCCTTTGCTTCTTTTCTCTCCCTCCCCTCCCCTCCCTTCCCATCCCCCCTTCCCTCCTCTCTCCTCCCTCCTTCCTTCCTTCCTTCCTTCCTTCCTTCCTTCCTTCCTTCCTTCCTTCCTTCCATGCTTCATTTTTGTTCTTTTGGAGTCTGTAATATTTTTCTTTTTCTTTTGGAACAAAATTTCATTCTATAGTTCAGGTTTTCCTTAAGCAGCCTGTGCAGCCTGGACTGGCCTCAAACTCTCTGCCATCCCATCTCAGCCTGGCAAGAGCTAGGATTACAGGCACGGGCCAAGATGCTCACCAGAGCTGTCTTGAACGATGAACTAACCGTAGATAAAAAGAACAGGAGAGGCTGACAGGAATAACGAAAGAAGTGACCATGTGTTTCCCTGGCACTTACTATGCCCTTGCATAGCGCGATCGGTAGGGGCCGTGTCCAGGTTTTCACAGCAATCCTCAAATATTATCTCTCCACCTACTGAAGAAAAATGCAGGCAGTCGGGGATTTCAAAGAATGTGTATTCGATGTCAGTGAAATTCCAAAACCTCAGCTGTTTACTGTACTAAGGAAAGTCTGTTTGAGAGAGTCAATTTGACAACAATAGCTTATTGGATACTTGAGTAGCAAGTCAAATAGTCTAACCTCATGGATCATTGCATATTTTGAACTATTTTGTCATTAGCTTTATAAACAAGATGTAAGGATGTCACTGGGAGAAACTGAGGAAGATGGATAAAATTATAATGGACAGTGCACTGTGTAGATATGTTTAGAGTCTTGTTACTGATGCATCCAAACCTGCAGACTGCATGCATGCCAGAATTACTATGAATGTGGCCCAAAGGTCTGGGCGGGCACCCCTGTAGTAGGTCTACAGAGAAATGTCCTACTGGCGATGTGTGACTGCAGACAGGAGCTAGGAAAAGAACGTAGAAGGTGAATTCAATGTTTGCCTTAGTGAGGTGGAGCGTAACTGTGACTGGGGAAGAGTTCACTGAGGCCAAGTGCTCCCAGAGAGAAGACAAAGGATGAGGGTAGTGCTCCCAGAGGGAGGGCAAAAGGATGAGGGTAGTGCTTTCAGAGGGAGGGCAAAGGATGAGGGTAGTGCTCCCAGAAGGGGGGCAAAGGATGAGGGTAGTGCTCCAGGAAGGGGGGCAAAGGATGAGGGTAGTGCTCCCAGAGAGAAGACAAAGGATGAGGGTAGTGCTCCCTGTGGGAGGGCAAAGGACGAGGGTAGCTTTGGACTCACGTTCTCAGTAGGGAGACAGTTGCAGATATTCCTACAACCACATCAGGAAGAAAGAAGCAATTGAGGGAAATTCTTAAGATATGGTGATGCATGGTTGGTTGAGCAGAGATATTCATAAACCAAGAGAGATCAAGTGTTAATACAATGCCACTCAAGAGATATCCTACAGATTAATGCATTCAAATTGAGGGACTTATGTAATTGTGTACAGTTTCCCTATGTGCTGCTGTAGATATGAGAGCTCCAGGTTGGTCTGGGAAAAAGTGGCTAAGCAGGTAAATTGTTTTCCAGGCAAGCCTGATGGCCTGAATGAGGTTTCTGGATCCCATGACAGAAGGAACGAAACGGTTCCTAGCAATTGTCATCTCACCTCCACATGTGTACCACACACATGCACGCCGACTCCAAGGCATACGTGTGATGCGCATATACACACAATAATAAATCAACTAATCTTTAAAAGAACTCCAGACTTTTTAAAGCAATTGCTGAATGTTGAGTTAAGTTGAGCAGCACACAAGCACGGTATTACCGTTCTTCCTGTCACCTGCTCCTGCTGCACTAAAGGTTGAATACATTCTTGAGCTTACGGCACACACCTGCACCTGGACTATGCATCTTTATAAATGCTGTCGCCTCTGTTGTCACAACCAGAAACAAAACTTTGCATAGAGTCAAAGGATTTTGCTGAATGAACTAAATCCAATAGCGATTTATCTTGAACACACGCATTCCTGTGTGTATTAAGAATAGCCAGACTTCTTTCTTCTTGTGATAAACTTGGTTTTAATCCCAGTGACCTTATTTTTTTTTTAAAGCAGCTGGTCTTTTTGCAATGCACTTCTCTGGTTGGTCCAACACTGTCTACATCCTCCTTGTTGATCCTGTCCCATGCCCTTTATTTAAAGTATCTGCATCTTTAAGTCTAAGGTAGAAAAGACGGCATAATCACAACACAGGAGTTTCATCAACAAACACTGCAGTTAGAAATCAAATTATGATTAATTTAAAGGCTGAAATAATCAGAAAAATTCAATGTTAGTACAGAAAAAATGTGTATTTTAAAAACACAAAGGCATTTGAATACTTGGGAGTCATTGTTTATAGGAAATAGAAAAAGAAGGGTTCTCTGTCACTCCAACTTAACACACAGGTACAAGATTCTGATAGTTTTCTATGATTCCTACGTACAGAGACATTGCAATAGTAGGATGAAACCCTCAAGTCCAAAGCTGCCAGAGAACGATGACCTCTTCACACAGATGAGCCATGCCAGGGATCTCGAGAATACCGAGTTCACGGGGTTAAGAGGGAGAAGAAGTCAATAGCTGAGGGAGGCTGGCACACAGTGGCATGGGGAACTGCCAATGGGCAGGCGCAGCAAGCTCTACTGTGTCTTTGCCATGCATACGTGTAGCTGGTCCAGTTCTGTTAGGAGCTTTCTTTCTTAGTTCGCTTACACTCTTGACTACTACAGACATATCAAACCCCGAACCCAGATGTCATGTCTAGAAGAGGCCTTCAAAAGTCAGATGATTCTCCAAGCTGTGTGCCAGCAGAAGAACCTAAGCAGAAGTAGTCGGGCTCAGCAGGATACAATTTAGAAGAATTCTGGGTCTCCCAGAGACTTGTATTCAAGTTTGACTTTGTCCAGGATGGGATTCAAAACTGCATTTTAAGACACTGCCCTGTGATTTTGGTTAATAAAGATGTTAACCCCACACTTTAAGAAATACTGATTTAGTTCAACACTTGTCTTTGATTCCTTGAGGAAAAAAGAAAAACTTAAATCATCCAACCGGTTCAAGAACCCTCCCTCTTCCATCCCGGAATTCAGTTGATCGGATGCTTTAACTGTTGTTCAGTACCAAAGGCCAGTCGATGGCTCTCTCCTGATTCTGCAGTTGAAGGTCACCAAGCAGAGAAGAGGATCTTTTCTAGCAGCTAAGAGTTTTTAGGAAATAGCTGTAGACAAGTGTCTGGGAGGAATTTAAACAGCTGGTGGAGCACAGCTTCATTAAAGGAATAGTTTTCTTTAATAAATTTGTCTGACGCCGGAAACGGTGAAGAGCTACACAGTCGAGACATACTCACCTCGATAAAATCTGCATCCCTGTAAAAGTCAGTTGAGGTTTCTACGACTAATTAGACATCTCTACACCCCCACTTGTCATTTTTGCTTCCAGTAACTATTGTACTTTCTGTTTGATTAAAAAAGCGTTGATAATCACACCTTAATAAAATCCCAATATTCCCCATCTTCTAGATATGGCTGTTAATATCGAGAATATGAAATTTTAAGTGTGTTTGAAAATCTGAATGGATGTTCTCAAGGAACAGCAGATCCAACAGCTATCCCACCTGGAGCATCCCAGCCTGGCTTCCAGCCTGGAGCTTCTGGGAGCAGCTTTCGTTTGCAATTCAATTGCCTAATCTCATTAAGATTCTCATGGAGAGGTATTTGTGACCTTCCTGCTGTAATGATTCTAGAATGGCCAGCAGACCATGCTTTATTTATTCTAGTACAAACCCAGCTAGTCATCAAATTCCTGACAACTTTATCTTTAATCTACCCATCCTGAATCTGGACTCTGGTCTTCACTGTCTCAAGATTCATGCTAGAGTCTTATCACCTTACAGATCCCAAAGGGTCTTGAACTATTTGAACTGCAATGTTGCCATACTTTGTGAAATATTTTGTCTATAACATTATGCAATCTTACATAACATAAGTTGGAGCCTGGCTTGATTCACAAAGAAGCCATAACCTGAGTCATAGTACCACTAGAATGGGCCATTTTCACGTTCCATACCTCCAACTGGGAAGAGCATAAAGCAGTGTGAATTAAAATCCTGGAAGAATGTGCTCCGCAATATTTGCACTTCTTCAAATTATAATAGTTATGTTAAAATACCTATGTGTGTAGAGTTTTAGAGGGACTTATTTTCAGCTTTCATTATTTTTATCCAAAAAGGAAAAAAAGGACAAAGGGAAACGCCCTAAAAAGAGAACAGAATCTCCTGAATAATCAATATTTGAAGCAAAGTCTTTAATTTGCTCATGTTGAAAGGATGCACCAGGCGTTTATAGAGACCGAAGGAAGAATCTGGTCATGGTTCCAGGGCGCATTTCTGCTCCCTGTGAGGCACTGGGAAGCACTTTGCTTTTGCAGTGACTTCCTTGGGCTGACTCGATTCTCTCAAGGCTTGCTGAGTGTTGTGCTTCCCTTTGCAAAGGTTCCTTAAGTATTTCAATTAAATGGTTATTTATTTTTTAAATTAGCAATAACGAATATGTAATACTACCCTACATATTACAGAGTTCTTGATCTTTATAAAATATCCAGGGCCATTTCATATTTATTTAACATACAATTGCTGTCTAATTTAATCTAAATTAAATGGTTGCTTGAAACCTACAATTAAGAGGGTTTCTAAGCTGCTTTTTAAGGAAGGAAAAATAAGAAATCATCAGTTTTGCCCTAAGGGTAGATACTTATCTTTTAAAATCAGGTATTTGGGTATTGAAATTAAAAACCAAGGTCATTTGGGAAATGCAATTCCAAAGAATGCTTTTGGCAGAGACATACATCGCCATATGGCATAGAGGGAATAATTTAGTTTTTTTTTTTTTTTTTTTTTTTAAAAACTACCATTCCTTGAACCTTAATAATAGAGCGGATACTTACCTGGCATTCTGAAGATGAATTATCACCTGTTCATAAGGAACATGTGTGATGAGACTTAGCAGTGACATTTCCTTCAAAGAGAAAAATAAAAATAATTTTGACTTTAGGTGCCATATACTAAGTAGGTTGGAAATACAAAATATTTTTTAAAAGTGATTATTATGCAGCGACTGTGGAGAGGACAGAGCAGAGTGACGGGTGCATGGTTGTGAGCGGAACCCTTGCAAAGGGATCCGTGCGAGCTAAGCTTGGGGCCACTGCCACGAGTGAACGCAGGGCTGACGTTGGAATGCAAACGCCAATCTGAGGGTTAGTTTGAAAGGAATGAGAGGATTTTGAGGGAGTGGGGTGGTATATCAAATAAAAAATTACAAAATACTCCAAGGGGATTGTGTCTCAATGCTTATCTGTATAATTGAAAGCAGCACAAGAAGGGTCTAGTCATCGTCATAGATGTATGAGGACTTTCAGTCAGAATGTAGCCGCCTTTGGACTTAGCAACGTGGCTTGCTGGAAAGTCCTGACTGACGATGTCACCACAGTCTGCAGGCGACTGAGCTGGCTGAGAGAGTGAGAGACCTTTCTTCTTACTTCCTCTCCCGTTGGTCAGTTACGGGCTGTTTAGATGAGAAAATGCCATCTGCACCTGTTTTGGCTACCTCTGACAAGCTTTAGCTTACGACCTATGATGGCGAATACTTCCTTTGCTTGACCCACAGCACAGTCACTGGAGTGTTTAGTCAGCCCTCCATAAGTGCTCCTTCCCTAACTGGGCTCTTCCTGAAGGTGTGCCCTTGAAAACTGTAGGAGCTAAATCAGCAGAATTCCTTGTGTTATAGGCTTATGTTACTAACAGTCTGAGACAAGAAGGGGTTGATTTTTTTCTTTGGGATATTGCATTTCTTTGGTTTGAATTTCTTCCTTAAACACTTTTTATCCTTCATTCCCTGTGCTCAATCCTTGAGAAAGATTTTCTACTTACATTTCAACAGTATCTGATGTGGGAGTGATTTCTTACTAATAAAGAAACTGCCTAGGCCCATTTGATAGGCCAACCCTTAGGTAGGCGGAGAAAACAGAACAGAATGCTGGGAGAAAGAAGCTGAGTCAAGGAGTCGCCATGATTCTCCCACTTCAGGCCGACGCAGGTTAAGATCTTTCCTGGTAAGCCAGCTCATGGGCTACACAGATTATTAGAAATGGGTTAGATTAATATGTAAGAGCTAGCCAATAAGAGGCTACAGATAACGGGCCAGGCCGTGTTTAAAAGAATACAGTTTCTGTGTAATTATTTCGGGCATAGGCTAGCCATGCGGGCGGCCGGGTGCCGGGGACGCAGCCTCGCCGCTCCTATCACTACAGGTATCTTTTAAAAACAACATTCTTATAGAAAACAGGACTGGAAAGATAACTTTATCTTAAAATGCTTCTAAGAAGACTTGTTCGACATTCAGAATCAACATGTTTTTTATAAAATGTCAGATGAGGTGGTTCAGAGAGTCACAGGACTAAGAAGGAGGAAGCAGGAAGACCCTAGGATTCTCTGACACATCAGCCTCCTCATTTTCATGAGATTGGTCCCTGTGAGAAACCTTGCCTCAAAAACAGTAAACAAACAAAACGGAATGACACTCAAGATTGTTTCTTGACTCTACTTGCGTGCACTGCTTACACACACATATCGTGCACGCACATATACCTGCATACCACATTCGTGTGAACATGCATGTACACAACACATTCACATACATACATGCACACACACAAAGAATAGATCTTCTATAACAGATACACCATAGGAGTATTTTTTTTATTCTTTTTAGCTTATTTACTTTTCTGAAACACTCTCGTGCGCGCACGCGCACACAGACACACACACACACACACACACACACACACACACTCCAGTGTAATTCTGGATCCTAAATTGCAAAATCGGAGCTGTAATTAAAGCAACAAGTCTGAGACTTCAGATTCTACCTTTGCTATTTCCCCTTGAACAATGTGTTTAACTTCTTGCCTTTTCAACCAGTATGTTTCTGAGCTTGACGATGATCTCCTATTCACCACGAATGGACACTCGCCCAGAAATAATGTGCTGTGCTCTCTATCACAAAGCGACCCATAGATATTGGTTCAGGGACGTGGAGAAGCTGGGGGTGGGCAGACAGTGGCTTTTCACAGAATCCCTTCATAATAGAGATCTTCACAATTGTATGTTCTTCCAGTAGTCCACCTCCACAGGGCCAATGGGGTGATCAGTGCCAGCAGTGGTTACTCTATCTTATTCCAACATGATGGTGATGATGATGATGATGATGGGGGGAGGGAGGGAGAGAGAGAGAGAGAGAGAGAGAGAGAGAGAGAGAGTTTAAGAATTTGGGGTCCATTTGCACTTTTCATTTTAAAGAAGTCTGTCCAAAAGTGAAGACCTTAGACTCTAGAGTCAGGAAGCCTGATGTCCTCTGGTCTCCCTTACACGTCTGTGAGATTAGGAACACTCCCGAATGCCCCCTCAACTCTTCATTTGCTCCTTCACAGAAAGCCACATACAGTGTTTTTCGTAGCTGCCTCATAAGGTCAGCGTTAAGACTGAATGAAAGAAATGTCATTCTAACGCCTCGAACTTGTACAGGACAAATACATCCGTGCCACTAAGTCTTATAGCTACCTTTATTGTTGTTTCTCTGTATTCCCAGCTCCATGAAGGACAGTGGGCAATCTGGTGTTTCTTAGCCCCTGGTATAGGGAGAGAAGTTTGGAGATTCAGTGCTTACATTCTTATCTCCAAGTTCGGCCAATCAGGAGTCTGTACAGACTCAAGTGTGTTCTCAGCCCCAGGTGTCAGAAACTCAGCATCAAGCCAGGCTGGAGTGTAATTAGAAGGCCCTGGGCAAGACTCCTCTTCCCAGCTCGGGTTGCTGGGCAAAACTCAGCCCATGGTGCATACCAACCTGAGGTCCTCATACTGTCTAGAAGCCACTGACATTCATCCCACAGGTTTTCCTCAATTTTCCTATCCGTCTCTATGAATTTTTATGCTTCAAATCTCTTCAAATTCCTCTTCTGTGGCCAGGTGGTGAGATTTGGGTTAAAATGGTTGGGTTGCTAGAGTATCCTTCCCTTCCCCATCACAGTGCCTCCAAGAGCTCTTTGGGACTTTCCAGTTCAACAGAAAAACAATCTGTCATTCACGCTGTTTATCAGTGATACCCCCAAGGAAGGCCACTACAGGATCAACGTCACTAGGGATACTCCACAGGTCCTGCCTACTGCTTTGTGTCATGGAAATAGAATTGTGTAGGCTTGGATAAGCTCCTTGCAATTGAGCAGCTATCAGTGACCTATACTGAGCACCCACCCTGACCAAATTCCATGTTGAATTTGAGAATACTGCTCGGGTTCTGGTGATTTATCTGTGCAAAATTGTCTTCAAAGAGGACTGTCTGGAAATGCAGGCTCCTACGTGCCAGGTTTATCAGAGCATTTCCCTGCTTTCTTCTCTGGGTAGGGAAAGCATGTGATCCTGTTCTGCTCTGAGGGATGTTAGAGCTAAATTTACTAAAAGATAATAAATTAGTAAATTAAGAGTGTGATGCCATCTAGAAGATATCACATGTTTATCTAGAAGTGCTTTGAACCCGTGAATGGGTCCATGGGCTTGAATGGACCAATGCTAGCTCTCGATACTGCCCTGCCGGCACGGTACTGCCCTGACACCATGGTTGAGTGATGCCTGTCCTTTGTGTCACCTCAGGTGAAACAAACAGCGTGACTGCTGTCGTGTCAGAAACGGAAGCTTACGCAAAGGCTCTCAGATGTAACACTGCCTCCAAGTGTCCTCTGTATGCACTTGCATTCTCTACTAAGCCTTATGTCGCTTCCTTTACTTTGAGATACTCATATTTCTCCATGTCAACTGATACTTGTCTGTGGACAGGACTAATGTTTCTCGGTTCCTGGAAGAACTCTAGTCTCGGCATCGTTGTTCTTAGAGATGAGCTCAGGAGTTGCTGGTGCCATTTGGGCTGTTTGAACCGCTGTAGTGACACCATCAGTTTTTGTTCCGTGTCACTTGGTCACTTACGGACAGAGACACCAATGCAAGGATAGACTCTGTGTATTTGATTAATTATTGGAAACAGCAGTAAAAGCTAGTGATTGGCAAATCAAGTTGTGATTGGGGTTTGCCAAAAGAAGGGTTTCTAGGGATTTTCCCCCCTCATTGGTTTTACACTTGCATAGTTTAGTAGAAATTGAATTCCTATGATTCTGTGCTTCTGGTTTGTTTGCACTTAAAACAACAAAGCAACAGTTTGTAAACAAAGGAGAAGGAGAAGAAAAGATAAGAGCATGCGTGTGTATGCACACACATATATACGGGGGGGGGAGGAAGGAGGGAGAGTCCGTCTTCGAGATGGAAGTCTTATCCAAGAACATGACCAGTATTAATATAAATGTCGTTGGCCAGGAACGGTGTGGAATGAGCTCCCTGGGCATCAGGATCCCACTCTCGTTCTGTTGTTGTCTGCTTGCCCTCATAATTGACTTTTAGTATCTAGCTTTCTCACTCTTAAAATGAAAAAAAAAAACACTGAATTATACATAATCTTGATTTCTAAATCTGAAACTACAAAATTAAGAACTCCTCATTAGAAGAGAAGGCCCATGGATGTGTGTCAGTGGTGGAACGCTCACTCGGCGCGCCAGAGCCCCCAGCTCAACTTGCAGTGCTAAAAAACCGAAAGGCTCCAAAAGCAGAGTCCCACGCTTTCAGGCTTTGCCCTATAGAGCCCGCTTAGGATTTTCAGTGTCTTTTGATTCTGCACTCAAGCCAAACCTGTGCAGTAGAATAAACACGATTTAGTTATATCTTTGAGTGATTAATGAGGTTTGTGCGGGATTTGTATCATCATGTGCCCACTTGGCACATCAGGTTTATGTGAAGGCTTCAGTAGACATGACAATGCATGTCAGCACGTGACAGAGCATGACAGTGTCTGACAGCACCTGACAGCGTCTGACAGTACCTGACAGCACATGACAGTGCCTGTCAAGTTACTTGTTTAGATCATGGATGGATGGGTTGGTGTGTAGTAAAAATATCAGTCAAGGTTTCTCACTATTCTTATTCTTGAGAAGGCAAGTATTCATCTTCCTGTTCAGAAATAAAACAGTGAAATAGTCCATTGTTTCAGACTTTGCTTAGAATTCGGTGCAAATAGTCATTTTCTTTCCGAAGGTACTAAGAATGGAAACTTATTTACTTCCCCGAGCATCACCAACTAGAAGAGTAAAAGGATTTTTACTGGATTTGAAATGCCTTCTTTAAAACATATGTAATATTTATAGGGCAGCTTGGAGTTAGCCAGCTGAAAGATTTAATGATAATAATCTCCATATTTCTTCTAAAATTGATTTCCGGTTTCAGTGAACTTGGAAAGAGTCCTGGGACATCAAATAAGTCAAGATCTTAACATGAAATGAATCTTCAGAATATGTTCATAGATTTGCATTTTAAACATGACCAGAAAAAAAATATATCTTTACCCATTATTAAGGTGATACTTTAATGAAATTTTTTTCATTTACATGAAATGGACCTTTTTGGCTACAGATGAAAGGATTTTATGGTAGCGACAATGGTTTTGTGAGTTAAATGATCCCAACATCATCAGGAACGAATCACAAGTGCCTACCATATGAATTACAGCACCATGCGTCTTAGAAAGGTATTTCTGTGGCAGGCGTTCCTCCCATCTGCACAATCAGATTCCGCTTTGAAGTCCTGCTTGAGAGCCTCACAGGACATGAGAGTGCCACATGCTAGCCCTGCCTCTCTCTCAACTGCAGCGTGACTGCTTCCCTCGAATGGAGCATGCTAACGTAATGACCAAGGGGAATAGGGAGAGAAAAGGCTGCAGATTTTATAATTAGACTTCACCATAGAGGCATTCTTTACTAATTTTCCTGGATAAAACTATAGAGATTATGACAGCTGATGTACAATGTTTAATTTCAAATAAACTTGGGCAAGATCATTTGACTTCTTTGATCTTTTCTATACGGGATATGCAATGAAGTCTTTGCAAACATTAGGCCACAAATGAAGCCAATCTGCTAATAAATGAGCATATTGATATTGTGTTGTATAGCCATGCAATAAAGAGTCACAGAGAAATGATAAGAATCCTAAGATAATAGTGCAACTATTTCAAGGGACTCTGACTACTGCTGACTTTCCTTCCGGTGCCTCTGGAGAATGGACATGTTGGCGATGGTGGAAGGTTAGCTGTGGTAACACTTGTTGTTTGGGTTTCCTCCTTGATGCATTTGTAGAACAGACAGAAAACAGTGCTGAAGTGAGAACTGCAATGAAGAGAGATGGAAGTCAGCAAAACTAGAGCCTTGTAAGTCCACGTGAGGTGACTTGTCTAAGCGCTCACGGTGGCATTATTCTGTATCCATCAAGTCAGTCATGACAAGGGTATGTTTCCTTGGTATTTGCCTCACATTCAACTTGTATCTATGTTATGACAGGGTAGCAAGATAGAAATGGACACTAAATTGCAGTTTGGAGAGAATTCCATCTTCGCTCGGTGGTAGATTTCCCGCAACTTTCCAGCAATATTTACCATTTCATATTAAAAACAAGCTTTTGGGGAGGCTCTCAAACACCTCTGAGTTCTCCCAAAAGTATTTGGCTTGTTTTACACCAGGCATTACCAAACATAGATCCTTAAAGAATCAGGCTTAGAAATTACTGCCTGTGCTGGGCAGTGGTGGTGCACACTTTTAATCCCAGCACTCGGAAGGCAGAGGCAGGCATATCTCTGTGAGTTCGAGGCCAGCCTGGTCTACAGAGGGAATTCCAGGACAGACAGGACTGTTACACAGAGAAATCCTGTTTCAAAAACACAAAAAAGAAGAAGAAAAAGGAGAAAGAAAGAAAGAAAGAAAGAAAGAAAGAAAGAAAGAAAGAAAGAAAGAAAGAAAGAAGGAGGGAGGGAGGGAGGGAGGGAGGGAGGGAGGGAGGGAGGGAGGGAGGGCACTGACTGCACATCACTCTTATTTTGCTCTGAATGCTTCAGCCTTTATAGCTGTGCCCTATTTTAAAGAGAGGAAACTAATCATAATAGAAATCTATACCTATCAACACACAACAATCCAGGAATCACCATAGAATGACTATTTTTATTATACATGATATAAATGTCCTTTTAACCTGATATAAAACTTAACAATAATAACAAATACATAAAAGCATAATTGGCTGGTATATTAATGTATTTAAAATGACATTGAGGATATGAGATATGTTTTCACTATAATGACATTTTAGCATGTAAGTTTAAAAAAATCTAGCATGGTTTTCTTTTATTTTTGAAATAAACAATAATGAAGTACAAAAAACAGAATTTATTATCACTGGTTGACAGAAACATGGATTTGTTATTATATAAAGTTGCCCTATAACTGTTTAACTTATTTATTAAATAAGAGGCAGATATTTTATAAAATATAATAGCAATGGCATGTTTTTCATGTATTACATTGCCATACAATGAAATTTTTTACTTTAACCATTTTTGAAATGATCTACAGGGGATATACTGATTTTGGTTTTCAACATGATTTTCCATTAAAATGAAGTTATTTTTAGCCCTTGTCACCTCTGCTCCTCTCGAGCAATCTGGTCACCTTAAAGTAAAGGCCTGAAACTGTGCTGATGGGAGAGATGGAATTTTTTTTTCTGTCCTATGACTTAGCTATTCTGTATAAAAGGTTTAATCTCTGAGATCTCTAAGAGTAACTTTCCATTCCAGGCAACTTTGCTGAACTCCTGAGAATGCGGCACAAAATGACTTCTTTGGCAGAGCAAAGACACACAGCATGGCAGGAAATCTCCCTGAAATTGATAATTCAACCTTTTCCTTATTTACAGTTCATTGGATACTTCTTAAGGAGGAAAAAAATGCATTTTCTTCTACTAAGTCAACAGGACTGAACAGGATTTTAAATTAAAAACGCTTCTCCAATCTCTGCGGCAGTCCTGTCTGTGTTTCTGTAGCGCTCCAGTTCATGGCTGTAGATGACAGGAGAAGTGTTTCCCACAAGCCTATGCATTGAATACTTGGTCCCCACCGTATGACATTGACATATGAGGTTTAACACCTTTAGGACATGGGCCCTAGTGGGCAGTTAGAGGGCAATGGGGGCGGAGCTGAAGGATCGTAGGTGTGCTAGGCTTGTGGCAAGAACTCCCTGCTTCCTGACAGTCTACACACATAAACAGCTGCCTGTGTAAGCCGCTCCTACCACCTCCTGTATGCTGTGATGGTTGTGCCCCCGAACCACGAACCAGAAGAAATCCTTCTTCCCTTAGTGCGATTCTGTCAGCCCTTCTGTCACTGATGAGAACAGTAACCAAGCTGGGTTTGGTTATCAAGAGAAACGATTGGCTTTGTTGTATCTTCTCTCTGGCATTTGTAATTTCATACATGTAAATTCCTTCCCAAAAAAAGCACCATACATGCAGAATGTATAATGTATACAGTCTGGTGATATAATATAACATATAGCATAGTATTGTTTTGAAATACTGTAGTCATAGCAGTATTGACTAATGGCTTAGTCTACAAGATAACCTCAAAAGAAATGGTGTCTTTTCTGTCTTGGAAAGCACACACACACACACACACACACACACACACACACGCATGCTTACACTGTTTCTTGCTGAATTCAACAGTAGAAATTAGAGGTAGCAGGGGCCTGGCTAGGGTGGTTTCCACTAACTTGGTATCAATACCTGGGCCTGTCCACATGGCTGGCACTCTCTGGATCTTCCAGAACCACAGGTCTCTGGAGCTCCAGTCCATCATCTTTGCAGTCCAGGCTTTCTGGAGTCCGCTATGCCTTGTGTCGCACAGACAAGTTTCTGCTCTGGAGGACTCAGCCCACCAGACCTCAAACGCACGGTGCTCTCTCTTCCTTGAGGCTGAGTTTTTAACTCTGGAGGTTGTGAAAAGTGAGAAAAACTTTTGTGATGTTTGTGAACCTAGAAGTAACAAGATAACATGAAAGTTGGGTTGATAGATTTTAAAACTAGCTACCTAGAGTCTAATCAATCAGATACATAGACACATTCCCAAGCCTAGCGTCTATTAAAACTCTCCTGTTCTGAAAAGTGATGTCTTGGCATTCATTGGTCTCTGTTCAGCTGACGTTTTGTTGCTTCATACGTATGCAGTAGAAATGAACACAGAAAAGCTTGGATGATAAAGAATGGCAGCGCCATCCTGAATTGCTGACTGAGATTAGAAGGGAAATCTTTCATTTCTTTGCCGTACTTGGTGTTTTTTGCACACGTAAGCACCCGAGCTCAGCTGCCACCATCTCTGATTCCAGGGATCACATGGGCAGCACGTGAATGGAAACAAAGCCTGGAGGTAGAAGGAGGAGGAATTTGGAGCGAGATCAAAGATTAGCCCCATTCCACTATTCCCTCCGACTTTTTACTATCCAGTCTAAATTTGGCATTTTATGAGACATTTCTTTTATTCTCAAGGGTAAAATTAAGCTTGAATCAATCTAGGATTCCTCTTTCCTCACTGGAGAAATACACACAATTTGATTTGCCAATGAGACCTTCGTCACTGCATTTCCAGGAGTAATCAGTATGAAATGCATGGTACGTGGGCTTGCGTTAGAATTCCATCATGAAAACGGCCACTATAGCCCTGGATAAGTTACAGAAGAAGCCCTTTAGAATACTTAACATTACCTGTGGCCTTGTCTGGGATCTTCTCTGTTTCCCCATGTTGTTGATGCTGGCTGGGGCGAGGACACTTCTGAGCACCTCGCATCTCCTGTTTTCTGAGCGTCTCTCCTCCGTTCCTACTCCCTGGGTAACAATGGCGTTCGCTGCCATCAGCCTCATGTGAAGAGGCCAGTGTGAAATGATCCGCATCTCCACAGGCAGTGAGGGGTACGGACAGCCAGGAAGCTGCTGTTGCCTGCTTTCCGTGTCCTGTTAAACATGATTTTCCAGCCACAAAAGAATATAGGACATGTAGAAGGTGACTGTCTTGACTTCCATCTGAATAGTAGTTAAGTGGTTAAGACTGGCCTAACAGTGCTTTAGGGGAGTTGTGGGGAAGCCATCTCATAGGGGTCATAGCTGAGATCAAATGTTAGACCACAACCAAAAACTCTACAGATGTTGATTGGGTGAAGGCTCAAGTTCATTCCAGAACATAAAACGATGTTGTTTATTATGTTTTGTTGTTGTTGTTCTGACACGGAAGCCACTTTGCGAAGCTTTGTGTTCTTTTTACTTGACCATCCCATTGGTTCTAGCTTTGTTTTACCAACTACAGTCCAGAGGTTTCTTTTCATGTAAGAGACTGTCATTCTTCAGAGAAAAGCACGTGTTGGATGGAAAGCAGCCCAGACATGTCTTTAGATCATGCGCTCTGTGTTCAGACTGATTCTTGCAGTGTCAGTCTGGTATGTGCAGGCATGCACAAGTGTTCCAGATGTGTGCTGTATCAGTGAGAGGACAGGGAACCATGTCCTCTCTGATTTAGAAAGAGTAATCAAATAAACTAAAATTTTGAGTTTGAGAAAGCACCAAGCAGGTGACAAAACTGAAGAGTGGGAAGACTGTTGGTTAGCAAAAGCTGAGCAGAAAGAGGGGCTGACGAGGTCGAGCAAACGGGCTTCTTAGGGCCGTTGCCACAATTCTTGTGATATTAGGATAGTGGACCTATCGCATTCTGCCTTTGTCAGACTCCACAGACTCATAAGACACAAAGTGCGAAGCATGACTGTAGACTTCAGTTCAGGAGAATACATTATTATTCACTTGGAAACTATAGCGAATATAAAATACTGGTGTGAACTAGTAACCGGAAGAGGAAGGGAATATGGGTTATGATCTGTACTTCCTGATCAGTATCTTCGTAACTTTCAAACTACTCTGGAAAATAGAATTTATTAATTATTAAAGTGTATTTGGTTTAAAATTAAGTATTCTCTCTGTAAGTTCAGAAAATCTAAAACAAAACTCACCCTGAAAAAATTCTTTTGTTTATATGTATTTACTGTGCAGTTATTCCTCGAGTGGAGAGGTTTATATGATATGATGAGTTTAAAAATATTGAACAAGAATGCTCCAATTTGGCAACATGAAAGAGCATGTGTCTTCTAATACTTTGACTTAATATATCTTAAAACATTAAGGTAATTATAAAAATGTACATCCAGATTTATTGATGACGTATGAGGAGCTGAAGGAAGTTGAACAAATACTAGAGATCTTAGTTAGTTAGTATTTGTCCCCAAATCTTCATTTTTTTGAACACTTTTTCTTGGATGCTTGAACAGTCAAAGCATGATTCTATAATGGGGGAGAGATTGAAGCCCAAGAACAACAAAATGCCAACTCAAAAGAGAAAAACCGCAGGTGAAAGATGGTCAGCCTACTTGGTTTATCATTAGCAAGAGAAGAAAAGAAAGCCAGAAGAGAAAGCAAAGAGGTGGGAAAAAAAATCAAGCAACTTCCTCATGAATGTGATCAAATTTCTGGCCCATGTTTCTGCAGAATCAAAATCCTAAATCAACCCTTGAATCCAAGATGGTAAAATGGACCTAGATGATGGTATCTTAAGCTTTTAGCAGAAGACACTAAACTGCACTCTACTGGGCTTGAAAGACAGATGCTACATTCAATAAAACATCCTTGTTAAGTTTGATATGATAAAGTATAATAGAACAATGGATTAGAAACAACTGAATTATTTCCGTCACCATTGCCAAACCTATAGCAGAGAACCAGTACAGTTAGTTTCAGTGAACGGTTCCATACTTACAGCTTCTAGTGGCCTCCTTGCCAGGAAACCAAACAGAGAAAAAAACCCAAATGTTTAGAGTATTCTTTGGAGTTCCCTTTTCTTAAAGACCCTAATCTCAATCATGAGGTTATCACCTACTCACCAAAAGGCCACCTGTGGGTACCATCCCCTCAGCAGTTAGGATTCTACCATATCCACTTGAGGAGAGTGGGAATGTGGTCACAGACGCTCAGTCTCTTGCGCCAGGCTTCAAAGATTTCTCATATATCAACTCTATGTGAACTTGATAGACAAAAAATAAGATCAAAAGAAAACAACACAGAAGTAAGAAACTAAAAGAAACTGGAGATGAATCAAGACAAAAAAGGAAGAGCCAACTAATATGAAAGAATTTAAATACAAGGTGCAGCAAGTAAAACATGCTGAAGGAAATACAGTGAATGCATAGAAGACACAAGCACAGAAATCTATAAAAATAACTGGGAAATTTTGAAATATAAACAAATAGAGATGCTGCAATTAAACAATATAATCTCTTAAAGTTAATAATGGGGCCGGGCGGTGGTGGTGCACACCTTTAATCCCAGCACTGGGGAGGCAGAGGCAGGTGGATCTCTGTGAGTTCGAGGCCAGCCTGGTCTACAAGAACTAGTTCAGGAATAGGCTCCAAAGCTACAGAGAAACCCTGTCTTGAAAAACCAAATAAATAAATAAATATAATGGTTCTAAACAACAGGTTGGAAATTTCTGAAAGAAAAAGTTTAAAAGATAGCTCTGAAGAAAAAAAATCTATGTAAAAAAAGAAAATATTGCTCAGAAATCTAAGTGGAAAATATGAAAGAATTTAAGAGATATTGGTGACAAAGTTTACATACATCTCATTGGAGTTGGAAATAATAAAAGATAAAAATGAAAAAATTTTCAATAAATTTGAGAATGCAAATGATTGAATGAATTCATAGAAAAATATAGTTGAGAAAGAAATAGCACGAATAGTTCTATAATCCTTCAAAAAATTGAATTAATAGTCAAAAACCTTTGTCATAGAGAAGTCAAAGCCTAAGTGAAATTAGAGGAAATATTTATTCAACATTCTAGACCAGATAACAAAGGCAGGACTCTCTAGCTTCACTACAATCATAACAGCACAAGAATGGAAAATTAAAGAATAACCCCATTTGTGAACGTAGATCGAAACACCCTAAGAAAATATTGGCAAGACGAATAATAATGCACACAGAAAAATAATGCATCAGAGGAAAGCTTATTTTATGTCACACGTGCAAAGATGGCTTCGTGACAGAAATGCTGGTGAATGCCTCTAACTCACAATATTCCCAAATGTTAGGGAAAAAACCCAGTTCGTGTAGAGGAAAAATGAAACCAAATTCTACAACTATTTAAATAGGAACTTCAGCTCAAACTAGAAAGGGAAAGCTCCTCTCTTACACTTAATGAAACCATCATAATAAGACACTGTCGTCCACCTGCTCAGCAATCCCACCGCAGGCTGGTAAGGGTGTGGTAGAGCAGAACTGGAAGTCTCGTGGGCACTGCTGTTCAGTGTGGGGCTACTGATGGACCTTTGGAAGTAATCTGGCATTACTTAATGGTTTTAACTCACAACTTCATTCCATTCTTACATATGTGCAACAGAAGACCTTCATAGGATAATCTTGGCAATGTTGGTTGCAACAATAACAAGAACAAAAACGAAAACCCTTAAAAGTTTTGTAACAACACCACCGAATATCTATAGATAGAAAACTGGGCGAGTCAATTCTGTAGATATGAGATTGCCTACTAGACAGCAGAGAGTTGTAGCTTCATGCATGCACAGAGTAGAGAAAGCAAGATTCACGAGGCAAGGAGAGCAAGCTGCACACATATGAAACTGCTTTTGTAAGGGTTGAAGGCAAGCAAATTAAACAAAGGAAAACAATAGAATTTAAAAAGCAACTCAGACTCCTCATTCCCAAATGGAGGGAACCGACGCTACTGGAGAACGGCACATACAGGCTTTCGACAGAAGGGCTAACACTATTTTCCTTGAGATGCAAGTGAAATTGCTGTCAGTTCATTCGTAGCTTATTAATGTATAGATGTTATTTATATATTTGCATTTATCGAGATTTTATAGCAAAAGACTATAAAAAATGAACGATGTGTAATCGTCAAGTTTACTAACTTTCCTTTTATAATAATGATTAATGATGTAGACAAGGAGCCTGTGACAAACAAATGGGATGGGTTACGTTGTTAACATGATCGGTGTGTGTTTGTACACCCACGTGTGCACATCTCTGGGGAAGGGAATGTAGCCTAGTCAAGCACTTTACCACTTGTTACTTTTAGAGCCTCTTCAAATTTGTCACCAGATGGTTACACATCCTGCTGGGTGAGGAGACAGGTGAAAAACTCAAGTCTTGTAACAGTTCTTATCTGTGGGGTCTTAAGCACTCAAGCCCTTGTCTGTAACACTGAGGAAAGAAGATGGGGGTCACATGAGGAGCCACTAAAAAGTGCTGAGAATGCTGAACAGGAACTCTGACAGAGTAAACGCTCAACCACTGTTACCTACGAGTACTTTCCCTTCATTTAATGCTTTGAAATGTTCTCTTTTTTATGGTAGGCTTTGGTCACTTGACAAAGCAGCTGATGACATTGGCCGACGGACGTGTGGCCTTGGCTCTAGAGGGAGGCCACGATCTGACAGCCATCTGTGACGCATCTGAAGCCTGCATAAACGCCCTTCTAGGAAATGAGGTAAGAACAGCAGGTACAGATCAGGGGTAAGAGGAGGAGGACACATGCAAGTGTGTTTTAAAGTTGATTGTTTAATCTAAGAAAGAAGAATGTTCTACGAAGCTTTCACCATGAAGGACGTAGGCACCAGAAGTTTCTGTGCTTTGGTGTGACATGCTGTCTTCCCTGGTAGTGTGTCCACACAGCATTCTTGCCAGTCAAGTTATTCAGACAGTCAAAAACTGAGCAGTGAAAACACTTGGAAAGAAGAATGTTTTGTCTACTGAGCCAATCAAATGAGCACTGAATCATCTAATGTGAAATTAAACTTTTAAAAGTTTTGAAATTCCCTGTTACTGTCAGAAAAGCAAAACCATTTTTAAAACAATCATAGGCTTTTTTTTTTCATCATTTGAAAATGTTTTCTTCTAAGGTTGCGATCATGTCCTTTCTTCCTGAGAGTGATAAGAGATCTCCTGAAGGTTGAAAACTCCACTGTTGCCATCCAGCTGCACTGCAGGAGACCTAGGACCAGAACTTGAATCTAAAAGATCAGAGGTCCACATGGCACACCTAACATGCAGTACAAATTGCTAATCCCTCCATAGACTTCATTTCTAGTCACTTGGACATTTGGGGCTAGGTCGGGACAAGATTTTAGGTCAATTCATTGAAACTCAGCAACTATTTCATGGCTTGTGTGTATTGGTTAGAATCGTCAAGTTGCTTAGGTTTTCATAGTGAGTGTACGGCAGATTAATGAATTAATTTTTGATTTCCTTTTTTAGTTTGGAGGAAAATTTTACCTTTCTATTGTGAACTTGAACTGGAAATGTAGCTTTTCTTATTCGTGAAATTGTTTTTGAAATCTACCTTTTGTGTTTTTTTTTTAACAAAACCTTAGGATATTGCATGTATATTCATGGAAAACTACTTTTTCTTCTGCACACTGAATGCAGAACCTGTGCTGCTGCTATGATCATGAGTCCGAAGTCACACCACGTGATTATTTGCCATATTTATTGAATAAGTACACTTACAATTCTGAAGACTATTGCAGCACCGACTGTTTAACACTGTCATACAATTTTAGACAGTGCTCAGAGCACCGACTTAAGCCTCCTGGCGAGGAGCTCAGGGAGACTGTAACAACTTAATGATTAGCACCAATCGTAGGCCGCTCTTGCAGTTCATACATCACTCACTCACAGTATCAAAGATGAAAAGATAGTCTTCCCATGATTGCTGTAAGCTAGCAATGTCAAGCACAATATGGAATTATTTAGGGGGAGGTGACCAAGGAGGGTCAAAATGCTGGGTGCATGTTGGGGGCGTTGATTGTAGCAGGCTCTGCTTGCCCACCAGATAGCGTTTGTTTTTCGAGCCAGTTGTATGTGGCTTTTGATCTCTTTATAAGCCTAAAGACGATGAGAATGTTTTGTTTGCACCAGAAAACCAGGATGAGCTGTGCATTGTGGCTTCACAGATTGTCCCACCTAGACAGAAGCATTGCCCGGCAGCCTAGGCAGACGCCTTTCCAGCTATGTGGAAGGCAGCTACAGAATCAGAGCCTCTCTTTCAGTGCGGTCCTTAAGATGAGTCCTTTCCTATTGAAACCTCTGTGCTCAGCCAAGTTCTTGCTTCCCAAAAGCATCTCCAGGGAAGTAGCGAATCTCTCCAGCGATCTTATATTTTAGGGAACACCAGGCTCTGACCTAGGGGATAAAAAGCACGATTCGCCAATCTTAGTCAATCTGCAGGGTGTAGAGACGGCCAAGACATAAAGCCCAGGAAGTAATAACCGGAATTATTTGGGAGAGATATTGATTGTGTAACTGACTTTAATTCTCTGGATATCGTTTATTAAGCTTTATTTTTCAATTTAATATTTTAAGCCACATCTTGTCTCCATCCGTTGGCCATCTTCAATTGCATGAACAAAATCTAACATTTGTTTATCCCACTCGACAGAAAGGGGAGTTTAGTTTTTCCTATAAAAGGTTCTAGGGATGTAGACCCGGCTATAGATTCCCTACAGGATGCTACAGGAGTGGCAGATGTGACTGGTAGACTGAGCACTGAAAGGTAAATGTTGCCGCAGCAGATCTTTCTACACCAAAAAGAACAAAGCAAAGAGAGAAGGGGATTTTTTTAAAATGGAAAGTGGAAGAAAAATCCAAGTGTGCTGTACATTATAATTCATGTAGAAAGAGGAAATGAATGTGTAATACTTGAAACAACTCGAGAAACAAAGAGTTCTCACTTTCATTGACAATATAATTTATAATCCAGTGCCTGGCTTGGGGTATTTTCCAGGTCAAAGGTCACTGTGACTACATTGAAGTTTTAAATTTCATTCCTGCAGAAAAAAAATAATATATAAAGTATATTGCATGTGTCTCACCATTTAACCAAAATACCTACATATAATTTCCACAGCAGTTTTATGTGGTAATCTCTGGATAAGAAAATAAAAACGACGTCTTTCAGTTACCAATTACTGCAATTTAAAAATCCCAATTTTCCTCCAACCCCCCCACAAGTGATTAATAGAGCAATTATGACTTATTATCTGGGATTTCACTTTTACAAATAACAAAATGCGCTGAAGCTGGAGCTTCAAACACTGACAGCACCAACGAGCTTCCCGACTGCGAGATGCAATTGAGCTCAAATTAGAAAGGTCAAGGGGGCCTTTGCCAGGGACTCTGCACTTCGTCAGATGTATTTATTCATGTGTAGAGGATTAGAATTTATAAACATTTTGCCAGGTTTTTTTTTTTCAATGCCATTTCTTTTTCTTGTTGTTCTTGGCCAGGCCTTGTCAATACAGCAAAATGCTGCTGCTGCTTCTAACTTATCATCAGCAAAATAATACAAATTTCATAACCCCAAGGAACTGTAGGACCAGCAGGAACCACTGGTTTCATTGTCCTTGCAGACACATAGATGGGTACCAAAAACTACTATTTTTTTTTAAATGCTATCTAAACATTTGCACCTTAGACAGGTATTCTCTTCTCTTCAAACACTTCCAGCATGGGAATGAACTACTTAGCAAAGCATCTAGCTGTTCTTTTCAACAAATATGTGCAAATGTGGTACAGGAAATTCCAAGAGGAGATTGATCTTTTTGAAATCATACTAAAAGTTTTTATTTTTAATTTATTCTGGCCAAGTACGAAACTGGGCTTTATCTCTCAAATCATATTATGATGAATATTCTTTTTACATTTTTACCGAAGCTCTTAAAAACTCCAACTTGGAGTTTGAGGAATTAAATATCTAAAATGAGAAAACTCAGGAGATTGACTGGAAAAGGATTAGGTACGGCTCTGTGAGCTGTCATGTTTTAAGATTTAGCAGCAGGGATACACATGAAGTCCCTGGAAGACTTTCATTCTGGCCATTTGTGTTGGAGCTAGCTAGGAAACATACAGTTTCCTTAAGGCCCCATTCAACTACTGTTCTGCAAAGCCAATTAAAAGCACCTCAGTTTGCTTCCTCTGAAAGAAATCTGCTGTAGAGGTGAGAAAAGCTGTAGGCGTTTCCCATCCCTATGGAATCCAGTCTGAAAACAGGCTTTCTGGAGAGTGAAGAAGAGGGCACCCGAGCAGAAGTTTGAATTGCAAACATGAGCTAGCAAAGGCCACTGACCAAAGGAGGATAAACAATAGACTCAAGCTTGTTAGAAAGATAGGAAGATTTTGGAAAACTAAATCCATATTTATAGCTATGGGTGATATTAGAGCCTCTAGACTGTTCTTACTCAGTAATGCTTGATTTCTGGTTCCTTTCCTTTTTCTCCTTTTATCTTTCTTTTTGGTTCCTCCCTTTCTTTCTCACTCCCTTCCATCCTTCCTTCTTTTCACCCCACTCTCTCTGTGTTTCCTTTTCTCATGCTTCTTAAAAAATTACTGCTGTCTTCTAAAATACACCCAGCTGCTTTTTCTTTGTCTGGGATTTCAAAGACAGTGGCTGAATGTGGAGGTCGTCTTTGTTTTTAAAGTTGGTTTTGTGCTCTAAAGATGCTGGATAAAAAAAAAAATAACCTCCTTAACTAATTCCTAGAGGGTGTTGACAGCCACCCCTGAGGTGAACCCTTGAGAGATTGTTGTCCAAGTTGCTCACTTGGGGAGACAGGGAGTGTTTGCATTGGATTTTACATAGAGACATTGTTTTGCTATCTTTTTCATCTTTTAGATTATGTATGACTGAGGCTGAGTCCACTGGGGAATTGGTGAGAATCTGGGAATGCTCGCAAGATTCATGAGTAGAGGAGAGAGAGTGTTTGCTGTGCCAGAATGACATTTTCCTCTGTGCTCTTCTTAGAGTTTGATACCTGCCTGTGCACCAAAAGCAGTTGGGTAGGGTATCTAAAGGAAGTGAAATTGTTTTGTAAAAATATTATCTGAATATTCTTTCCAGTATAGATATGGCCTGGGAGACCGGTTGCTTATATTCAGAGATGAGTACAGGAAGGTGAAGCATCTGCTTCAGGAAATGCTTCATGATCCAGATAACTCAAAACTGTGTGCAAATCATCTGAACTATCTCTGTCCGGGTTGTTAAGACAGAGTTAAAAGAAATATGGGTTATGAGTTTGAACACATCATGGAGTATAGTTAGCAATAAAAAGAAAGAATTTATTTTTATAAAGAACCAGACATCATGGAATGCTTTTATCTATCCATTCATTATGTTGCTGTTTATTGGGCATTTATTGTGTGAGAAAAGGTTCTAATGCAAGCAAGAGTAATGGCGACCTTGTTAAAGATCCTACGAGGCCAGGCAGTGGTGGCGCACGCCTTTAATCCCAGCACTTGGGAGGCAGAGGCAGGCGGATCTCTGCGAGTTCGAGACCAGCCTGGTCTACAAGAGCTAGTTCCAGGACAGGCTCCAAAATCACAGAGAAACCCTGTCTCGAAAAANAAAAAAAAAAAAAAAAAAAAAAAAAAAAAGAAAAAGAAAAAGGAAAGAAAGAAAGAAAAAGATCCTACGAGCACAATGTAGGAATGTTTATCTATGTATCTTTGTTTGTTTGTTTGTTTTTCAAGTAGGGTTTCTCTGTAGCTTTGGAGCCCGCCCTGGAACTTTCTCTGTAGACCAGGCTGGTCTCAAACTCACAGAGATCCACCTGCCTCTGCCTCCCAAGTGCTGGGATTAAAGGTGTGAGCCACCACCACCCAGCTGGGGGATATTTATTTTATCTATAGGAATGCGAGAGTATTTTACAGAGAAATAGCATTTAACCTTGATGTTGGGGACAAAGTAAGACTTTGGCAAGTTAGTATCTAAGGAAAAGATACATTATATAATAGGAAACATAAAGATACATTAAATAATAGGAACCATAAATGAGAATAGTGAGGCTCTGGCTGGATACTCTTGCTTTGTTTCTGAAGAGTCCAAGCTCAGAGGAGTAAAGCAGGTGATACATCTGGGCAAATGAAAGAGGGCACCATCATGAACTGGATTTCTATGAAGAACGTGGGAGTTCCTAAGGAATACGCCAGTACAATCACTGCAGAGAGAACAACAGAAGAAAAGGCTGGTGTGAGGCTTAGGGGCGGTAGACGCTCAGCTCCCGCGGAAAGCATCTCACCAGGAGCAACTCTGCTTCTTCTGTGCTGCCACAGCTGTCTCCTGGGAGATCCTGGAAACCAGCTGTGGGTAGCTCTACCTACTCTGGGCTCAGTGGCATCACAGGGGCAGGTTGAAATAGGCCATTACCCCACAAAGTGCATCACTTGCCAAATGAAGCTTCTCCATCATGAAAGCTACCAGGATATCGCTGATGTGAGAGGAGGAAGCAAATCTTGGTGTAAATCTTCAGTGAAACTAAAAGGAAGCCACATATAGTGCCCAGTATTATAAACTCTGTAATCAGGAAACGGGGAAGAGAATTACCGTAAGTTTGAGACTAGCCTGGGCTACATATCAAAACCTTTAAAAATTAAAATACATAAATGAAAACTGAGAAATGAAAACATGAACATCAGCCAGCACTCATGTTCGTTGGGTCCACCGTTGATTCCTGACATGGGGAAGAATATTCCCCATGTCACACAACTTCTCCCTTGTCCTCCAATCCTCCTACAAGACCAGTCGGACCTGCTGCTGGGCAGAGATGCTTCTTTAGGGCTGTGTTGACATCGTCCTTCATCCTCCGCATGAGGCGGGAGACGAGCGTTAACAGCCATAACCTCAGCCTAGTGACATATGAGTCAGCCCAATCCACTCTGATTTCAGCCCCTCCGAGTCTGTTTGCTGAAGAACATTATTGGCTTCAAACCAACAACAATGGCTGTTTTAAGAATGACTGACTCGCCGGGCGATGGTGGCTCACACCTTTAATCCCAGCACTCGGGAGGCAGAGGCAGGCGGATCTCTGTGAGTTCGAGACCAGCCTGGTCTACAGAGCTAGTGCCAGGACAGGCTCCAAAGCCACAGAGAAACCCTGTGTCGAAAAACCAAAAAAAAAAAAAAAAAAGAATGACTGACTCATGATTCACAGTATGGATAAAATTATAACCAGACTTGCTTATGCAATCAAATTAAACATATACAACTAATTGCAGTCATTCCTGAGCAATTATTTAGATGAGAGTAGGGTTTTAAGTATCAATCCCTTCTCGCAGGGGAATTGATAATAAATAGTTCATCAACACAGAAGGTCACGTGAGTACCCCCGTCTCTTTATCCTCCTGGGCTTGGCCATCGGATTCTTCCATAATCCCTTTGATCCTTACAGCTGAACACTTTTTGGACCGCATCTGAGTTGTCTGAATGTCGTAGTCAGACTTTCGGCTTTCTCTGCCAGTGAACTTTGGTTCATGTTTAAGAACATAGCTTTGTTGCAGCAAGGAACTCTCCCTTGATTTCTTAGGTATCACCACGCATGGAACACACATGGTCTGAAGGCCCAGTCTGTGTCCCTGCTTGCCTGAGTCAGGGACCTTTCCCATTATTAACCACATGAATAAGTACATGAAGGAAATGTCAGTGTTTCCAAAGTTGTTTTTAGGTCTAACTCTAACACTAATGCAGAAATCAGCACAAATATGCACAATCCAATAGGCATCACAAGGACTTCACATGTCTAACCTTGAGTCGAATCAAGAGAATCTAAGTTACTGCTTGGCTCCTTTCTGAAAGCAATGTTTTTCTGATTTCCGACACCATGTTCCAATTTTCCCACTTGTAAACTTTATAAAGATGCAATATTATATATTCACATATATAATATTTTGTATATAATGTCTTTTTCTGACTATTTTGTTTATGAGAGTCTTCTCTGTCATTGTACACAGCTATAGCTCATTCATTTTTCACACTTTATGGTTTTATGTTTCATGAAAGAGAATTTTTAGGAGACTACTACCGTTTATTCACAATTATACTCTATTTGGTAGACATGGACTTTTTTCAAGTTCTCTCTCAGTGGTGGACTATAATTTCCTTTCTCTGACGTAAAGAGTGTCTGGGCTGCTCAGTTTTCCTCTCAGCAGCCCAGCGTGGGAATTAGGCAGGAAGAAGGCTCTGCAGGCTGAAAATGACGCGGAGCATCTTCCCAATCACATGTGACTGGGTGTGCAGTGAATCCACTGTCTTCATTAAAGCATGTTTAGTACTTAAGTTTAACAAGATTAATGGCCAACTCAACTAAATTCAACTAACATTTGTGGAAATTTAAAATTCTTTGGAAAAGTTGGTGAAAGCCAACGATATGTCTCTATATCAAGAATAGCATAGGGGATAAAGTTGAAGTATATGCAGATGTTACATTGCTACATGAACATGAAGAAAACCTGTTTGAGTTCTTCCGTATTATGAGAATTCTGAATGATTTTTAGAAGTCTCAGAAAGTTAAAACTTTCTCCAAAGCTTTTCAAATCAAATTTCCGTCTGAGTGTGGTGGCATGTGCCTGTACTGCCAATCGCTGGGAGGCGAATGTAGAAGGATCATGAATCCATTGTCAGTCTGAGTTTTATTGAGACTGTGTTTAAAAAAAACAGTCAATTAATTGATAATAAATAAACACATAAATAATTTATAACCATATCATAAAATATACCAAACACCCAGAATAACTCGAGTCTAACCTGAGCATTAGAGCTTTAAGTACTTCTGGATACATTAATAAGTGTCCACAGATATCTCCTTCTATCCTTACTCATGCTACTACTTTTAAAATATTTCAATTTTTCTTTTTTATTAATTTGTTTTTAATTAAGATATAATTTCATCATTCCGCTCATCCTCTCTCTAACCTTCCCATGTTCCCTCTAACTCTCCCACCCCCTCTCTAATTCGCAGCCCCTAAGGCTCCTCTTCCACTAGTTAATTGCCTATCGCTGGTGTTTTCTAACATCTGCAGACATTGGAAGTCATGACAGGTGAGACAGAGCAAACATTTGGATTCTGCCCATACAACAGCTCAATTTTATGTAACAGATATAGAGAATAGGTTTCTCTGTCGCAGAGCTTAAATCTATGTAGAGAATGGTTGTGATTGTATTTTACATGTAGAGAAAAATGATCATCCACTAGCTGTGTGTGTCTATGGGTTGTACTTAAATTGTATGATTTATCTTAATAACTTCATGAAAATTATCTTTATTTAATAGAGTTGCTTGGCAGACACTATGATGGGCCTATAAGACCTCTAACTTCTAGATCTACCGTATCTCACTGGCCTGTTTGCTTAGACCACTTAGTGATTCTGATTGGTTTCAATAGCCAATATTTTACTACATCTTATTGGCCAAACTAAACACCGATCATAGCTTTACCATATAATATCATGTTTGCTCCAATTTATTGGGAATGACTATTTGCTTAGTATTATTTCATTACTTAGTTATTAGATTACTAATAATGACCAATACTCATAAATATTTATCAAGTGGATGCATCAATCAGATGGTTTTATTGCCCATAATTTTGAGTGATTAAGTCAACAAATTCTCTAAAGAAAACACAAAACAAAAAAAGAAAGAAAGAAAACACACCTGAATTCTGTGGTCCCTGTGTACAAGTCTTTAATTTTAGGAAAACAGCCTGTAAACGCTGCTTGCGACCTCGCCAGTGGAGAGACTGCTGCCCACGGCCTTCTCTGCACCGCTGCCTGATGAAATATAAAGAGCCCACATTGAGAACGCTCTGAATCCAGCCCTGTCTGTGTGTACACACTCAAAATGAAACAAATTGGGGCAATTTACAGAAGGTTAAACCCTCAAATGACATTCAGGGAAATGGTTTGAGAGGCTTAAATGATCAATTTAATTTCCTTAATTCTCTGAGTTGCTTTTATAAGTAGGCACAACTTTATCCATCCTACTGAAAACTCTAAATTGTGGGTTTAGAAGTGTTTGTGTTTTCATACTCAACACGCTGAACCACATATACTTTCTATATTACCCGGGACTTAAAAACAAGCCCACAGACCTCAGTGAGCTCCAGTTGCAAAATTGGAGCTTTTGCATGTGTGATCTGTCTCTCGTTTTCCCTCCAGTATCCAACACCATTATGTTTGTCAGCATTTTTTTTTTAAATCTGAAGTCCCAAGGAAGGTTTTTGAAGAAAATGGACTGTGCCGATCTTGTGCATAAGTTCTAATATGAAATGGCGTATCAAAACATTTTATTGCTATTAAAAATTATTTTTCCCTGTGTCCTGAAAAAGACGTGGATGGGAGGGACGTTTGTGTATGCGCAGAGTGGCTCGCTTGACCCTGTCTAACTCTTCAGTAAACATTTCCCAGGAAACCTCGGCTCATGGTTTGGTCTTGCCTCTGAGATGAGGTCGTGAGCAGGATGACATATTCTTAAAGATACCATCTGAAGTACTGATTTAAAAAGAAATGATTTTAACCGAATTTATGTGTTTAAGCTTCCACAGTCTTTCACTGACATGGACTTGGGCGCAGTGGTGTTTCTCCTCTTGCTAAATTGTGTTGCGTACAGACCTTTTGATGTTTTAAAGCTTTTTCTTTGGCAGCTAAGAAAAACACTCTACAAAGTTATATTTAGTGAATTTGCTCATGTATAAATATCCCCGAGCTACTCTGCTAGCCTGTGGCATCTGGAAGAAAGGTGCTATTGTTCTCCGTCCTGTGATTGAAGTACAGAATAATCAACTCCAAGAAACCCTGGGGGTGAGATTCACTCACATATGCTCTGGAAATTTATAATCCCTGAGTGCTTTTTTTCTTAGTTTTTCCTCCAGCTGAAGAAATTTGGATGAGAGTGTGCTTTGGTCTGCCTGCTGACAGCAGTTTCTGGTCACACCACTCTGTTCAACCACTGCTTCTTAGTTGAGGTTATTAACTTGAAGTTTTCCAGGAAAACAGCGTGTTTAGGGTTTGTTGTCTCCCAACCATTGTTTGCTTGCCTGCTGTGCTCCCAAAGCTAGATGGTTGTTTTCTTTGCGACGACCGTACCCCGCAGAACGCCCATCACCCATGTGTCTAGTGTCTGTGCCACCAGATTTGTTCCTAACAGATATGATCCATAATTATCGGGATCTCTGCAGCATTTCCTGCGATGCTCGCTGAATTCCTCCATGAAAAATCAGTGTAATTCCAGAAGATCATGATAGATTTGCACGGGAGGAATTTATCCCAAGCTTGAGGCTGACATGATCGCAGTTTTGAATAAAGTAGATGTTAAATGGAGCTATGCTGTTCTTTTACCTCTGGCTTCTTTAATACATTTTTTTCTTCTGCTCTATTCCAAGAGTAAGAACAAATGTCTCATGGCTTTCCACCAGCAAGTGTTTAATGTTTAAGACGATTAAATGTCAGAACACTGAGGAAACACAGACAGTAGACCGTCCACTCTGCCCCATGCCCTCTGAGAGCTTGTTCACTGGCCCCAGCTGTGGATCCCCTCGTGATGGAATTCGGTTTGTGGGAGGCCCACAAAAGGTGCACAAATAACTCAGATTTTAAATGACTAACTCACAGATGTGCACCTGCTTTAGGGCCTTCATACATTAATCTTGTGACCAATAGAAAAGCTCCTTGGAATTTAATTACATGGACACAAAATATGACTGACTACAGTTGGGGACCTGATGTCAGCAAAATGTTAGGTAGTTGTTGGAGCAGGCCTCTGAGGATGAGACTGTTCGCTTGCTTTGCTTCTGTGCAGCTCACTGTCAAGTCCTCACGCTCTGCCTGTGTTCTTCCTCTCGTTCCTGCAGCTCGGGCCCCTTGAGGAAGATGTCCTCCACCAGACGCCGAACACCAACGCTGCCGCTTCTTTACAGAGGATCACTGAAATCCAAAGTATGTCTCCAGTTTCTTTTCCTCTCTTACTGGGTCAAGTTCACTGGAACTATACTGGGAATAAAAGCACAGTGACACATAATTATTTTCATTTGCACATATATTTTTATTGGAATGTCTGGATTTATTGCCTGGGATAGTCTTATCTTCCGCTGGTGTCCTAATTCAGAATCTAGACTTCGAATCTCATTTTTTCTCCTACCTTCTGCGTGCTTAAGATCGTTTCAAACGCCAAGCACAGACCTGGATTAGCTAACTAAATTTAGAAACTACAGCTGTGTCGCGGCTTTAATTAGGAGTAAGTCATCTCCTAAATGTGTTGATATTTGACAATCATGCCCTGGCTTTAAGTTTGACAAGGAAGAAAAATTAATGAGTAGGTCTCATTACGAGAAAGGCCCACTTTGGCAAACATTGTAAGACGGTGTTTTCATAAGGCAGTTACGTTCACAGACACCAAGGTCCCCCACTAGAGAGTAGCATGCAGGTCAGCACAAAGACAGGTGCCGAATGGCAAAGGTAGGTTCTAAGGATGGTCAAGAAACCCCTGAGCTTTGAGGATTTCCCTTAGAAATATGTTTTCTACACCAGTGAAAAGCCTTTGCTTTGTCTTAGAGGCAATCTTCTCTCGCACAGTGGCAGCCAGGAGATGAAGTGTGCCATTACCATTCTTTTGGTACCAATAATACCACACACAAACTGGAAAGAAATCTCCCCTTAAATCTCACACATGCCTGGCTTGTGGGCTCTCGGCATTTACTAAGGTTTGCTGACTACACATAACTGTGGAGTAAGTGAAAGATTTCAAGTGTTTTCAGAGAACAGAAAAATAAATATTCAAATACTAGGGAAAAAACTTCCTGGGATAAAGCTAAGGTCCAGGAGTTGGCGGTCTCCAAAGACCAGCTTTGGGATGCTCGTTTGCCTGACTCTTGATTTGAGAGGAGATAAGGAGGGTCGTGTGAATGCCAGGCAGGGCAGGTCACTCAGAGGGACTCTTCGGGTGATCTCTGACAGCCCTCCACTGTTCATCCAGGTCAGGTCTTATCCAAAGTCCCTGGGTAGCGTATTGGCAGTATAAAGTGAGCTCTGTCTTTGTGTGTGTTGTATTCTTTCCCCAAGGATTCTTCTGCCATTCTACACACAGAACATTCATATAAGATTCTTCCTCAGTCTCTTCAGAGTATAACACTAAAAGTTCAACAAGCATTTAAGGATGATTTTTGTCATGTGTTGATCAGTTTTCAAGTTACAAAGATCAGGAAAGAGGAGGGGGGAGAGGAAGAGAAGGAAGATAAAGAAGAAAAGAGAGGTAGAAGAGTTTCTGGCTTTGAGGGTTTTACGTTCCAGTAGATGAAGGAGTAGAAAATGTCTAACTTCAGTTCAGTGCTCCCTAGAGGCCACAGCAAAGGAGCAGCATTTTCTTCAGCAAAGAAGAGTCTTACAGTTTGCAAACTTAGACTCTAGAGGAGGTAGATCTGAGGAGGTGATTCTGGAACAGTCTTCAAAGCCATAACAAACCAAAGTTTGCGTCAGCTTCTAGTGAAGAGCTCAAGGGCTGTTCTCTCATCTATTCGACCTGGTTTCCTTCATGAATTCTTACAACAAACAGCATGCAAATCCTAGAGGATTGACTTATCCCTAGCTTCACAGTAGCTGTTCTTAGTCTCAGGCCAAGCCAGGCAACCCATTTAATAGTTATCACTTAAACAAAGGATGAACAGACTTCCCTCTCTCTCTTTAATAGGAAGAGCTCACTGGAAGGAAGGGGGGCCAAGATCAAGGGAACCCACAGAGACAGCTGACCTGAACTAATGGGTGCTTACAGATTCTGGACTGAGAGCTAGTTAGGGCATGGGACCAATGTAAGCCTCTACATGTGTGTGACAGTTGTGTAGCTTGGTCTGTGGGATCCTAGCAGTGGGATCAGGATCTGTCCCTGGCGCTTGAACTGGCTTTTGGGAATCCAATCCCCAAGCTGGGCCACCTCACCCAACCTTGATGTAGGAGGAGGAGCTTGGCCCTGTCTCAACTTAATAGGCCATGCTTTGTTGACTCCCATTTCCCTGAGTGGAAATGGAGGGGGAGTAGAAGGGAGGAAGAGAGGGAACAGGAGAACAAGAGGGACGGAAGACTGTGGTCAGTATGTAAAATAAATGAAAAATTAATTTAAAAAAAAGAAAGGGTATATTTCAGAATCTGAACAGAGAGAATTGGGCTCCGCTGCCCTTTGGCCTGTGCAGATCCCATTCTTGGAATGACCCATGTTTGGGTTAGTACTCTTGTTGCCGCTGCCTTCAAATTCTCAGTAAGTTTATAACAAGAGGCCCACATTTTCCCTGGGCCCTTCCAGAACATAACGAGTTCCAATGACAAAGTTCTGATAATAAAAATGACCACTATGAGACTTAAATTGTGAATTAGAGGGAGAAGAACGGTGTTGGGATGGGGCCCTACGTTGTGCAGTGCTTCTGTTGGTTCTAAGTGTGTGTGGCTGTTAGGAATGAGAATGACCATGGAACTGCAAAGTAAAGTGGGTATTTGGGGTCTGAAACTTCACACTGGCGAGGGAAATTAAAACTTTGTGTTCAGTACACAATACTCAGTTTTCTTACAAAATATGGCTGTATTCTTTCCTGTACTTCTCCACGATTCAACTCCCATCTTTCCACACTAAGTGTCCTGGAGTAGTCCCGGTCCTTGACCAGGTTCTCCATTTCTGGTTCTGCCTGGAAAGTAGTAAGCAAGCCTGGCTGCAGAGTTTTGGAATTAAAAACAAACAAACGAAAGAAAATCATATTACCCCTTCCTTATTAGGATGTTCTAAGAATTTTGAGTCCGCAGCAGAAAAGTGGTCCAAGAAGCAGGGGTCCTTCTGAGGCCGTGGACCTCACACCTAGGAAACGGGCCCGAAAGGAGCCTTTCTTTAATAAGGGTTCTGTTCTTTAGTGAGTACCACAAGGGTCCTTCTTTCAGCTCAAGGTGGTGTTTGAATTTTAGCCCACCTCCTAGCCCAGGTTCTGAAGGATTCCTCTGTGCTCTAGTTCAGAGCCATGTAAATGTTGGGACGTAGGCCTTCCCATGTGGGAAGAAGCATTCAGACAAGTTCCTAGAGAGTTGTGTCCCCAGACACACAGCGAGGTGCTGACAGACCTTCTGTGGATTTCCTTTTGAGAACGGAGCCCCCCAGCTGAGGGTGTGCAGGTGCTGGACGCAGTGATTAGCCTTGGCCCACTGCCTGGACACATGCCTTTTATATTCTGCAGCAGGATCATCCCAGTGGTCCTATTCAGCTCAAGAGGAAAGCCTTGCAAGGATTCTGCAGGGCAGTCAGTTTCCCTGACAGGTGGAGCCCCTTCTCCTGATAGACTGCAGGCTACTTACCTCTCATGGCAGAGAACTGTATATCAGGGTCAGCTGTCTTTGGGAAGAAGTGAGAGTATATGGCTAGCAATATATTTTTTTAAAGTGTTTTTTTCCTTTAAAAGTTGAAAGTAAAATTACCATATATTACTCTAGTCATCTCACTCTTAGATATCATCAAAAATAACTGTTAAAATATCTACAATTACTGGCACTGACATGTTCGTCACAGCACTGTTTAGAATAAAGCCTGACTGTCTATCAGTGGAGGAAGGGAGAAAGAATAGCGGTATGTAGAGGCAAAGGAGTAGTATTCGCTCTTACAGAAGCCCTGTAACGTGTGCTCATTTAGCTTTATGGCCTTTCGCAGCAGAAACTATTTCACTGATAGTTTTGCTTGTTGTCTCTTAATTGCTGAAACCGCGGTACCAAGAGTGGCATGCACAGCTGCTTTGCAAATATTTAAAATAAATTAGCAATTTCTTTTTTCTGTTTCTTCTTTTAGTTTGGCTAGATTGCCTTTTCTTAGATAGCTTAGTATAATTACACCTGCCAAGCTTCAGAGGAGTGAAGAAGAAGGACCAAAACGCGTGAGAGCACAGTAGGCATGTCTCCTCCTGCTTCACAGCCCGCAAGGAGGAGTCGGTCCTTCTGTGAAGACACAAAACTACTGTTTTGTGCTGCCATTCCCCCGCTGACCTTGGGAGAAATGTTTTCAGACCTGAGTCTGGTGCTTGATTGCACAGCCGTAGTCACCAGCCAGTGTTGCCAGGGCAGAGCCCGCCCAGAGCAGGATAAGGGACCCTCATGTGTGTGCACTCTGTCCTAAAACACAAGCTTCCAGCCCAGAGCATCCATGTGACCCCAAAGCTCCCCACGCTTCTGCAGAGCACGGTAGGAAGCAGACTCTTCTGGCTGCTTTTCTTATACCAGCGCTGGCCCATGACTAGGCTGGGAGAACCGTGAGCTGAGTTTTCCATAAAATTAAAGTGATTCACACTGGAAGAGCAAAATTTTAAGTTCTAAAAACATATAAGAAATGATATGGACTTTCATGTGTGGAACCCCAAAATTTGAGAAGTTTAAGTATAGAGACATGGTTTCCCATCATTTAATTTCTTAGTGAAAATTCCCTTTATAAATTACAACCAACTTTGCAGACCTTTTATGTGATAATCATAGTATCCTTTGATTTTAGAATCAGGAAAGTATATTCATGCCCAAGGATTTGTTGCTTTGGTCTGCATGAGAATGTCTCCCATGTGCTTTGAATGTTTGGCCTTCAGTCAGTGGAAATGTTTGGGAAGGGTTAAGAGGTGTGGCCTTGTTGGAAGAGGTATGACACTGGGGACAGGCTATAACATTCCAAGAGTTCATGCCATTCCCAGTTAGTTCTTTCTCTCTGCCTGGTTCTTGTGGATGAGATGTGAGCTCACAGCTGCAGCTCCAATGCCGTCCCCGCCTGCTGCCATGGTCTTTGTCTTGATGCTCATGGACTCACCCTTTAAAACCATAGCCCCAAATAAGCTCTTCCTTCTGTGAGTTGCCTCAGCCCTGGTGTCTTATCACGACAATAGAAGAGTAACTAAAATGCTACTATTGTTTTTAAAGCACACTTGTAGAGCATTGTTCAGGGACGACAAGCATGTATACAGTTCTGCGTAGACCCAACTTTTAAGCCAATTTGAAAAGGAGATGATTTTCTTGTACACAGGAGAATGATATACAATGGACTTGAGCCCTGCGTGGAAAACAAATCTCAAGTGCAGTCTTCCACATTGGGAAAATGAGGATGAAAACAGACTTTGTCTGACACCTGCTCCTCCTAGCTACAATTGCTGTCTCCGTGGCACGTGTGCTATTGCGTGAAGGGCTTCTACCATTCACTGCTTCTTTTTCTCCCGTTTTCCTTCTCATCCTGGGTCAACCTCTAGCTCTGAAAAGTATCCTTAGAAGAAAACACTGACGTTAATAATTAAACAAAGATGAAGGAAGGCTATTTTGAGTGATTTTATTCATACACTATTTCCTATAGGAATCAAGGAGTTTTCCAAAGCAAGATAAACACTGATGATCCTGCACGAGAATGGATGGTCAGAACGTGTGCTGTTCAGGTCTTTTAGCGCAGAAGATATAAGTAATAACTGAAAATGGCCATTGAAGCTAAGATGAGACTGGCTATAAAGGTAGCAGCCACTGTCTTCACTCACGTGCAATGCCCGTCCAGCTACCCTCCCCCATTCCTCAGACACCATGCTTCCTCCACCACCAGAAAGGAAGCATTTCCGTCAGGCAGACCAGGGGGAAATCCAGATGGTTCCTCTTCTAATAGAAATTTGCATATATCTCTTGCTGTGAGAGAAACTGCTTAATACTTTACTTCAAGGCCCATGTGTGCAGCTAAATTTCCATTTTCTCTGCATTTCCACGTGCCCTCAGCAAATTACCTTGCAGTTGACCTGACCACACACCCACACGCCTACACAAACTCAAATTTCCCTCTGAGTCTTTGTCCCATACTCTTTTGTCTGGCTGGTCTTTCTTTTTCTGGTCTTTCTTTTGCTCTCTCCTTCTTTCCGTCCTGCTGAGATCTGGGGAGAAGAATAAGAGGGTAGAGTGTTGGAAAGGGACTGCTTACTTCCAGAATAAAGAGCTTGGTTTCAAGCAAGAATGAGGCATCATCTGGCCTCCATTGGAAGGATCAGTAGACAGGTGGCTCAGGAGTCGAGAGCATGAGCTGATCTACCAGAGGACCTGGCTTTGGTTTTCAGGACCTGTGTCAGGTGGCTCAAAACCATCTGTAACTTCAGGGGATCCCATATGTCTGGGCTCCTTGCTCATCTGCGCTCATACACACACACCAGACACCTATACATAAAATAATAAAAATAAATCTTACAAGATTATTGTACCTATACCAGGATCAGGAGATATGCAAGGATTATGGGCTGCTTCATTTTCAAAACAGAATTAGCATAAGGTTATTAGTTGGCGTGGAGAAGACAAACAATTTTTAGGTTTTCTGATTTTGAACATGGGAAAAGAGCAATATTTACCTCATGAAATTGAAGGCAGTGAAGGAAAAGGGAATTGGAAAGAAAGAAGAAAGTTTCAGAACAAGCTTTGCCGAGAGTCTTCAGTGTTGGAGAAACGTGAGCGTCGTTCTCAGCATCCATGTTCTACAAGAAGTTGCAAAGGGCCACTGAATGAAATGATCTATACAAGACAAATGCTGTGAGCTGTTAGTCAGTGTTCAAACACCTCAGACTCCCACTAAGACCAACTAACGGTTTTAACTTTTCCCAACAACTCAATAAAGTGAGTTCGCTATCCTCATTGCCACTTTAGGGAAGCTGAGGCACACCAGGTGACTTGCCACACAGCTAACAAGCAGGAAGAAGTGAGCACAGAAACGCATCTGCTCCAGCGTCCTCCCTCCCAGCCACTGTGGTCTTGGCAGGTCATGGGTAAACTCGCTCCCACTGTCTCTGTGTCTCTCCCCCATTTTCCCGTCTGTTTTGAAGGTAACATACTTAAGGGGGAAAATCAATTTGACTTAAAAACTGGAATTTTAGTTGTCCAGACTAATTGAGGTTGAGCCTTAGTCAGGTCTGGAAGCCCTGTGCCAAATTCCAAGGAGCCACAGAGCTCTGAGTCTGCTCTAGAGCCCCTTGTAAACTTGTAGAACAACTCTAATCAGGAAAAAATGCAAGGGCTGGCAGAATTTCAAGTCCCTGCCCTGTTGTCAGGTGTGAGCTGTGATTTGTCATAGAGCCCTTGGCTGTAGACAGAGGCCTTGATGTTCCAGGTCTGGGCCAGGCAGAGCTTCGATGAAGAAAAGCCGCGTTAGGCATTCTCCCACTATTAACCCCCGCCACCCCGCACTTGCACCTCAGCCAAGTCAGATGTGTGCAGATGACACATTCAAAGCCCATTCTGAATTTCTAATTAGCCATTTTCTTGAAACACTAAGACTCTGACTCTCGCGTGGAGGAGCCCCGGCTCTAAAATGCACCCAAATAAAAGCAGAAATTCTTCCATCTGCTTAGAGATTTAACTTGGTTCGGTAATTTGCTTTTTCCCCACTGCATCTGCAGTTGGAAAAGTTTTCTTTCACATGAATAACCAATCCAAGCTAATGAAAACCCAAAGAACAAAGAAAGTAAAGCATGCGTCTGAGCCGGAACCCTCTTTGCCAATGGGAGTGCTCTGGGGAGGAGAGCATCTCCTAAGATGTCACCAAGCAGGACCCCATTATCTAAGGCAGAACAGACCAGAAGGCTGGATTTAAGGGGAAGAGCACTTGCTCTGTATCCCCATACACTATGTCTGGTCCCCACACACCTCTATAATGCGAAACATCCATGACCACTTGAGACCTCGCAAGGCCAGGTATGTTACTGAAGGTCTTCTCAATAGGAGACAAACAACAACAACAAAAACCTAAGATTTTGCTCCTCTGTAGGACTGTGATATCCAAGTTCATTTTTTTTTAATCTAGGTGTCTCTGTCTCCACCCTATTTTCTAAGTAAAATTAGAATCCCACAAACTTCCTCTTTCAGCTGTAACTGGACAGAAGCTTCATCAGGCCCTACCTAAAAACAAAAAGATTTAGTATATGTACGAAAGAATAAACTTTAATATATTACTGAACTCCCTAAGATGTGGGGAAACAGATCAGAGAGAGGAGAAAACTAAGCTGAAGCGTCCTAAAGAGCAGGGGGCAGTGGCACCTACGTGACGAGGAAGGTGTGTACGTTCACGACGGAGCCTGGCGTGCGCACACACGTCCAGTATCTGTCAACAGTCGGGTTAGGAAAGCTTGGGAGGTCTTAGAGAAGTTGTTTGTTATTTAACTCGGGTTCTGAAAGATGCCAGTGAACCTTCTTTCAGGAGGCAAGTATCCCTAACTCAAGTCTTCAGTGCATAGGAACATTGTGTTCAACAAAATATGAACATATTTAAAAAAATTAACAAATAACCTGTTTAGAGAAACGAATAAAATCCAAACCATAGGGACACTAGGGAAGGTCAGCAGAAGCGAGACACGAGATTCATTTTAGGGTTAAATATGAAGGGTACCATAACAACAAAGGGTGAAGAATGGCCGTCCACCCTCAGATCTGCATAAAACTTCAGTGAAATGATAACCCAGCCCTTCCCCGGGTTTTCCTTTCCCTTTTTTTCAAAAGACAAACTCAGAAATAAAGAATGAGAAAGGAAGGAATTAAGAGGGGCCTGGACCACAGATGACCGTCCGTTATCATCTTAGCAGATGTGCAGGAAGGATGAAAAGTGAATCATAAGCCAGCACTGGCAGCCCTGCCCCTGCCAAAGACGGACGGATGCAGGACTGGGCGCGCACATGTAGGAGGCAAACTTCTATCAGTTTGTGGGAAAACACTAACTGGCCACTCATTTCATACGTCAAATTTTAAGAGTATCTTTATTTTTATACCTATGCAATATTTTGGGTCCTCATAAAATTCTCCATTTAGCTATGAGCGAATTCTAACAAGTATTAAGTTACGGCGAAGTTAGGATCTGGGCCTATCACAAACCCCAAGTGTCGCTATGGTTGGAGTCAGAGGCAGCCTTCCACCTAGAAGAGCATGCTGTGGAAAAGTGAAGGGTCCATCGAACGGCAAAAAGGTGAAACCTACAAATCTCATTCTGAGTACTCCAAGGTTCCCAATGGAATGGGGAAGAGAGAGCTTTGGCAGGCCCAGGAGTCTCAAAGTGACCTTGGGGCTCCGGGATGAGAAGCTTCAAGGTCAGTGGATTATTTGCATCACAAATCTCCTTATGTCAAAGCTACCTATTTATTCCCATGGTCATTCCTCCAGCAAACAGTCCCTGCCAGGCGCACCCTTGGCACCTGCTCTGACCCAATCACACTGTCCACACTCACACTCGCTCTGACCCAAGCACACTGTCTACACTCACACCCGCTCTGACCCAAGCACACTGTCCACACTTCGCGCCTGCCCGCTCTGGCCTGGCCGCATTCCACCATCCCACTTTGTGCTTTTATTGTCGATTCATTCTTCACTTTCCCTTGGCCAGGAAAAACAAAACTGCAGAACGGTGAGGGCTAAATTGTTCTTTTCCTTTAAAGCGTGCTGAAAAGTGGGAAGATTTACATGGTGGGAGAAATGGATGAGGATAAAGAACATGACCCAAGAGGACGGTGTTCGCCCAGTTTGAGCTGAAGACCCCTCTCCTCTGCCAGTTTTATTGCCATAGGAGCGAGCACCCAGGAGTGGTGGCTACTGATATTTTACTTTATGAATAGCAGTCCCTGAAAACTCCAATACAAATCTTGGATCATTTCTCATGTGTGCTAATGATGTTATTATTCCCAAGCCATTAGATATGATTTTTTTGCACATCTGTTTCTGAAAAGAAAAAAAATCCACACATCATGTGAAAATATTCCATAAATTACAGGGTTTGAGCTGACTCTATAGCTCACCGTCTGGGTTGTACCTGCCTCCAGTTAAAGTTTTCTCCTTTATAAAGACAGATAGTGGCCTATCTGTGTATTACTAGTGTTGACTATTCCTTTGTTTTGATAGACTTTGCCTAAATCAGTAAGTCGTGTATAAAGTCAAACTTTAATCTTAACTTTGCAGTATATTTTATACATGCTAAAATATATTTTAAAAAGCTTCACCGATTTACGGCTTTTCTGCTACTCACATCCATGTAGTAACTCTGGAAGGGCCGCCATTGTCAGCAGTTCTCAAAGGCTGCTGCCCATAATTCGTGTTGTCTTTCCTCATGGTCTAGTGGATGTAAATACGTCTGTTTCCTTTATGGCCAAGAACGCTCTTCTTGAGGCTGTAGATATGCCAGATCATCTGCAAGGGAGCGTGGGGCACTAGCTTCCTGGATATCGAGTACCAAAACAAGTCCAGTAGTGATAGCTCCTGAGGCCCCATGCAGACCTGTCTAGTTGGGGGGAGGGCGCTATGTATTTCCTGACTTGGGTCAGACAATAATGACTCTGTTATATAGAACAGTTTAAGACTTAGAGCGGATCTGTCAATCAGGGATAACATTCACAGTTGAAAGATAGAGGGATGCTGAAGAATGTGCTCAGACATACCCCGTCCTAAGCCCCTGACTGTATCTCCTCAGTCTTACCCAAAACCTCATTGCCTTTAGGTAGATATCCTTTCCAGCTCTAGGTTGATGAGATATGAAATTGATCTTCCTGTTTCCATTCTTGCCAGCCCTCTATCTGCCCTTCTTCGTGTCTCCAGAGCAACCTTTTTAAAAAGAAAACTGAGTTCTCTCTCTCAGGTTCAAGACTGAGTGCCAGCTACTCCCTGCCTACCAAACCGCCTCACTCACCTCACCCTCTGTCATTCTTGTGCCTACCAGCTGATGGTCCTCAATAAGCCACAGAGTTATCAGATCCCTGCAACATCCTGCTTCCTCTGCCACGAACACTTGGCATTGTGCCTCCTTCCATTTTAGTTCAGTCGCCTTCTGCTTGTTTCTCAAGTACCACTTTTGCCCCTCTTAACTTGCCCTTATGTTGCCATCACCATGGGTAGCTCTGCTGTTTCTCTACTCCTGAGAGCTCTGAGGTTTTTACCTTGCAGGACTGATGTCACCAGCTAACAGAACTCCTCAACAGGGTCATCCCTTTCTTTAGTGAAGTTAAGAAAATCTGGCGCAGCATTATTTTCCAAAAAAAAAAAAAAAAAAAAAAGCTTGTGAGTCCATTGTTGAACTTGTTGTTTGGTAAGATTTGAAAGCTTTGAGTTCCTAGACTATGGCCGGAATTGTGATAACTGTAAGGGTAGCAGTAGTGGGCACCTACATCTGAAGGTCGTGTTGATGCAGAGAGTGGATAGAGACTGATCCTCCTTTCATAAATTAGAACTGGAAAGGACAAGATCCCAGGAAGACTTAGACACAAGGTAAAAATGGCTGAAAGCAGAGCCGGACCCAGGGCTGTGATCTTACTTTACAGTTCAGTATGGAACTATCTTCTGCTCTCAAACAATACCTTCTTGTTTTAAAATAAGTCAACCCTTGCCATGCCAAGTTCCTTTCTTGTTGGTCAGTACACAGAGTTTGAAAGTGGACAGTCTTGACTGAGTGTTTGAGACCACTCAAAGCTTAACAACTAAAAAATATAAAATTTTTTTTTAAAAAAATGAGTCTTACTGACTGTGTGCCTTTGCCTCTGTCCCTCGGACATTTATCCACTGGAACTTCTAAAAGAAATGACCCACTTCCCTCCATTTCTTCTTCTGTGCCAAAAAAGCAAAAAGGAAGAGAGAGAGAAAAGAAGAAAGATCAATATGGCATATGGATGAAGTCCAACATCAGCCAGCGCATATATTAAAGTTTTAAATCAATTATTGCTCTAGTACACACCCTGAGGTTGAGAATGAAAGAACATCCAGGACTAACAAACCTGATTGTTCTGGCAAAGGTGCCGTTCAATTCATGCTGGCATCTCTGGGTTTTCTTTTCCTTTGGTGTTCCAACTTCATTTTTTTTAAAAAAGCAAGGTAATGGTTCAAGTAGCGACTTTTAAGATTGCTGTTTCATTCATTTTTCTGCAGGAGACTTCTACCTCCCGGGTCTCTTGAGGGTTTCACAAAGGGCGTGATGCTTAGAGTTTGCTTATTTAGTTGTAGGGACATCTGTCAGTCTGTGAGCAAGTCTATTAGACCGTAGATTACTCCTTGCTTTATTGCTTTCCAAGCAAGGCTGAGATCTTGGCTTGGGACCATGAGTACTTCACAACTTGGCATCCTTAGCGTCCCCCCAAAAGGACTTAATTACAGCAGTTCAGAAACCAAATTACAACTGCATAGCAAAAAGACTTGAACCTGTAATCATACTGTGATTACTATTGATCTGAAATTCCTGCAAAACATGTGGATTTTTTTCTAGGCAAGTACTGGAAGTCGATCAAGATGGTGGCTGTTGCAAGGGGCTGTGCTTTGCCTGGTTCTCAGCTGCAAGAGGAGTCGGAGACCGTGTCTGCACTAGCCTCTCTGACGGTCGATGTGGAACAGCCATTCTCTCAGGAAGATGGCAGGTATGGACCCAGCATGGGGGGAGGGGGTGATGTGGCCAGGAATGTCTAGACTCATTGCTGGCATTCTGGAGCTTTCTTCCTGCTTCTTCTTCGCCTACGTCTTCTACTTTCTCCAGCTGTTTTCTCCAAAGCCACAGATGGCAGAGTATATACTCTAGGCTGTGGAGAACCCAACTATTTCATTCTTCCTGGGTAAAAAAAGAGCTGGAGCACATGGCTCACAGAGAAAGAGAGCGTGAGATAGATGGTGAGAAAAACCACTCCTCGCTGGGCAATTAAGTGCAGGTCACCCTGGAAAGGGCTGCTTGGGGACTTCATGTCTTCCCCTCCTTATCTCTATTTTCCCAGATGTTCTTTCTTCTTCTCATCATTTATAATTTCTGATATAAGAAATGGAACACAGGAAGGTGAAGCTGTGTGGGATGCTGGTCAGGGGCCAGGGATTGTATACATACATGGGTCTCCTTGGGTCTACGTGTGTAAAGATGGAAGGTGCTTGCCAAGGAGACAGGAGTGTGTGTGAAGTCTAGGAGAAATGAGGCTGACTCTATTCTATATTCCATGAGGAGAATTTCTCAATTTGTCTTCATATGTACCCAGAGTGGGGTGGGGAGTGGAGTTGCCTGCTTACTCTTTAAGGAACCATTGTCAGCTTGTACATTGTCCTGCCCATTCCCTCATCCTGATGAGGATGCTACCCTCAATATTTCTTTACAGTCCGCTGTGACCAGCCGGACTGGTGCCTTCCACAGCTGGCTGCAAGGTCACATCTTGTCTCTGGGCTTATGTCAGGCATAACTCTGGGGCTTGCTTCTGAGAAGGAACTCCAGCTCCCTGCATCAGTAACATCAGAGCCTGCCACCTCCCAAACACATGAATGTGAGCTGTTCTGGCTTTCTTGCCTTAGCTGGATACTCCCGGTTTAATGGATTCAACATCGTGTTTGCGTCCAAACAGTTGATACACTGAACAAGAGATTTAATCTTTCTGCCTATGTTTTCTCTTGCTGTAACCAGCTGAGGAGAAGATTACCAATGGGGAGATCCCTTGTGTGATGCTGAAGTCGAAGGCATTTCCCCGCAGTACCTGGAGAGAGGGGGAAACGTGTTTTACATCTTTGATATTATGTGAACTAGCCCCCCGCTGTCCCCAGCTCAGAACTGAACCAGGTTCATAATCCAGAGGTGTTGCAGTGATTCCCAAGGCCAAAACCAGTTAGTTGTCATCTGAGGGCCGTAAAACCGAGGAAGCTAACATCTGTTAGTGTGGGATCGAAAAGAGCAAGGCTATTCTTCAGAATACATTTAACACAGCAAAGTGCGGTGAATTCCACGCTGGGCGAAGTGAATTCTAAGTAACTCTGGCCATGAAATTGCAGCGCTTCAGATAATTAACAATAACATGAGATGTTGTGAACCCCAAGCAATATAAAAAATCTCGGCGCTGTGGCAGGCACTACCTCTGCAAGCACATCTACGTATTCTGTGGTAAATCTTGTGCTTGGCTCCTAAGAATCTGTAAGAATGAACCCAGTCTCGGTTCCCCGTGACTCTGCCCTTCCACGGAGGACATGTAGGACACATGAACGCTGAGTCCTGGTGAGCAGAAAGGCAGAGCGGAAGCCAGGTTTCTTGTCTGTTTATCCTTTTCAGACAGATCATACCAACTGTGATTATTTTATTATCGAAGTAAAGGAATGGTTTGACTTGAACTATCTTCTGTGGTTTTTTATTTCCCTCAACAAAGGGACAGAAAACAATTCTCCTGGAACCAGATCCTATGTTTCAGTTAAACTATGTACGACTTCTTGAACGGGATGATGGAGACGGGTGGGGGCGGGGAGGGGTGGAGAGAACACGGGAGATTGACCCAGGGTTTGCAATCGGAATCGTCCCCCTGCTCAGCAGGCAAAAATAAAGGAAAGGCCCCTGGGCCTTTGTTGTGAATGCAATATTGTAATCACACAGGAAATTGAAAAAATAGAAAAAAAATCAGAGAGTTAAATGGATGGAAAGAGCAAAGGCAAATTCTTTTCATAGGAAATTCTTGCCAGTTATTTTGGAGGATATATTGGTGTTTGGAGGGAGATGACTCATTTTGTACTCGGATTCTGGGTAAGGCAGCCCTTTTCTTGGCCAACTCATATCTGACTCATTTACCACTAGTGAATAAGGGATAAAATGCTCCTGGCTAAGAACCATTTTAAGTGTTTTCTGTTCATTTTCTTGAATGGGGGAGGGGTGACAGCCATTTCATCTTTATGACCACACTGATGGGCCTTGTAGAACACAGTACTGAGGAAAGACAGGCCATGGGAGCTCGTACTGTGGAACATTCCCAAATATACAGCAATCATGTGTCAGTTTTCAGTGACAAAAGACTTAAATGGGAAGGGAATGATGGGTGGATCGGCAGAAAGTGGGAAACAAATCCCAGAGCATGCCCACGTGAGGGAATCAAAGAAAAACAAGAGTGTAGGCTTGGTATATGCAGCAGATTGTTAGAAACAGGTCGCAGCGTTTGTTTCTCTGTCGTTTGCTAGGACAGCATGCCTGTAAGATCTGGAGTGTGCGTGTAGTGGTGTGCCTCTGTGTTTGGACTCTGGGAGAGTTGGTAACAGGCTTCAATTTCCTCTTAGAAGAAAGGAAGGTCGGTCGGCCCCCAGTGACTTCAGGACAGCCAGCTACAAAGGATTAGGAGCACATTGGCACTCCAGACTTCTTGGCTGAGGCCTTTTCCTTTCCCGGCTGGAAATGAAAGTGAAAATTAAATGTTCACATATCAGTCTGAGCTGTCGACAGACGGGCGCATCGTGTTTGATTATCTGAGTACATCTCTTATGTCCTTAATCAGTTAATTTTCGACTTTTGGTAACTTTTCTCATGAAAGAGGTAGCTTCAAGCCTTTGTATAATCTTTGAAGCCTGGGGGAATATTTGCTTCGGAGGCTCGGAGTTTGTGGAGTAGCTGTCTTCCTGTGAAGATAAGGTGCCATTAGCAGAGAACTCGCTGACATCTCGGCCTTCATTTTGAACAGCTTATCCACAGAGCAGAAGGACACTGGTATTGTTTTTCTGAATATGGCAACTTATAGAAAAGCATAGGCCTGCTCAATGCATGTTCATATCTAACACACACAGAAACACGATTGTTCACATTTCCTGGACAGTGGGAGTCCGTCTCTATGGCTGCTAGCAATGGACATTACACGGGTCATGCCGTTCTCCGGAGTCCCTCTGCGCTGTACCAGTTTATCTAAGCAGGCCAATGTTCAGAAACGCATCTCACTTAAGTTTTCTCTCGGTGTCAACCAAGCATCAGCTGGAAAGCTGACTCAGATCTAGAAGCTTCCTCGTGGAAACAGGAAAGGTCTGTGCACATGTCCTTGCGTCCCCGTCCTCTTAAAACGTCTACGTTGTGTGTTTTTAGTATATAATACAAACCCAGACCAGGGGTGAAATCTGACCTGGTCCGTTCAGTGGGTCCTGCAGGGCCCAGTCTACATCCTTCATAAAACAGTATTTAATTTATTGAAAGGAAACAGGATCAGATAGAACTCTGAGGAGACTGGGGTGCCTCAAGAGCTTAGTGTCCCCTCTCTTCTTCCTGCTCATTCTGGTCCTCAATGCTTAAGGAAGAGACGGCTCTAGGAGAGGGCGGCTGACTCAGCCCCACACCTGTTTTCTAGGAAACCCCCAGGAGCGTGGGATCAGACTCTTCCCTTCATGTTTATTCCTCCTCCGTTTGCTCTTCTTGTTCGTCCCCTAATCAGTTGTTTGTGATCCAGTGACTTCAAGAATACAGAGACAATACCTCCACATCTGTGTGTTCTACTATTCTTGGTTAAACACCAGGAGATCAACACTGCATAACCACTTAGTAGTAACCACTTAGTTGACTTTATTACAAACTGTGTAGCTGGCTAACCCACCTCAAAAAGCATACAAATATTTTATATATAGGTATATATGTAATTTCATGAATAAAGAAAAGAGTAATTCGGAAGAAAAACACTCTTAAGCAGTCCTTCTGGCGGAAATCAAGCAAGAATTCTGTGGTAAAAGCCTACATGAGTGACATTCAAGACAGAGGCAATAACTCAGGATTTTATTTTTTTTCTAAATATGTACAACCAATACTTCAACCTACTTCAATCTCTCAGCCAAATATTTCTAGTACTTTCCTTATTCCCAAGCCTCTTTTCTGATCCTTTTTCTATTCAGCAACCAGGAAACTGTTAAAAAAAAACAAACCTGTAGCCAGGCAGTGGTAGCACGTGCTTTTAATCCCAGCACTCAGAAGGCAGAGGCAGGTGGATCTCTGAGGTCGAGGTCAGCCTCATCTACGGAGTGAGTTCCCTAATAGCCAGGGCTGCACAGAGAAAAGAAACTCTGTCTCAAAAAAAAAAAAAAAAAAAAACAAAACCAAGAGCAAACAAAGAAACCAAAACAAACAAAAAATGCCAGCTGTAAGAACAAACCCTGTCATACTTTGCTGAAAGTTCCCAGTGCCCTCCATCTCCACAGAGACCACCTTCTGTGTGATTTTACCTTCTCCGAAGTCCACGTTTCATCTGTAACCCTCCCTTCTCTTGAGCTCTGCTTTAGGTTCCGACAACAACCTGACGTAATTAGTTTTTGACTAAAATACATGTTTCCTGTGGTAATTGCCTGTATGGTGGGTGCTGTTTGCTGGCACCCCTCTGATGGAAGCCACACCCACAGCGAGACTGGTGGGGAACATGTCTGCCTCTCCACAAAGTCCTGATCTGCTTTCCCAGTCAACACCAGTCCCACCAGAGGCGTAACACCTTTTTACACCACCCATTCATCGGCTTATTCTTAAATTTCATTTCAGTGGAATTGTGTGCAACATACTGGTTGGTAATCTGGCTTCTCTCACTCCACTAAGTATGGTATTTTTGACATCTGCCCATGTCTCTCACAGTCAGTGTTCCGCTCATATGTAATTGCTTGTTAGACCAAGCATATTGACGTATCCTAATTTGTTTATCCACTTACCTGTGGATTGGTGCTTGGCTCGCCTCCAGTATTGGACTAATATGAATAAAACTGCTATGATTTTGATTTCTTTATGTTGAAAGTAAAATTTACCATGTTAATGGTTTTCAAGTGTGCTTATGCAGGAAAGGAGGGAAGTGTGCCATGTGAACGGAGGAAACATAGACTTGCATCCATTTCCTGAACTTTATCTTGCAGAACACAAACTGTATTTCCATGACTCGATGTCTCCCTTTCTCCTCACACCCAAAGTCAGTCCCTGTTCCACTTTCTACCTCATTGCTTTTTAAGAGCAGTAGAGTAATCTAGATGATAAAGATGATAACTTGTATTAGCTAAGAGAGCAGAGCTTCGCTGTATTGTAAAATTCACAATAAAGGCAATACAAGGAAGGAGGGAAGTGAGGTAGGACTGGGTAATGGGCACTGCCAGGAGATGTGTGAGAAGCCGGCAGGATGGACCAGCAGTCCCTGTGGCTGCACCTGACGAGGCCTCCACACCCACAACACTGAGAAACCTGACTCAAGCAAGTTGTCTTGACCTTCACATCGATGGGCGCGCACACACACACACACACACACACACACACACACACACGCGCACGCACACACATGCATGCCTTTTAAAACAGAAAATCTGTGTGAACTCCTCCAGCCTCCACAGAACTGAGGAGTTTTGTGTGGTAGACTGTTGCAAGGAGAGGGTTTTTGTCCCAGCCGCCTAGCTAACTTAGCCCTGAAATAACCACGCAGAAAACTATATTAATTAAATCACTGCTTGGCCCATTAGCTCTAGTTTCTTAATGGTTAATTCTTACATCTTAATTTAATCCATTTCTATTAATCTGTGTATCGCCACATGGCAGTGGCTTACCAGCTAAGTTTTGGCAGCATGTCTTACTCTAGCGGCAGATCCATGGCATCTCAATGACTCTGCTTTTTCCCTCCCAGAATTCAGTTCCATCTTCCCTGCCAACCTATGTTCTGCTCTATCAAGAGGCCAGGGCAGTTTCTTTATTTATTAACCAATGAAAGCTGCACATGGACAGAAGGACCTCCCACATCCTTAGTAGATAAGTTGCAAGTATGTACAACTCTTTGTGGTTTTCTTTCTTGTTCTCTTTCTTGGTTCCCTCTGCAGTATGTGTGGGGATATATTTTATTTTATTTTATTGTTTATTTATTCTCTCGTATATTACAACCTGACCACTGTTTCCCCTCCCTCCTTTCTTCTATGCCCCCCTACCCTCCCCTCTACTCCAGATCCTCTCTTCCTCCATTTCCCTTCAGAAAAGAGCAGAACTTCCAGGGATATCAAGCAAACAAGGCATAACAATTTGGAGTAAGACTAGGTTTCTCCCTTCATACTAAGGTTGGACAAGACAACCCAGCGTGAGGATAAGGACCCCAAAAGGCAAAAGAGTCAGAGAAAGCACCCACCCCCACTTCTAGGAGTCCCATAAGAACACCAATTTACACACCATAACATATAATATGTATACAGAGGGCCTAGGTGAGAGCCATACAGGTTCATGGATTGTCAGCTCAGTCTCTGTGAATCCTCATGAGCCCAAGATAGTCAATTCTGGGGCTTTTCTTGTGGCGTCCTTGACTCCTCTGGCTCCTGAAATCCTTGCTCACCATCTTCCACAGGATTCCCTGAGCTCCTCCTAATGTTTGCTGTGGATCTCTGCATCTGCTTCCGTCAGTTGTTAGGTGAAACTGCTCTGATGATGATTATGCCAGGCTTAGGTCTATGAGTATAAGGAAGTATCGTTAGCAATCACTTCTTTGGCTACTTTTTGTCAGTCATATTTGGTGCTATCCTAGGTCTCTGAGCTATCTAGCCTCTGATTCCTGGCTCCCCAGGCAGTGTCTGGAATGGGCCTCCTCTGGTAGGATTCATGAAGTCCCATTTTTGTTGATCTTAGTGTCTGCACTATTAGTTGTGTTTAGGAATTTGTACCTGTGCCAATGTATTACATTTGGACTTGAGTTTTGTGCATGATGACAGATATGGATCTCTTTGTTGAAGATACTTTCTTTTGTTATGTGTACTTATGGATTTTTTTATCTAAAATCACTTGTCTATAAGTCTGTAGATATATGTCTGTGTCTTCAATTTGATTCAACTCATCCCTGAGTGTTTTATGCCAATACTCTGCAGTTTTATTATTATATCTCTGTAACAGAGCTTGAAATCAGGGATGATGATACCTCCAGAAGTTCTTTTACTGTACAGGATTGTTTTAGCTGTCCTGGTTTGTTGTTGTTGTTGTTGTTTTTCCATATGAAGTTGGGTACTGTTCTTTCAAGGTCTGTAAAACATTGTATTGGGATTTTAGTGGGGACTGTGTTGAATCTGTAGATTGCTTTCAGTAGGGTGGCCATTTTTACTATGTTGAGCCTAAAGATCCATGAACTTGGGAGATCCATCTTCTCATATCTTCTTCAGTTTCTTTCTATAAAGAATTTAAGTTCTTTTTATACAACTCTTTACTTGCTTGGCTATAGTCAACCCAAAATATTTTATATTATTTGTGGCTATTGTGAAGGGTGCTGCTTCCATGATTTCTTTCTCAGCCAATTTGTCATTTGTGCATAAGGGAGCTAATGATTCTTTTTTTAGTTACTTTTTTTTTCTTTTTGGTTTTTCAAGATAGGGTTTCTCCGCATAAACACCCTAGCTGTCCTTTAACTAGCTCTGTAAATGAGGCTGGCCTTGAACTCACAGAAATCTGCTAGCCCCTGCCTCCCAAGGGCAGGGATTAAAGGCAAGTCCCTTCACCACTCAGTTTAGTTAATCTTATATTCAATCTCTTCACTGAATGTGTTTATCAGATGTAGGAGCTTCTTGGTAGAATTTTTGGGGTCACTTAAGTATACTATCAGATCATCTGTAAACAATGACACTTTGACTTCTTCCTTTCTAGTATTCCCCTTCTTTTGTCTTATTGCTCTAGCTTCAACTTCAAGTACTATGTTGAATAGATATAAAGTAGACAGCCCTTTCCTGCCCCTGATTTTAGTGGAATTGCTTTGAGTTTCTCTCCATTTAATTTGATGTTGGCTGTCTGTCTGTTTAGATATGTTCCTTATATCCCCGATCTTTCCCAAACTTTTATCATGAAGGAATGTTGGATTTTGTCAGAGGTTTTTTAAACATCTAATGAGATGATCATTTTTTTCTTTTAGCTTGTTTATATGGTGGATCACATTGACAGATTTTCATCTGTTGAAACATCCCTGCATCTCTGGGATGAAGCTGATTTGATCACGTTGATCTTTTGGGTGTGTTCTTAGATTCAGTTTCCAAGCATTTTATTGAGTGTTCTTGCATCAATGTTCATGAGAGAAATTGATCTGTAATTCTCTTTCTTTATTGAGTCTTTGTGTGGTTTTGGTATCAGGATGACTATGGCCTCAAAAAGAATTTGGCAATGCTCTTCCTGTTTCTGCTTTGTGTAATAATGTGAAAAGTATTGGTATTAGCTCTTCTTTGAATGTCTAGTAGAATTCTTTACTGAAAGAATCTGAAGCTTCAACTTTTTTTTTTTTTTTGGTTGGGCAACTTTAATGACTGCTTCTGTTTCCTTAGTGGTTATAAGCCTATTTAAATTCTTTATCTAATTTTGACTTAACTTTGGTAAGTAGGATCTAGCAAGAAAATTGTTCACTTCTTTTTCCAACTTTGTAGAGTACAAGTTTTTGAAGTATGACCTAATGATTCTTTGGATTTCTTCAGTGTCTGTTGTTATATCCCCTTATTAAATACTAATTTTGTTAATTTGGATATTTTCCCTCTACCTTTTAATTAGTTTGGAATTAGTTATTTTATTTTGTTGATTTTTCTCAAAGGACAAACTTTTCATTTCATTGATTCTTTGTATTGTTCTGTGTTATTGATTTAGGCCCTCACTTTATTTCCTGATATCTAGTCTTCTTGGATGTGTTTGCTTCTTTTTATTCTAGAGCTTTCAGATATACTGTTAAGTTACTAGTATGAGATCTCTGTAATTTCTTTATGAAGGCACTTAGTGCTATGACCTTTTCTCTTAGCCCTTCTTTCATTGTGCCCCATAAGTTTTGGTATGTTGTGCATACATTTTCATTAAATTCTAGGAAGTCTTTATTTTTTCTTTATTTCTACCTTGACCCAGAAGTCTTTCAGTAGAGAACTGTTCAGTTTTCATTAGTCTTCAAGCTTTCTGTTGTTGAAATCCAGCCTTAATCCATGTTGGTCTGGTGTGATACAAGGGTTTATTTTCTTGTGCATGTTGAGACTTCCTTTGTGACCAAGTATGTGGCCAGTTTGGGGGAAAGTTCTGTGAGGTTCTGAGAAACTCCGTTCGTGTTTGAGTTTATGTCTGTAGATATCTGTTAGCTACATTTGAGTCATCACGTCTGTCAGCTGCATTACCTCTCGGTTTAGTTTTTGTCTGGATGACCTTTCCACTGAGAAGAGGGGGGTGTTGAAGTTTCCCACTATTAATATGTGAGTGTTTGTGTGTAATTTAAGCTTTAGTAATGTTTCTCTTATAAATGTGGGTTCTCTTGTGTCTGAGGTATAGGTGTTCAGAATTGAGACACCATCTTGGTGGATTTTTCCTTTTATGAGTATGAAATGTTTTCCCCCATCTCTTCTGTTTAACTCTGATTTGAAGACTGTTTTGTTAGATATAGAATGACCACACCAGCTTTCTTCTTGGGTCCATTTGCTTGGAAAATCTATTTCTAACCCTTTACTTTGAGGTAATGCTATCTTTTATGCTGAGATGTGTTGCTTGTATACAGCAGAAGGGTGGATCTTGTTGTTGAATACATTCTGTTAGTTTGTATCTCTTATTGGGGAACTGAGTCCATTGATATTGAAAAATATCAATGACCCATGATTGCTAATTCCTCTTAGTTGTTGTTGGTGGTGTGTGTTTTGTGTGTGTGTGTGTGTGTAAGAGAGAGAGAGAGAGAGAGAGAGAGAGAGAGAGAGAGAGAGAGAGAGATTAATGGCCAGTGACCTTTAATTCCTGTTATGGTGTTGTTGTTGTTGTTGGTGGTGGTGGTGGTGGAGAGAGAGAGAGAGAGAGAGAGAGAGAGAGAGAGAGAGAGAGAGAGAGAGATTAATGGCTAATGACCGATAATTCCTGTTATTATGTTGGTGGTGGTGATTGTTGTGTATGGGTGTATGTTGTGTATAGGTGTATGCACATCTATGTCCCTTCTTCTGGTGTTGTTGGTGTGAGATTATTATTGCGTCCACATGGGTATTGCATTAGGAGTGGCAGGGCTGCGTCCCTGGCACCCGGCTGCCCGCATGGCTAGGTTATGCCCCGAAATAATTACACGGAAACTGTATTCTATTAAACACTGCCTGGCCTGGCTAGTTCCAGTTTCTTATTGGCTAGCTCTTACATATTAATCTAACCCATTTCTAATATTCTGTGTAGCCCACGAGCTGGCTTACCAGGGAGGATCTTAACCTGCGTCTGTCTGGAATGGGAGAATCATGGCGACTCTTTGATTCAGCTTCTTTTTCCCAGCATTCTCTTCTGTTTACTTCACCTACCTAATTTTCTGTCCTATGAGGGCCAAGGCAGTTTCTTTATTATTAACCAATGAAAGCAACAGCTAAGACCCACCTCCATCACATGGGTGTAGTTAACCTCCATTGGATAGAATCTTCCCATACTACCTTCTGTAGGACTGGATTTGTGGGTAGATAGTGTTTAAATATGACTTTGTCATGGAATATCTTGTTTTCTCTTTCTATGGTTGTTAGCATTCAGACCTTCTCACCCACCAGCCTGCCCTCAGGGACCAAGTGACAACAGACACATTATCATCAGCTGCCACGATGTTTACTGTTGCTCTGGGTTGTGCAGACTCCCTGTGCCCATGTACTATGTCCCCTCATAAAAAACAGTGCCTTCTCTCTGCTCTCTTTCCCCTCCCACTATCACTCAGAGGCAGCGTCTGCAACACCCTCTTCCCATGAACCTCTCGTGTGAGATCTGTTACATGGTGTGTCTTGTGACGCTCCTTGGCTCCAACCCACCAAGGTACCTTCTGCTGCTAAAGCGTTACAATGGTGCTTGCGAGTTTTGCTGGGTATAGTAGTCTGCACTGGCATCTGTTGTTGAAATAGGAGCGGTGGGGCTGTGTCTCCAACACCCCGGCCGCTTGGCTAGCTCATGCCCGAAATAACAACACACAAACTGTATTCATTTAAGAACTGCTTGGCCCATGAACTCTAACCCTTACAGGCTAATTCTCGCACCTGGACTAGCCCATTTCTAATGATGTGTGTAAGCACCCCAAGGTGCACTTACCGGGAAGAGTCTAGCCTCCATCCATCCTGGTGTCTCTGCTCCAGACCAGAGCTGTCGAGTCTCTCTGGGAGCAGAGCAGAGTCTGACCTCACTTCCTCTTCCTTCTGTTTACTCCTCCCACCTATCTTTTAACCTCTCAGGGCCAAGGAGTTCCTTTATTGCTTAACCAATGAAATCAACAGATTGATATATGACACTCCCACATCAATCTGTGGTCCCTTAGAGTCTACAGCACATCTGACCAGACCTTTCTAAGTTTAGAGTCTCCATTGAGAGCTTGGGTGTACTTATACAAGATCTGCCTTTATATGTTACTTGGCCTTCTTCCCTTGCAGCTTTTAATATACTTTTTTTGTTCTTTGTGTTTGGTGTTTTGATTATTATGTGGAGAGGGGTTTCTTTTCTGGTACAATCTATTTGGTGTTCTGTATGTAAGCTTTTTGAACCTTTATAGGCCTGTCCTTTTAAAAGTTAGGAAAAAATATTTTCTATTCTTGTTAAAAATATTTTTCTGGGGCTTTGAGCTGAGATTCTTTTCTTTCTTCTATCCCTGCTATTCTTAGCTTTGGTCTCTTCATAGTATCTCAGATTTCCTGGATGTTTTCTGTCAGGAATTTTTTAGATTTAACAATTTCTTTGATGGGTATATCAATTTCTTTTATGGTTTCTGTATATACATATACAACCCCATACATATCATATGTGTGTGAGGTTGTAACTTAGATCAAGAATATTTCTGGAAATTTTGTCCTTCACTGAAGTTCTTGTTTTATTCTTAATTTAGATTGCTTCTAAAAAGCTATAACGCCAGCCCTGATTACATAGAAGCATTTCAAAGGTTTTTATGGAATATCTCCTATGTGTGTTAAATTGTTGGGGGAGGAAAACAACAGAGAGAAGTGGAAGAATGTAGAAGTCATAAAGCACAGGGCGTGGGGATGCAGTACAGTGCAGGGGGGAGTTCGTGGCTACTGCAAAGAGCCAAGGAGAAGACCGGTACACTTCTTCCCTTGATGGAGTCCTGCTGCTTGCTGATAGACTAGTCTTTCGATCAGTGATCTCAGTCCTCCTGATGCTGCAACACTTCATCACAGTTCTTCATGTTGCAGCGAACCATGATTGTAATGCAAATGCCTGTGTTTTCTGAGGTGGGCTGAGGCATCCACTATGAAAGGGTCCCATGACCCCAAAGGGGTTGCCACCCACAGGTTGAGAAGCCCTGCTTTAAGGTATAACCCAAACATGCAAATTTGGATAGCAATCAGATTCTCTTTTACATACATTAAAGTCATTGGACTTCAAGAAGACTTGTAGGACATTGAGCCTATAATTCAGGTTCTTAGAGAAGCTAAATAAGAAGGAGAACCCAAAGAAAAACATATAGGCATCCTCCTGAATATTAACCTTCATCAGGTGATGAAAGGAGACAGAGACAGAGACCCACATTGGAGCACCGGACTGAAATCTCAAGGTCCAAATCAGGAGCAGAAGGAGAGAGAGCAC